>NC_090265.1:420180260-420488885 GCF_040414725.1 Anabrus simplex | reverse complement strand
ATCAACACGAGAGTGCTCCTGATGTCAAGGGAAATCGCTTCCCAGACCATAACTCCTGGTGTAGGTCTAGTGTATCGACGCCGCAGACGGCTTGGTTCTAAGCGCTCACCTGGCCTCCTTACCAACTACGGCCATCAGTGGCACAAGACACATCTATGAACACAACAGATCTCAACTCCGTCCTCCAGTGAGCTCTAGCTTGATACCACTGAAGTCGCAGATGGCAGTGATTCGGAAGCTAGTGGCATGGGCGCTACAGGACGTCTGGCTCGGGGCTTTGCATGAAGTAATCGATTTGTTACAGTTCGCTGTGTCACTGTGGTGCTAATAAAGCTCTCATGGCTGCTGAAGATGCCACCACAGCCATGCGGCGAAAGCGGCGGTCTTTCCTCTTTGTAGTGGCACGTTTGCGGGCGGACCTCGATCTTCTTGAGACAGTGTCGTCCCATTACAATTGTTGCCAACGCCAATGCACTGTTGATACATCCCCGATTAGTCTTTCTGCAATAACGCGGAAAGGATATTCACTTACTCGTAGCCCTATTACACGGCCTCGTCCAAACTCAGTAAGCTGCTGATATTTGCCGTCTTTGTCTCCTTAAAGGCATGTTTGACTCACACGTACCTCACAACGTTAACACCGAACAACACTCACGAATTGTATAGTGCGTATTTAAAGCAAACTTGGTTTGCAAGGTTATAGTGGCACCACTAGCACCACCACCCTTCGTCGACTAGCGCGCAAATTTGAACAGGCGTCATCTCTCAGATGTGCAAACACGCCACCTGAGTTTCGTTTATCTAGCACAACTCTTTCTCGGTGTTTGTATTTCATTTTCCACCAGTGTATTTTGAATAATACTATGAAGAATTTTCAGCTGAGAAGAACTTCGAAAATATTTCCTGAAACGGATAACTTCGAAGTGATAAAATGACATTCTACAATGTGACAGTCATGAAGGAAATTAACGTGTAATTATGCGTATTGCAGTTTTTTGGTGACGCTAAGAGAGGGAAAGTCTTGGGCTGGAAAGGACCCAGCTGTGGTCTCATTTATGACAGTCTCATTATTTCCTTGTATTGGAAACTTCGGAATACCATCTTCAGAACTGCTGACAGTGAGGTTCGAGCTCAGCATCTCCTGAATGCAAGCTTACACATTGTGAATCGTACTGCGCAGGCAACTCGCTCAGTGTGTAAGTATGAAAAGGGGAAGACTGTTGTAAGGACCGAAGTAGGGAAGCAGAGGCTTGTTTTCTCTAGCGTCAACTTTTAAATACAAGGCCAGGGCGAATGAAATGGAGTGTTAAGACCGATGATTTTAGGACTGCCGTACTGATATTAAGCTCAAATAAAATTCCACAACAGATTTATTTTTAGAGCCTATCATGACGACAGAGCACAGCGTGCTTACGAAATTAACGTTAGCATTTGGGAAGTGAAATCTGTTTGACCAGAGGGTAGTTCCGCAGCTGCGGTGTGAGGACATAGTGCTGAAGCATTTGGATGTAATAACCAGACGATTACGAAAGCTCGATTAGAATAGACTCAGCTCTAAAGAAGAGAAGAGGACTTAATAGATACACAACATACGTCACAAATGGTTAGATGTGTGTGGTAACAGAATCAGGAAGTGATAATCATTGTAGAATGATCCTGTTAGGACGAAGAAAACGTGTCGTATCAAGTTCAAATAAGTCACCATTCAGAAAGGCCACGTGAGATATTGAGATAATTATTTTCTTTCAGTTTGCTTTACGTCTCACAGACACAGATAGGTCTTATGGCAACGATGTCAATCAATCAGGAAGGGGCTGTTTAAGGGTTCAGCGATTTTAACTGTGCATGGTTAATTTCTCTGGCTCGGAGACGGGTTGCTTGTGTTTGTCCCAAGTACGTGTCATCACATACCACCACCAGAGAAACATACAATAATGATTATATTCCTTTATATAAGACTGGCGTCAGGAAGGGCATCCGGTCGTAAAGGGGGGCAGTTCTACACTATGTGCCGATCCTGCCCGGCCCCGCGGTGTAGGGGCAACGCGTCCGCCTTTCATCCGGTGGCTCCGGGTTCGATTCCCGGCTGAGTCAGGGTTTTTTAATTGTAAACGATTAATATACCTGGCCTGGGGACTGGGTATTTGTGTCGTCGTTAACGTTCCTTTCCTCACATTCAACACTCTACCCTTCCTCCATTCCAATTACACGCAGGTTCACATGGCGCAAGTAGGGTTGAAAGATCTCTATAGATCGACGCCCCGAACAAATAGCATTAAAAAAAAGTGCCGATCCTAGGAAATTCGGAAAAAGTCCAAGGAGACTATTATTATTATTATTATTATTAGACCCTAATATCAAATTATATTCTAAATAATATAACGTAAATGAAATGACGTATGGCTATTAGTGGTGCCTGGATGTCTCTGAGGACTTCGGCTCGCCAGGTGCAGGTCTTTTGATTTGACGTCCGTAGGCGACCTGCGCTTCGTGATGAGGATGAAATGATGATGAAGACGACACATACACCCAGTCCCCGTGCCAGGGGAATTAACCAATTATGGTTAAAATTCCTGACCCTGCCGGGAATCGAACCGGGGACCCCGGTGACCAAAGGCCAGCACGCTAACCATTTAGCCATGGAGCCGGACATGATATAACGTGTAATAGCGCTATTATTGCTACCACCCTTTAAAGGCGGCCTACATACATTTGTAAAATATCAAATGTACCCGGTATTACATTTTCTTCTGGTGGTGTCTCCTCACAGAAGGTTGTCGACCATCATGGAGTGATGTTGCCAGTTTTGTGTTTTCTGTATCAAAGTTGCCATTTCGTTGATGTCGAACCACTGCCGGAGGTTCCGCGCCTAGGATAATCTCTGTCCACGTCCAAGTTTCCGTTCTAAGTTACCTTCTGCGATCAGTTATATCGGGCTGTGTTTGTCATCTCGCTAGGTGTGACCGAAATAGACTACTTTCCTGCGTTTAACGAGGGTCATGATTTCCCGGCTCGAAGGAGTGACGTTGTCTACCCATGAGATACATCCACATTTCCAAGGCCTGCAGTCGGTACATTTCTCTAGGGGACGTTTGTGCTCTGCTGTAGGCTATACCAGATTAACTTACTAACCTAGAAGGTCTGTTTAACGGAATCCAGCTTCCCTGTACAGACTTCTTTCCATCACTACGTCAACGATCTGTCGTAAAGTGGTCGGCTGAGTGGACAGATTCACAGACTCAAAGAGGGCGACATTATGCAATCATCCAACCAGAAGTTCCCACAAGACCCTGGTTTCAATATTTGCGTCTTCAGAGGCGCCACCTCACATCCATTATCCGCATGCGTTTGGGTCAGGACTGTTACCCCAGTCATTTACATAGAATCCGTGTGTGATTGTGATCCGTCGAGTGTTGCAGATCTGAACCACATAATATTGGCTTGTAAACACCATCAAGTTGCTTAAAACCGCTTATATAAAAGGCTCACCCTCCCTACCAGTGTTACAGTGCTATTGTCCCCTTTTAAGCGTGAAGTGTATTTAGTTCTAGTTCAGTATCTTCGTGAAACAAATTTGACCATATGAACGTTTCTCAGACTATCAGAAAGTGTTGAATGTTTCTTTAATATATTTCTATGTGTTTTCTCTTTCAGTCGTGACCATTTTATTTGTTTATCATATGCTTCTATTATTTATACAATTCATTGTCTTATTCATGTATATTTTTACGTGTTTGGTGGTTGCATGGTCGCAAGACCGAAAGCCAAGAATAAAAAAATCAACTTACTAACGAGTCCTGTTGTTTTGCCTCTTTGGTTATGGCTCGTCCATGGGTATTAATCCTAACTTGGAGGTTGGATCGAAGTTCATTCTAAAGGCTTTGAAAGTACAATATAGACTCACGTGGCGCTATTGTACTGTCCTCAAATTAAACACTGTCGCCCTTTTAGGGGAAACAGCCGTTCTTCTTTTGAGATTGGGTTGTGACTGCGTGCTGTTGCTGCTTCAAGTTTCGTGTGGCATGAACACTGCCAATCCGTGGAGTAAAGAAAATAAACCGTCATTAAAGTAAGTATTACGACCAAGATAGCGGAATCTCTGCTGAGGACATCACACACAACCACCAACCACGGCTGTGTAAGTCTGTCTTAATTTAAATATCTTCGGTTTATTTAGCCCCGTTGGACTCTGTCCAATATCAGAACTCACTCAAGAAAGTGTACTTTAGTAGCCTATCGTCTACCTGGATATCTGTCATACCGAGCAAGTGGCCGTGCGGTTAGGGGCACGCGGCTGTAAACTTGCATTCGGGAGATACTGGGTTTGAACCGCACTGTCGGCAGCCCTGAAGATGGTTTTCCGTGGTTCCCCGTTTTCACACCAGGAAAATGCTGGGCTTGTACCTTAATTAAGGCCACGGCCGCTTTCTTCCCACTCCTAGACCTTTCCTATCCCACCGTCGCCATAAGAAGACCTATCTGTATCGGTGTGACGTAAAGACAATTGTAAAAAAAATATATCAGTCATCGTACCAGCCCAAGGGCCTTAAGTAGTTGTATGTGCCACGAGTTGAGTTTTATTAGTTCCACAATACTTTTAGAACTCTTGTTTTGCTTATAATTTTATTTAAAATGCATATGAAAAGTTTTTGTCCGCCTCTGTGATGTAGTGGTTAGTGTGATTAGCTGCCACCCCCGGAGGCCCGGGTTCGATTCCCGGCTCTGCGACGAAATTTGAAAAGTGGTATGAGGGTTGGAACGGGGTCCACTCAGCCTCGGGAGGTCAACTGAGTAGAGGTGGGTTCGATTCCCACCTCAGCCATCCTCGAAGTGGTTTTCCATGGTTTCCCACTTCTCCTCCAGGCGAATGCCGGGATGGTACCTAACTTAAGGCCACGGCCGCTTCCTTCCCTCTTCCTTGCCTAACCCTTCCAATCTTCCCATCCCTCTGCAAGGCCCCTGTTCAGCATAGCAGGTGAGGCTGCCTGGGCGAAGTACTGGTCATTCTCCCCAGTTGTATCCCCGACCAAGAGTCTGAAGCTCCAGGACACTGCCCTTGAGGTGGTAAAGGTGGGATCCCTCGCTGTGTCCGAGGGAAAAGCCGACCCTGGAGGGTAAACAGATGATGATGATGATGATGATGATGATGAAAAGTTTTTGTCAAACATTGATGTGTTATATAGAATAGAATGAACAAAAAGTTTATCACTTTTCCAAGGATCTTTGTTAGAAAACAGGCTTGAGCTTTGTCTGAAGGTCGATAGTGAATTTAACGATAACAGAGTACGCTTATAGCGTAATTTAATGCACCGTGTTCACAGATATACGAGAAGGAAAATGATTCCCGAGCATTTATTATGCTGTCTTGAGCATATGAGACCTCCCTTGATAGAGATCTGCACAATTTGTTCGGTTCAGAGGATCCGGGGATTTTAGCTGTGTCTGGGAAATATCTCTGGCTCAGGGACTGGATGTTCGTATTTGTCTCAATTCATATCCGTTCATACATACCCAACCACCCACCATAGAAAGATGCAATACATTTATCCTTTAGGGTTATCATCAGGAAGGGCATTCGGAAGTAAAACAGTGCCAAGTCTACATATGCGATACAGTTTGAGCTCACGACCCCAACAAGGTGCTATGAAAGTGGTGAATGGACAACAATAAGAAAATATCCGTACAATTTACTCTAAATATGTCTGCTCCAAGGATAAATGGTTAGTATACTGGCCCTTGGTTACAGGGACCTCGGGTTCGATTGTCGGCCGAGTCGGGGTTTTTAACTTTCATTAGTAAATTCCTATCGCTCGGGGGCTGGGTGTTTGTGCCGTTTTCAGCATTAAAAATGTATAAGAGGACCCATCATCAGAGACGCGCAGGTCGCCTATAAGGCGTCATCTACCTCTCTGGAGGCCATACGCCATGATGACGACTCTAAATATAAATCGTGCATAACTTTTGGCTGTTAAAAGGAACCCATGGCGTTACGTATCTCTAATAAAGAATGTTTGGATTTCTCTACGAGTTGAAATATCCAGCTCCATGAGTAAATGATTAGCGTGCTGGCCTTTGGTCACAGGGGTCCCGGGTTCGATTACCGGCAGGGTCGGGAATTTTAACCTTAATTGGTTAATTCCGCTGGCATGGGGGCTGGGTGTATGTGTCGCCTTCATCATCACTTCATCCTCATCACGACGCGCAGGTCACCTACGGGTGTCAAATCAAAAGACCTGCATCGGGCGAGCCGAACTTGTCCTCGGACACTCCCGGCACTAAAAGCCATACGCCATTTCATTTTTACGAGTTAAAATGAGTTTCCTGCTCCCACGATTACATTATTCAAGCTGTAAAAACACGATTTCTTTTCAGAACAACTCAGTTTTTAATTTTCAGTTTACTTTTGTTCTTTTTACCGAAATTGCTGCTATTGTACATGAAGTGTATATTAAACAATGACTCGCAGAACGTGTTTGCCTTCGCCACAGCATATTATCTGTCGTGAGAGGCGTCTGAAAGGGGGGATTTCCAGAGACTCTCGGCTTCCGAGTGATCACGCGGCTTCTAGTTTCTTGTACTTATGTATGCCTTGTTCCTCTCCTCTCCTGGTCAGAAGGAGGGCGTCACCCTCTAAGTGGCCCGCCCCTTCCCTTCGGGAAGAGGAGTGAAAACATTCCCCTAGGTCCTTGTTCCTCACTTTGGTACATCTTTCATATCCGACCACTCATGAATGAAAACCTACAACCTATTTTCCAGTCATTGACCGGGTCAGGAATGTAATGAATGAAGCAGATATAGGCTATTAGTACGATGGGGTCGCCACTCCCAAAGTGATTTATTAATGACTGATAGATGCAATGAAATGAGAATGGAAAGTGTTGCTGGAATGAAAGATGACAGGGAAAACCGCAGTACCCGGAGAAAAACCTGTCCCGCCTCCACTTTGTCCAGCACAAATCTCACATGGAGTGACCGGGATTTGAACCACGGTATCCAGCGGTGAGAGGCCGACGCGCTGCCCCGACCACTCATGGTCAACACTTATTCTCTTCTTATTCAGATGGTACAAGGTGACAATTGATGTCGTGTTAGATGTGCCGAGTAGTACTTGCGCCGTGTCATTAAATCAGTAGCACTTGCGCCGAGACTAGAGTCTGATTGCCGAGACAGAACAGATGAGTGTTACTTGCGCCGCGTTTACAGTACACACATATTTACCAATCTATAACGAAACCGTAATCTAACAATTCTACGGTTTATAACCCGATATCTTCCCCTGAATATGCGCATGGGTCCGTGGTTGTTTCCTTGCTTTTATTAATTCGAGAAAGTGTATTAATTGATATAGTGGGCGTATTTTATGGCTTTTGTTACTTAAAAATAAAATACCCCTGTAGCCTAATATCTGCGAGTTTTGAATTTTTAAATAATTTTACTACATATACCTATTTTGTACCTTTTTACACGTAGGCCTATTTGTTTAAGTGTGTGGGTAAATGTAAATTCACATTTCGCTACTCTCATTCACGAGTGATGTTTTTATCTGTCTGAAGTCGGAATGGAGAAGTTCAAATTTGAAGATCGTACGGAATGAACTCAATCTTGATGGGGGAAAAGGAGGAAAAAATGTTAGGTACACAAACTTTGGCGAAATAATCCTGAGAGGAACATATATTTATTCAGGAAGTGGCGAGATAAAGAAATTTGTAGGGACCGATGACCTTCGATATTAGGCCCCTTAAAAAACAAGCATCATCAAGGAAATTGTAAGGAATGTGTTTTACATCCTCAAGCTGGACTAGACATAGGCTACAGCATTGATAACGGCGAATACTTTATAAATATTTGTTACAATACTTTGACAAGGTTATGACAACATTCCTAATGTTTATATCATGTTTGTAAATAGTAGTTATTATTAGGATGACAAGGTCGAAAGGCCGCTTTCTATGTTGCCAGACTTGATCTGTTAAATAAAGCCAAATCATTGTAGTGATAAATAAGCGGCTATTATAATTTCAATGGAGTCCTTCTGAACAATATATAATGAATCAACACCTATTGGATGAAAACAATTTGGTAAGTTATAAATGTTAGGCCTAGGTTCCTTCTTCTTCTCCTTCTTCTTCTTAATCTGTTTCTGTTTACCCTCCAGAGTCGGTTTTCCCTCGGACTCAGCGAGGGATCCCACCTCTACCGCCTCAAGGGCAATGTCCTGGAGCTTCTGGCATTGGTTTGGGGGATACAACTGGGGAGAATGACCAGTACTTCGCCCAGGCGGCCTCACCTGCTATGCTGAACAGGGGCCTTGTGGGGGGATGGGAAGATTGGATGGGACAGGCAAGGAAGAGGGAAGGAAGTGGCCGTGGCCTTAAGTTAGGTACCATCCGGCATTTGCCTGGAGGAGAAGTGGGAAACCACTGATAACCACTTCGAGGATGGCTGAGGTGGGAATCGAACCCACCTCTACTCAGTTGACCTCCGGAGGCTGAGTGGACCCTGTTCCAGCTCTCGTACCACTTTTCAATTTTCGTGGCAGAGCCGGGAATTGAACCCGTGCCTCCGGGGGTGGCAGCTAATCACGCTAACCGACCCTGGGGGATAAATAGATTAAGAATAAGAATAAGAACATGTTCAATTATACAGGTAACTATTGAACTTTGCACTAATGTGAACTAGTGATGATCCTTGGCCGTGAAAGTTGCACTCTGTCTGTAAGGATGCTCAGCTGTCAGACTAGTGACTCCATATCAGTCCTCAGCAAACTTTAAATGTCACGGCTTCACTTCTGGAGCATGACATTTTTTGTGCCCCCGTTTACTCTTCCTTCCCTCCCTCAAACTACTCCCCAGATAGCAAAAAAATCCAACTCTTGAAAACTTCGGATAATAATAATAATAATAATAATAATAATAATAATAATAATAATAATAATAATAATAATAACAATAATAATAATAATAATAATAATAATAATAATTCGTGATTTAAGCTCACTAGGGAGTGCTTATGCCTAGTTCTTTTTGGATCGAGTCCTATTATTAGTTTTTCCTTTCTTTCTTGTGAAATAGGTTTGCGAGCTTTAACAACCTTTCGTAGAGGAGACCACGAGTTTACCATTTTACAAAATTTAGGGCATGGGAAAAGGTCGGTAGTATGAACCTTGCTGAAATGTACGAATACATAATGAGTTTAATCTTGGAGGCTGTTTGCCTGTTAGTACAGAATAGTGGAAAGTTAACATTTAACTGGAGGTGAGAGAATAGAATGGAATTTAGCTTTACGAAATTATTTGTAAGAATGTTAGGGACTGAAAGGGTGAGAGTAGCCTGAAGAAAGCAAAGGCCCTGTTGGATGAAAACAAGAGTTCTCACGCGACTGTACATTTCACAAAGATACAACAGTAATAGTAATATATCGGGTGAAGGCAAACCTCTATTGATTCGAGCGGTAGAATTTAGGAGAGGAAAAATGTTGGACACCTCTTGTGATACGATGGAAACATTAAAGGAATGCATTTTCCAAGTATTTCATAGTGTACCGGGTTCACTGATCCAGTAGGATAAATCATTGGTCTTAACATTCAAAGGGACAAGTTCGATAATGACTTATGAAGGTGGTGGTTATTACTTTTAAGGCTAAGTGGAACTTGGTAACGCCGGGCTGAGTGGTTCAGACGGTTGAGACGCTGGCCTTCTGACCTCAACTCTGGCAGATTCGATCCTGGCTCAGTTCGATGGTATTTGAAGGTGCTCAAATACGTCAGCCTCGTGTCAGTAGATTTACTGGCACGTAAAAGAACTCCTGCGAGACACAATTCCGGCACCTCGACGTCTCCGAAAACCGTCAAAAAGTAGTTAGTGGGACATAAAAACAATAGCATCATTATTATTTCGAGCTAGGTAACCGGCCTTGTTTAACTGTAATCAGAGGAGGAAAACGAGAGAAGTTCAAGCCATCGGAGATTGAATATGTCAGCAAAGGAAAAGGAAGGTCCCCGCAGGGCATGAAAATGAAAGATTCCGTGGGCTTTGGAAAACTATTATAGCTAGGGCTGGAAGAGAATAACAGGTGACTGAGGTAGGTAGGTTGGTTACGCAAATGAAAGCGAGGAACCTGGCACAAGTAAGGGAAATGTATTACAGACTCAGCGTCTCTGTGATCGCCTGTACACGCTCCCAAGTTGACAGACCTTAGGGATCGAAGTTCGATAAATACGTTAATGGACCCAAACATACTATCGAACAAAATCTATACATTCCTGAAATACAAGACCACTAGACCAAATTGATGCAAACGAACAGAAGAAGACCATCAAGAATTAGCATCGCAAAATCTACAGGACCTACATGTAATTAGAGAAGTCACACAAACACGGCGTTTCGAGGAAGAAGAGAGAGAGAGAGATCACACGACATACCCACTCGTTGCGTATGAAGGAATACTGATATAAATGTTTAGTCCTCAGCCCGAAGGCTGGTTGGATCCTCAACAACTCTGCCATGAGCTGTCATAAATGGCCTAGGCATCACTGAAGAGGCGTACTAGGGAAATGAGGAGTGAGGTAGTTTCCCGTTGCTTTCCTCACCGAGCCAGAAGTTGCTATTACATATCAGTCTGCCAAGCCCACTGAAATGCATGCACCAACTGACCCTATGAGCAACATTTTCACACCATTCATAGCAGGGACTGGCTGCATAAGGAATGGCATTACAAGCATCACTCATACCTCAGTCACTTTCATCTTGTCAAGCCAAGGATAAAGCTGAGACAGATCAATGAAAGTAACAATATTGCTCTAGTCCATACCAGAAGACATAGTACACTGTAAACACTAGATCCTGCCAGCAAAGGTATACTAGGAAAGCTAAAATTCCGCGTGGTCCTAAGCGACCAATGCGAGAATAATAATAATAATAATAATAATAATAATAATAATAATAATAATAATTTTCCGATGATATTGCTGTTCTCTCAAACGACATAGAAACCGCTAGAGCTCAAGTTGAAATTTTAAAGGAAATTGCCGAACAAACTGGTTTGCAGATTTCGTTTGAGAAAACAGAAGTAATGACTAACATCAAAGAGGCTCCACCAAAACTCCATACAAAATACGGGGACATCACCCGAGTAGACAAATTCAAATACCTGGGTGAGATCATAATGAAAAATGGACTGGACAAAGAAGCACTTCAGGAGTGAGTACGCAAACTGGAAATAGCCTACCAAACATCCCGCACAATCTACAACAAAAAATGCCTTTCCCAAAACACCAAGATACGTCACTATGAAACAGTTCTGAAGCCAGTAGTTCTATATGCAGCTAAAACCCTGTCTCTAAATGCCAACAAAGGACTCTTTGAAGAACTGGAGAAGAGAGAACGCAAAATTGTGAGAGGAATCTTGGGATCAAAGTACAGAAATGGAATCCATCAAAAGAGATCCAACAAGGAAGTCTACAGCAAAATAGAGAAAATTACCGACACAATCAGAAAAAGACGGGCACGATTTTACGCTCATCTGAAAAGAATGGACGGAAGAAAGTTAACTAAAGAAATCTTTCACTTTTTGATTCAAACCCCACAACCACAATTCCCTGGTTTAGAAATACCAAAGAAGACCTGCAAATGCTACATATCTCAGCTGAAGACGCCCTTAACAGAGATCTCTTCCGCAAGAAAATATTGATGAACGGGCTAAACCGAGACGAGCAACCGAAGAGAAGACACGGTGCCCCTTGGACAGAGGAGCGTAACCAGGCCCACTCACAAAGAATGAGGGAAATTTGGGCTCTAAAGAAGGCCAAGTTTAGTGTCAAATGCAACAAGACTTAACGTGGTCCTTGATGGCCCCAGCGAACTATATATAATAATAATAATAATAATAATAATAATAATAATAATAATAATAATAATAATAATAATAATAATAATAATAATAATAATAATAATAATAATAATAATAATAATAATAATAATAATAATAATAATAATAATAATAATAATAATAATAATAATAATAATAATAATAAATCTTACGCGGAAAGCTGAGGTGTGTAGCAACCACCGAAATTGTTGGGATTACGTCTTTGTTGGAGACAATTATACTTGCCATCATTTGCTCTATGTGATATGTTTAATTAACTAATTCCATGACCAGCTCCATGACTAGCGTGCTCGCCTTTGATCACAGGGGTACTGGGTTCGATTCCGGACAGCGTCGGCAATTTTAACCATCATTGGTTAATTCCTCTGACATGGGGACTGAGTATGTATGTCATCTTCATCATCATTTCATCATCATCATCATCATCATCATCATCATCACCACCACCACCACGACGTGCAAGTCACCTACGGGAGTCAAATCAAAAGACCTGCACCTGGCGAGCCGAACATGACCTCGGACACTCCCGGCACTAAAAGCCATACGCCATTTCATTTCCTTTCAACTAATTCCATCAACACATTGTATTTACTGGTACATTCAGTGCGTTACAATCAGGATTCTACTATTTAGGATAGTAACATGAAGTAAAATTGTCTGACCATTTTAGTCAAAATCACAAGATCTGGTTTAGTATTAGAATTATCCGGTCGCAGTACAGCTGAAAATCTGAGATGTCAAACTCGGGGTTGATAAAGTCAGTCTCTACCGTAAAGAATGCAGTACATTGAGTCCCAGCCATGAGACCTGGCTGGCTGTACTGGGTACAGTACAGTCGCTAGAGTTATTTACTTTAAGTCTATCGTATATTGTAATTACAAATAATAAATAAGTTGAAAGTTTTACATTTTACTTTTGATGTAAATGTTCATTTAGGCAGTTTTTTAATACGTTATTGTAAAAATTTGATTGAACAAATGTGAATGATGTAAGAAGTAAGAGATGTATGTTTTCCAATTTTTAGAAGAAGCCAGCTGTGTACGCTCAAGTTTGTGACGTTCCCGTAGCAGTCTTATTCGTTCTGCAGATGCACTTCTGGTCTTACTTGATCTCTTATTGAATCTAGTTTACTCATGCGTACGTTTACTCCAGACTTTTACTTGCTTAATAGTAAACTATTTGGATGTTTTGCTAAGTATGCCAAAATTAGTGAATTTTTAGTAACAAATTCTTCAATATTTGTCTATTTTCGGTCACATTTGAATTTTCTGGTGTTTACTGATACATAACGTTGAGACAAATACAATTACATCTCACTCGCCTATGCGTGTCATCTACACACCATGCTATACAGGGTGATTTTTTCCACCGTGTACAAACTCTAGGGGATTGATCGAGGAGAGGATAGGGAAGAGAAAAGGTCTAATGAACGTATGTCCGGAAATGCACGGTTTGTTTGTTAGGGACCATTTATTCAACCATCCTTTGTTACAGAGACGGCGGTCCAGTACGCGCTGTACCATGCAGCCACAGTTACAGTATGTGTTGAAAATGGTTTCCATGTGCCTCCACGCGTGCGTACGGCAAAATATGGCATAAATGATCGGAAATTGCATTCTACAACTTCTGCCACAAACATAATTTTGATAGACCGAATACCAACGGAGAGATTATACTGTATATCTGTTATTCTTAAATTTTGAGAATAACCGTGTTGGTGTTTTATAAACCTCTACTCCATGCGATGTCCTTGAAGTCATATGCGCCTGATAACTCAATCCTGAATGGATAGATTTCAAATACGTTGTTTGCTTGAAATATGTACAGCCATTATCCCTTTTTAGGAACACTAACAGAACAGATATCAAAGGTACATAACCTTCAGATGATCATTATTTGTTACGTATGAATCGAGTAATTATTAATATTTTTTCTGAAATAATGAATGTCATCATCATCATCATCATCATCATCATCATCATCATCTGCTTACCCTCCAGGTTCGGTTTTTCCCACGGACTTAGCGGGGGATCCCACCTCTACCGCCTCAAGGGCAGTGTCCTGGAGCTTCAGACACTTGGTCGGGGGATACAACTGGGGAGTATGACCAGTACCTCGCCCAGACGGCCTCACCTGCTATGCTGAACAGGGGCCTTGTGGAGGGATGGGAAGATTGGAAGGGTTAGGCAAGGAAGAGGGAAGGAAGCGGCCGTGGCCTTAAGTTAGGTACCATCCCGGCATTCGCCTGGAGGAGAAGTGGGAAACCATGGAAAACCACTTCCAGGATGGCTGAGGTGGGAATCGAACCCACCCCTACTCAGTTGACCTCCCGAGGCTGAGTGGACCCCGTTCCAGCCCTCGTACCACTTTTCAAATTTCGTGGCAGAGCCGGGAATCGAATCCGGGCCTCCGGGGGTGTCATCTAATCACGCTAACCACTACACCACAGAGGCGGACAATAATGAATGTACAGACACGTAACTCTTACGAATTTATTTATATAGATGCTAGTAATGGCATTCCGTATGCAGCCAGTCCCTGTGATGAAGACTGTGAGAGTGTCACCCATGTCTTCGGTTGGTGTGCCACATTTCAGTGGGCTTGGCAGACCGATATTTATTAACACCTTCTGGCTCAATGAGGAAGTCATCGGCAAACTACCACGCTCCTCATTTACCTAGTACTTCACTTCAGTGACGTCTAGGCTATGACAGCTGTTGGGAATCCACAAAGCCTTCGGCCTAATGCGGGACATGTGATCATCCTACACGACGAGTAACTTGTCATGTTGGTTGCTCGATTTTCATTATCGCCTGTAAGCAATTAGCAGACAATAAGCACCTGTGCACTGAATGGAACTACTGTATATAATGAGCTTAACATCTTCCTTTCGGCATCGCGCAATGACGTGGGCAGAAAACCCACTGCGGGCAAAAGTACATCAAGGTTATTATGGTGACACTCTTCTCGTTTCCGTGCGATAGCAAAGCGGAATACAAGTACTGACAAATGCATAGAAATATCACCTTGTCCACAAACCTGAAAACATTGCGTGAGCAAATGAAATGACAGATATAATACAGTGGATTTTATCTTACAGGGAGAATATTTTTACAAAATTATTTTCTTATAAACCATGCACCTCATTGTCCGCAATAATTAACAGAACATTCTTCCATCTTTTGCATGGTTTTCCAGACCTTCTCTTGCAGTTAGATCTTCTATCTTTCACATTTCTTTCCTCGTGTGTTCTGTTGATATGCTAAAAGCAAACATACAAACATCACTACTGATCTGCATTTTGGGCAGTCGCCCAGGTGGCAGATTCCCTATCAGTTGTTTAGCTAATATTTTCCTAGATAATTTCAAAGAATTTGGAAATTTATCGAACATCTCCCTTGGTAAATTATTCCAATCCCTAACTCCTCTTTCTATAAAGGAACATTTTCCCACATTTGTCCTCTTGAATTCCAAATGTATCTTCCTATTTTCTGCTTTTAAAATCACTGCTCAAAGATATTCGTCTACTAATGTCATTGTACGCCATCTCTCCACTGATAGCTCGGAACATGCCACTGACAACTCTTCCCATTCCAAACTTCACAATATTTTCGTAACACCACTATTTTGTCGGAAATCACCCAGAACAAATCGAGCTGATGTTCTCTGTGTTCTCGAATGATGTAATCCTGGTGATGGTTCAATAGACTTGAACCACACCCTAATTAATTGTGGTCTTACCGGAGACTTATATGCCTTCTCCTTTACATCCTTACTACATCCCCTAAATACCCTCTTAACCATGTGCAGAGAGCTGTACACTTTATTTACAATCCCGTTTATGTGACTACTCCAATGAAGATCTTTCCTTATATTAACACGTTGGTACTCACAGGAACTCTCACCCCATCAAAGCAGTAATTAAACACGAGCGGACTTCTCGTATTAGTGAAGCCCACAACCTGACTTTTAAGCCTGTTTAAAACCATAACATTGCTTGCTGTCCGTCTCACAACATTGTCGAGGTCTTTCTGTAGATGCCCACAGACTTGTAACTTACTTATTACTATATGCAGTATAACATAATCCGCAAAAAGCCTTATATCTGATTTCAATTCTTTATTCATATCTATATATATAAAATAACTTGTCCTGACGGACTGACGGATTCATCATCGCCGAGCCAAAACTACTGGACATAAACAAATGAAATTTTGAGGATATATTCATATTAAGACGTAGGTGCTCGCAGAGAGAGGATTTTTGGATATTCCGTCGCTAAGGGGGTGAAAAGGGAGGTGAAATTTTAAAATGAGTGTATCTATATCTCAAAACTTTAAAAGTTTACAGATGTAAAAAATGGTATTTAGAATCTTCATTAAAAATAAAGAAACACGTATTTTTTGTTTTCGGAAAATCCCAATAGGAGGGATAAAAAGGGGTGAAAAAGGGGTTGAATGCCTTTAATGAGGATACTTATGTCTCAGAAACTGAATATATTACAGACCTGAAAATTGGTGTTTGGGATCTCCTTTAAAAATAAAGAAACATTTTTTTTTGTTTCTGGAAAATCCAATTAATGGTGGTGGGGGGGGGGTGAAAAGTGGGGTGAATTTTTAAAATGAGTGCATCTATATCTCAAAACTTTTAAAGTTTATAGATGTAAAAATTGATACTTAGAATCTCCTTTAAAAATAAACACGTATTTTTTGTTTTCTGTGAATCCCAATAGGAGGGGTGTAAAAGGATGAATAATGGGTTGAATGCCTTTAATGAGGATACATATATCTCAGAAACTGAAGATATTACAGAACTGAAAATTTGTCTATGGGATCTCCTTTAAAAATAAACGTGCATTTTTTTTGTTTTTGGAAAATCCAATTAATGGCCGTTAAACAGGAGTGACATGTTTGGGGTAAATTTTTTGAAAGACTATATCTACAGAATATCTGAGAAACGTAAAATGTTACAGACGTAAAAAGTGGGTATTTGGAATCTCCTGTAAACGTAAAGAAATATAGGTGATTTGTTTTTGGAAACTCCACTTAAGGGGAACTAAAAAGGGGTGACATTTTAAAATGAAAATTTCTACAGTATATCTCAAAAAACTTATGTTACAGAAGTGAAAAATGGTATCTCTTATCTCTATTAAAAATAAAGAAACATGTATTTTTAGTTTTCGGAAATACCACCTGGGTGGAGGGGGGGGGGGGTAAAAGTGACTGAAAATGGTGTTGAATTCTTTTAATTAGGCTACTGTTATCTCAAAACTGAAGATGTTACAGACGTGAAATTTGATATTTGGAATCTGCTTTAAAAGTAAAGAAACACGTATTCTCGGAAAATCCAATGATTTGGGGGGGAGGTGTTTGAAAGAATGGAAAAATTAATTGACTTAATTGTCTGAGAATACATACATCTAATAAAAACTAAGGTTGTTACAGACGTGAAAATTGGTATGTGGATCTCCTTAAAACAAAGAAAAATGCGTTTTGGGGGGTGGGGGGTGGGAAACACCTTGGTGGGCGGGAGTGAAAAGGAGTTGAAGAAGTTAGAGTCGTGATAATTGGTATTTAGAAGATCCTTTACTATTAAAGAAACAAGTATTTTTTTGCCGGAAAATTCACTTGGGGGGGGGGGGGAGAGGAGGAGTGTGAAAGGAAGTTAAAAAAGGTGAATTATTTTTATGGGGATATTTATATCTCAAAACTGAAGGTAATAGCCGTGAACATTGGTGCTTGGAATCTCCTTTAAACATAAAGAAACACGCCCTCTTTTAATTTTTTTTTTGGGGGGGGGGAGGGCGTAAATAAACTTAACGGCGCTGGGGTGTAAAAGGAGGTGAGACCAATTGATTTCACTGTTCATAATGTACTTATAAGGAGTCTCCGTTGCTCAGGCGGCAGCGCGCCGGCTTCTCACAGCTGGGTTCCTTGGTTCAAATCCCGGTCACTCCATGTGGCATTCGTGTTGGACAAAACGGAGGCGACCGGGCGAGTTGGCCGTGCGCGTAGAGGCGCGCGGCTGTGAAGCTTGCATCCGGGAGATAGTAGGTTCGAATCCCACTATCGGCAGCCCTGAAAATGGTTTTCCGTGGTTTCCCATTTTCACACCAGGCAAATGCTGGGGCTGTACCTTAATTAAGGCCACGGCCGCTTCCTTCCAACTCCTAGGCCTTTCCTATCCCATCGTCGCCATAAGACCTATCTGTGTCGGTGCGACGTAAAGCCCATAGCAAAAAAACAAAAAAAACAAAAAAAACGGAGGCGGGACAGGTTTTTCTCCGGATACTCCGGGTTTCGCTGTCATCATTCATTCCAGCAACACTGTCCAATATTTCATTTCATTTGTTATTCATTGATCATTGTCCCAGAGGAGTGCTTCCGCAGCCGGCACAATTCCTATTGTCGCCGCTAGATGGGGCTTTATTCATTCCATTCCTGACCCTGTCGAATGAGTGGAAACAGGCTGTAGATTTTCGATGTACTTATTCTGATCATAAACCGATCATTTTTAATCTTTCCTGGGTTCGTTTTCAACAGCTATCTTTTCCTTCGGAGAACGTTGTTAGATTACAGTAGATTCTCCTGGCATACAATAAAAATTTAAACACATTTGAAATAAACGATAGGAGTGAGATTGACCGTCAAATTGTTCACTTCTATAATAAGGTCAATAATGCACGGATATGTCATTCGTATCGCCAGAAATCCCGCACACTTGGCTACGCGCCACAATGGTGCTGGTCACATTGTCAACAATGACAATGGCAGCAGATGTAATTTACCGCCAAGTAGCGGTCTTGCATCTTGCTGTGGGATCCAGAACATCTATAATAATAATAATAATAATAATAATAATAATAATAATAATAATAATAATAATAATAATAATAATGTTCTGGACCGTCGTCAAATGTGCGGACTGCGCTGGAAACGGTTTCTGGACGGGTAATGACTAAGAATGCAGTCCGGCTGCGGGTTCAGTACCGCCAAGGCACCCAAGACGACACCACGCCGGATCTCCTGAAGGATTTGATCCAAATTAAAAATGCTTATAGGAAAAGATGGAAAAGATTTAGGGACCCAACTGACCGGGTGGAATACCTGAACCTATCCCGGGAAGTACGAAATCGATTGCTGGAAAGAAAGATTGAAAAATGGGAGGAAACTTGCCGTAATCTATTAGAAAACGAGTCAGATCGGGAATTTTGGCGGATTCTCGCAGAAAACGAGTCAGATCGCGAATTTCGGCGGATTATATATCTAAAACAATAAGCATTCAATTATAAATTTCAGTATAATACCGTAGCGAAGCACGGGTATCTTGCTAGTCGTATATATATATGTATAAGGAAACACAAAGGCCCAATAATACTGCGCCGAGGAATTTCCCTCTTAATGATTACGGGATCAGCTTATGCTTCACCTACTCTAATTCTCTGAGGTCTATTTTCTATAAATATAGCCCGAATCTAAGATCTGCTATATCTTGCTGGGATCCTACGAGTTGATCTTCACTGGAATAACCTTTCCTTAATCGCGAATTGCCTTCTATCAAACCAGTTATTAATTTCGCAAACATGTATAATATAATCAGAAAGAATGCTTTCCTAAAGCTTACATGCAACACATGTCGAACTGAATGGCCTTTAATTTTCGGTTTTATGTTTATCACACTTTCTTTTATACACAGGGGCTACTATAGCAACTCTCCATTCATTTGGTACAGCTCCTTCATACAAAGAGTAATCAAATAAGTACTTCAGATATGGTACTATATCTCATCCCATTGTCTTTTTTTGCCCAGAAATCTTATGTTCCAGCTGCTTTTCTAGTTTTCATCTTTTTTATCCTATTGTAAATGTATTTGTTATCGTAGAAAAATTTCAGTTAGTACTACTCACCTCCTCTATCTGGACATTATTTTTGTAAACAACAATCTGTACATAGTGCTGACTGAATACTTCTGCCTTCTGTAAATCCTCAAATATAAACTCCCCTTACTTCAATCGGAGGCCACTGTAGACAACTGGTCTCTTATACCAATATACTCAGCAGGTACCCTGAACAAGCTCCGCAAGTTTGTCGGTGGAGTTCGGCTTCACCCTGTGTAATAGCACCTCCTGAGTCGGTGAGGAAAGTAACGGGAACGTAACGGGAAAGTACCTTACCCCTTATATTCCACGTACACCTTTTCAGTGATATCTTTGCTATGTGACAGCTGGCGAAGGAAGCTTGTTCCTGCATGTGGAGCTCCTGAATTTACATTTGTATTCTATTTTACAGTACTGAACTGGACGTCAGTATCAGGCGACCAGACTTTCTGATAATGATCTCTTGGCATAATCAAAAGATGAAGAATGATTATCTTCGATCTGTAATGTCATGCCTTCTTAAAACACAGATTTATAACATTAAATATACTTATTCAGTTTTATTTCTTGATTTTATAGCTTAATGAGCATGTTTGACTTCACACATTTTGTTCCTAGCTTAAAAATATAACAGTGGCAGAATGGCACATGAAAAGAGTAAAAATCACTATTTTCCTCTAGGAGAAAACTTCTAAGCACTTACTTTTTCCTATTAAAGAGATGTGATCAATTTTTTAGAAATAACCACAGTATTTGGCTTTCTCAGTATTGAATCACTTAAACTCAAATCGAAATCTAAATCTCAAATTTAGCTGTCGGAAAATAAAATGCCAATATACGATGTGATATCAAATGAAACGCTCCCGGGGAAAAGGGCACTTTGCACTATCACTATCTGATAGGAATTGGTAGCTGGTAGAGTGTCGGCCTCCGGATTCCAAGATATCGGGTTCAAACCCGGCAGAGGTAGTTCGATTTTTGAAGGGCGGAAAAAAGTCCATTCGACACTCCATGTCTTACGATGTCGGCATGTAAAAGATCTCTGGTGATACATTTGGTATTTACCCGACAAAATTAATTAAATCTCAGCCATAGACGCCCAAGAGAGATCCGGTTTACTCTGTCTGCCATCTAGCGGACCTAGAGTAAAACGGAACGTCGAAATTGACGAGCTGACAGCCAGATGGCGTCAGATCGAAATGTCTGCAAACGGTAGCTGAGGCCATACGATTATTATTATTATTATTATTATTATTATTATTATTATTATTATTATTATTATTATTATTATTATTATTATTATTATTATAGGAATTGGTAGATGGCATGCGTCGTTTGGCTCTGTAACAATGTTGTACAGAAATGTCTTAAAAATAACGGAAGAACAGATTGAAATTAACGTGTAGTGCATTACAGGGTATTTATTTATTTATTTATTTATTTATTTATCCGGATGATAAGAAATTACTTCAATGGATGGTTCACGATGTTACATGTTTGGAGTGTTGACATGGCAAGTCAGTTGGAGCCTCACCACTAGAATTGTGCCATGAATGTCGTGATGGTTGTGATTATTGTTTTCAGTGATATTACGTAATATCAAACGAGATGTGAGTTTATTTTCATTTAGCGAACTTCCCCGCACGTGTTTAAATTGTAATGTGGAATAGATTAAACTATTCGAACATGTTGTTTAATTTCGATTTCACGCTTTATCGCAGGAAATGGACACAGTAATATTTCCAGAATCGAGTTCATTTTTGTTGCGAATTTCACTTCATGTGTTAGCGTTTCAGCGAGGATCAGATTTAAATATCCTTACATTGTGTTAAAGTTTCGATTTCGTCTGGCAGTATGAGTGATGTGTAGATACCATAACGTTGGCTCGACGATAGACTTAGGATCTCGCGAGTATTATAATTATCAATAAGGATGAGTAGACACAGAAGCTTTGAGTCACTAAATTGTGATGATATGAGTTACGGATATAAGAGGGAGATAGTAGGTTCGAACCCCATTGTCGGCAGCCCTGAAAATGGTTTTCCGTGGTTTCCCATTTTCACACCAGGCAAATGCTGGGGCTGTACCTTAATTAAGGCCACGGCCGCTTCCTAGCAAAAAAACGGATGTAAGAAGGCAGTAACAGAGGAGAAATTTAGGCGCAGAGATTCTTAGCTAAACAGTAATAACACATATGGTGTTATTACTTAGGTCTAAAGATGCACGTCAGAGGCAAGAAATTAAAACGGAAAACAGAAGTAGAGGAGAAATACAGCAAAAATGATAGCAAACGCCAGAAAATACCTTACAGTGTGAATTCATGGGCTACACTCCGCGGCACTGTTCAAATATTAATAGTACATTTAGTGCTATTAGAAGACGGTTGTAACCTCCAACAGTATTTCGCAAATATCCCGCAGAGTGGCAGCATCACGTCTCTCTCGCCTTCCCCGCAACGAACAACCACGAGTTTACAGGAATGTTGACGAAAATGACATTATGTTACTTCCCTGCTAGCAAGCAGCAAGAGACGTTGCCATGGTAACCGGTAGGGTCGTTGTCGGTCACTCAATGCAGATCATGAAACAAGCAAAAATTGTAATTTTTCCCGTCATTTGAAGAGTAAGCGAAATTATCGTAACAAGATGGTTTAAAACGAATAGACGTTTCACATATAGTCCACGGCTTTTACAGAAAATCGAAAACATAAGAGAAATATGGGAGAAAATTGTTGTGGTGTCCCTACAAACACCAGTCTATCCAGTGATTCTTAAATCATATGCTTATCTAAACGTTCCCCTGAAGTTTGGTCGAGATCTATCCAGCCGTTTTGCCGTGATTGTGGAATAGACGGACAAACAGACAGACGGACAGACATGAAAGCTAAAAATCACTGATCGCCGAGCTGAGTGGCTCAGACGGTTAAGGCGCTGGCCTTCTGACCCCAACTTGGCAGGTTCGATCCTGGCTCAGTCCGGTGGTATTTGAAGGTGCTCAAATACGTCAGCCTCGTGTCGGCAGATTTACTGGCACGTAAAAGAACTCCTGCGGGACTAAATTCCGGCACCTCGGCGTCTCCGAAAACCGTAAAAGAGTAGTTAGTGGGACGTAAAGCAAATAACATTAATTAATTATTAAAAATCACTGATCCAGCCTTGAGTTGACCGAAATCGGATAAATATCTAAACAACTGGCAAAACAAACGAAATTACTGACGGCGGACCCCCTACAACTTAATATAAACAGATAAGCATGGGCACGTTTATAAGTGCAGACCTTCATTTCGAGATTTACTGCTTTTAAATGGTACGTCATATCAACAAACGGATTCCTGCATCAGACTACATGGTTAGTCATATGGCATTTTCTCGTATCGCCTATATTAATGGGTTAGATTGAGTTAGGAACCTTAAATAGGGTGAAATTTGGGTATAGTCTTTACACAGTACTTTATTTTACGGATACATATGTGGCAGGTGGAAACATAAAATTTGGCTGACGTATGACCACTGGTCGTGTCAATATGCGTACCGAATTTGACGATTCTACCTTTTCTATAAGTGCGTCCAACGATAAGTTATATGTGTAAAAATTACAAAATTAACTTTTAATTGAGAAATGCACTTTTATCTAACATGTAAGGGATCGAGATACGACAATATGTCATAGGACAAAAGTTGTAAATTTCTACAAATTGAAACGCGATTGTGCTATCTGTTTTGTGATACGCCTTACCGTTTAGCCACCAGTTACCCCGAAACGAAGGTCTGCACTGTCATTGAAATTGCTTCCATATTTTGATATGTTCTGGGGCCAAAATGTTATACTTTTGAACAGCTTAGGAATTTTTCCTGAAAGGAAAGAGTATCCAGGATTCTGGATTAGCACTCGCATGCATATGGAGTAATTAAGGAAGAAAGTATTACAGCTAAGAAAGTTGAAATTAATAGAAAATAGGATTATAACCGAGGGCAGCCGGACTGGACATATATGTAAATATCAAGTGGATGTATTGTAAAATGAAATGTCCGTCACTAAATTGTGATGATATGAGGTACGGAAGTAAGAAGACAGTAACAGAGGAGGAATTAGGTGCAGGGATTCTTACGTAAATACTGTAGATAAGAAGAAGACTTATGGCGTTATTACTCATGCCTAAAGAGGCAAGCCAGAGGCAAGAAATTAAAGCGGAAAACAGAAGTAGAAGTGTAATAGAGTAAAAATGATAGAAAATGTCAGAAAACACGTTACGGTGTGAAATCACGGGCTACACTCCACGGTACTGTTCAAATACTAACAGTCCATTCCTGAAAGGAAAGAGTATCCAGGATTCTGGATTAGCACTCGCATGCATATGGAGTAATTAAGGAAGAAAGTATTACAGCTAAGAAAGTTGAAATTAATAGAAAATAGGATTATAACCGAGGGCAGCAGTCCAAAGCAGAGACGTTGCCATGGTAACCGGTAGGTTCGTTGTCAGTCTGTCGGCCACTCATTGCAGAGCATGAAACCCGCAGAAAGTGGTAATTTTCTCCGTCATTTGAAGAGTAAGCGAAATTATGCTCGTAACAAAAGTTGTTTAAAAAGAATAGACGTTTCACATATAGTCCACGAATTTTACAGAAAACCGACAGCATAAGAGAAAATGAAAAAAATAAAACTGTTATGGTTTCCCTATAAAACCCCCAGTCTATTAATTAATTGTTAAGTAATGCTTATCTAAACCTTCCCCTGGATGAGTATTCTCTATATATGAGGTTTGGTCGATATCTATCCAGAAGTTTCGCCGAGATGGTGGAACAGACGGACAGACACGAAAGCTAAAATCACTGATTCAGTCTTGAGTTGACCTAAATCGGATAAATATCTGAAAGATTGGCAAAACAAACGAAATTAAAATCAGGGGACCCCCTACAACTTTATTTATTTAGATATGTTGCAATGAAAATCCACAGCCTATTTCCAGTCATTCAACCGGGTCAGGAATGGAATGAATGAAGCCCCATCTAGCGGCGAGGATAGGAATAGTGCCGGATGCCGAAGCCTGTCGCACTCCTCTGGGGCAATGATTAATGGATGTCAGATAACATGAAATGATACTGGAGAGTGTTGCTGGAATAAAATATGACAGGGAAAACTAGAGTACCCGGAGAAAAACCTGTCCTGCCTCCGCTTTGCCCAGCACAAATCTCACATGGAGTGACCGTGATTTGAACCACGGAACCGAGCGGTGAGAGGCCGGTGCTGCCGCCTGAGCCAGGGAGGCTCCTAGATATGTCGCAGTGATTTACGAAATATAAATGTGTGCTTGAGGGGAGCGAACTGAGGACTTCATTAGGATAAGTTCGAAGTTGCAAGTTTTTAAAGATTTAAACATAAATGTTTATACATTTCTAAGTATTTTTGAGTGTGATTTGATAGAACCTGATGATGTTCTTTCAAGAACGAATCATGTTATTCTATTTTAATTAAGTTGTTTCTTTTTTCAGGTAAAGTTCTGTCACCATATGTTTTCTTTTCCAAACAGTGTATACATTTATTTATTCACAATTAGTTTTGGCAGACAGAAGAACCTAATAGTTACTTTAAAAAAATGGAAGTAATATAAGGAGTTTAACATCGCGGGACAGGCAGCTGTGATTGGCTGAAGTTCCGATATATACCGGACGGAGCACTGGTTCGTGAGCTAGGCAGTCTCAATGAGAGTTGTGATGTCAATAAACACATAGTTTTGAAAAAGATTTCGTGATTAATCTCAAAATATGGTTATAATTTTCAGATTGATTTCTTGTACTGTCAACTATAACATAAACACACGTATTGATTGCTGCATTTTACAGATAGATATATACCCCACAGACTTCTTTGTAGAATTTTTCATGCTGTACAATAACTGTTCTACACATGCTTGTGGTCGTGGTGGTGATCATTGTTTTAAGAACATGCTTATAGTCTGTCGTTGTTAGACGTAAGGCGATAGGCGGAAGCCAGGGAAGCGTTCGGTTGGCCCTGTTTTCTTTGGCGTCCTTCACATACTAGTTTACATGAGAACTGAAGTAGATTTGAGTACACTTACTCGTTGGCTGAATGGTCAGCGTACTGGCCTTCGGTTCAGAGGGTCCCGGGTTCGATTCCCGGCCGGGTCGGGGATTTTAACCTTCATTGGTTAATTCCAATGGCTCGAGGGCTGGGTGTTTGTGCTGTCCCCAACACCCCTACAACTAACACACCACACATAACACTATCCTCCACCACAATAACACGCAGTTACCTACACATGGCAGATGCCGCCCACCCTCATCGGAGGGTCTGCCTTACAAGGGCTGCACCCGGCTAGAAATAGCCACACGAAATTATTATTACCGCACTGAATACGATCCCCATTTATATGTAATATTGAGTATCGTATTGAATTCGGCAAGCAAGATCGACTCAACACACGATACAGGGATATAATGACAGTTCTATTTTAAAGTTACAATAATTACTTTATACAGAAAATGAGATTTTGACTACACGGACACGTTCTACACACGTATTTTACTGACACGTACAGTAGGCTAGATGAATATATCAACATTTTTGGATTTCTATATTATCTTCTGTATCCCTCTTTTTTGTTGCGAATGGGGCATTTATGACCATGCGGAATCAACATTTATTGGCTTTTTTAAAGTCCAGTATCCCTTCATTCATAGTGAATAGGTGTGTTTTTGTTGCAGAGACGATCATCCTGAAAACCCCATGTGAGTGTGATTTTTTTTGATTTCGTCTCGGTCCAGTAGATTTGGTGATCCTAATTCCTTCAGCTCTTTCTCTGTTTGTACCAATTTGATCTACTGCTTTTATTCTTTAAGAATATGTCAATTCTGTGAGCTAGTCGGTTTGAGTACATACTAAGTGCGCCCCCATTAACTGTATTCTTCGCATGCGCTTTGTGTCTGTAATTTTGGAGATTTTTTAAATATATTTCCGCATTTGATTTTAAAAATGTACTCCATATTTGATTTTTTCATTATTTTACGTTCTTTATTTACTGTAGGCCTATCGTTTATAATGGGAGCTAAAATATGATGTAGTACGAAGTCTTGATAATCTTTTACGAGCACAATCTGCTGGATTCCTGTTTAGAAAGACTCATTTTCTCATGCTGTGGACAGCAACGATCGATATAACCTATCGCGACGTGATCGATTGTGATGTTCCTATTGTCATATGGGCTTTTTAAATATCCTAGCGGAGTGAAGTAGCCTCGTAAGTGAATTGTGGATGTATTAAAGCACTTATGCCGATGACAATTCATTTCCTCGAGATTCTGTTGCCTGTAAATATTCAGTCGGCTGTAGGTTGTGAATGAAAATGAATAGGACGGAGAATATTTTCGACAGGACAAACATGAACTGTGCGCGTAGTCGTTTTCAATACGATCTCAGTACGACCCGTGTTTACATGGAACTCAATTGGAACCGAGTACGATGTGATCCCCCATTTTACCGTATCGATCGGAAGGTGTATCCAAATCGATTTGAATCCTGCATGTTAACACACTAACTAAAATCGCCAGCACTCGGCTCTCCTTTTGTCACATGTTATTGCTTCATACACCTGAATCTTCCTCGGTAAATAGTCTACAAAACGGTGAAAACAGCATCAAAACCTGTTTGTTCGTTCTAAAGATTATCCTTCACAAACAGAGACATCTACCGCGGGCTTTATTTTATAACATGTATTGATGATCCGCAGAGCATTACTCACTCTGGCGTTAATTTTTTCTATAGTTTTGCTGATGATAGTGGTGACTTTTAATAACAAAAGGTAGAAGTAGAATGATGTGAGAATTCTGATCTTTCCCATACGGATGAAGAAGTTTATGACAACTTCCTTCCTGAAAATATGTCCGGCCCCATGGCTAAATGGTTAGCGTGCTGGCCTTTGGTCACAGGGATCCCGGGTTCAATTCTCGACAGGGTTGGGAATTTTAACCATAGTTGGTTAATTTCGCTGGCACGGGGGCTGGATGTATGTGTCGTCTTCATCATCATTTCATCCTCATCACGACGCGCAGGTCGCCTATGGGAGTCAATTCAAAAAAATACTTGCACCTGGCGAGCCGAACTTGTCCTCGGACACTCCGGGCACTAAAAGCCATTTCATTTCATTTTTTCCTGAAAATATTATAATTGAAGGAATAAGTGATAGTGACCAAGAAGAATTACAACCAACATCTACAGAGATGCGCAAAACTTGTATCATGCACAGTTCGTGTAATATAATTATCCGGGATCTCCTCTCTCAGCCTGAGTACAAAAAACAGACCGATGTAATTGTGAAAGGACTACGTTAATTTTTATGAATTATGCTGAGGGTCATGGACACAAACATACCATAGAAGTATAAGAATACCGGTGTACTGATCCATTCATCCACACTCCTGTATTTCCTCGGCTCATGCTCTGTAATCATTATAAATTAATTCTACCTATATAGTTCTTTCATTTCAATGAAATGACAAAATCGGCACAAAAGGAGAACCAAAGGTCCATATATTAGTGCAAAAGACTGCAACAACATCTGCGTTTTGAAATACCACCCAAAACATTATTAATTGTGAAGACTGTGTGATTTTGTGATTTTTCACTTTTTCATGAATGGCAGCCATTTAAAAAATAATGTATTATGTGCCTCTACATTAATTTGTAATGGGGTTTATTTATGAGCGTGCAAAAACCTAAATTGCGGGTTATGTCAGTGCTTCGAAAACCCGACCCTCCAACGGCGTTAACACGATCACCAGCAAGACTATATAATAAACGATCGCGACAGTGGTTAATGCAAGTAGATTTGTTCACCTCCATTTATTTATTTCCTTCCTTGTATGAATGCTAGAGAGCTGTTTGTTATCTTCTACACATTATAGTAAACACATTACGAACTGTTATCCACTTCTTAATTCGGAGCTATAGGTAGTGTTCGTCATATCCTGCAACTAGAGCCTTCAGGGGATCACCTATATTATGCCCTTAACCGGCATATCTACCAAAAATAGCACTAGGACAATTCTTTTAGTCTAAAAATACATTCAATTCCTTAATGAGTTCCCATGAGGCAGATAGCAGTTCGCTTCAGGACGGCCTGTGATGAGCCTCATAATGTTTATTATTACTCACAAGTCTGATATGATTTCAAAATACTGGAGATAATTTGTTGTTGGCTTCAGTTCACAGTAACTTACCAGTTTACCAAGGCACGTTTTCTTTATCTCTCCTCACACTTAACTTCTTCTACGCATAATTTTATTTCACGTAGTATTCTCTGAACGTTAACCAGCTGCTTAACTCAATGGTTAGCGTACTGACCTTCGGTTCAGAGAGCTCTGGATTCGATTCTTGACCAGGCTGAGGATTTTAACTGCACATGGTTAATTCCTCTGGATCGGGAACTGGGTGTTTGTGTTATTCTTGATACTCCCCTCTTCATTTACAACAAATCGCCACAGAAACACGCAATAGTGAAATACATCTCTCCACACAGGGTTGGGGTCAGGAAAAGCACCCGGCTGTAATGTTTGACCAAATCCACCTCAGGTGCCAACCTCAATAAATAAGAAAAATGCCGGAAAGAAAAAGAGGTTACGTGCCAGAAGCGACTGTGCCAGATGCGATCACACCAATTTCGTGCTGCTGTCGACCGAGTGGATCGTGCCGCATGCGACCAATCAGTCAATCAAACAGTCAGTCACTACTACTCTGTATTTAGGGCAGTCGCCGAAGTGTCAAATTGCCTATCGGCTGTTTACCTAGTATTTTCTTAAATAATTTAAGAGAATTTGGAAATACAGTGGACGCCGCTTATTATGATCACTCTGGGACGAAGATGATTTGATAACATTAACCGATTGATAACATTAGCCGAAAAATAAAAATTGATAGGTAGCGTCCTGTATTTATTCATAACCTACATGCACTACAATACAGTTAACTGTTTTCAGCTATGTAAAATAGTCCCTAATTTTTGTTTCCTTCTGGTTGTCTCTCAAAGGCCATTAATGAATCTTTCATATTCATAATGTTCTTGAAAGTCCACTGACCTACGCTGAAAACCTCGTCTCAAGATATTTAGCGCCTGTCGCATTTCAACATTCATTGGTGTTCGTGAAGTTTCACCAACATCGTCATTATCCGCATCGCTATCTTCTGCTCCGGGCTCTTTACCTCTCATATCTCTTTCTGCGGGAGTAACTGCCTCGCATATGTCGTCTTCTGTCTGTTTCGCATCAGTAATGATGCCCTCATCACTGTTCATCCATTCCTGAAATTTATTTTCCGTTAAGCCTGCTGGACAAAGTTCACCATTCTCCTCTGCTTCTGGTAATTCTCTTGTATGCACTCTACTTGCATACTTGAGAACGAAATCCTTGAAAGCAAATGTGATAACATAAACCGAATTCATGATCACAATAAACGTAAGATTTTCAATGTTTCAGTATTTGTCCGTACGGGACTTAATAACAGTGATTATATAATGCGGTTGATAACATTATTCGTGATTACAATAAATGGCGTCCACTGTATATCGAACACTTTCTCTTGGTAAATTACCCAATTTGACCTCTAGAATTCCAGCTTCATATTGTGATCTTTCCTACTTTTAAAAGCACCACTCAAACTTACTCGTCTACTAATGTTATTCCACGCCATCTCTTCACTGACAGCTCGGAACATACCGCTTATTCGAGCAGTTCGTCTCCTTTCTCCCAACTTTTAGCGTAACGGTGCAAGATACAGACCTGTAAATTACGACATTATGATCCTCTCTCCAAGATCTCTTGTGTGAATTTGGTGCATCAGTTACGTTCCATTCTGTATATACTGGAATGTGCTTTGATTATGTAACATGACCTTACGAAACTTCAAAGTATTTGCTACCTACCACTTCTTATGGTTACCTTGAACGTTTCAAATTTTTTTCTCTTAGCGCACGACTTTTAGTCCGAGGACACGTTCGGCTCGTCAGATCTGTAGCTGCAATTCCCGGTACACCTCATATACTACTGTATGAGGATGTTGTTTGTGGGTGTAGGTGTAATTTTACGGGCTAGAAATGGGAAGGAAATGGTCATGGCCATGAAAAAAGGTACCATCCCGGTATTTGGCTGGAGATGAAAATGGGAAACCACGAAAGACTATTTTGAGGATGGCCGATGGGGCATTCGAATCCAGCCGTCTCCCGCAGTAACTGTATCGCACTGAGGTAACCTGTTTGGTACCTTCTTCCAGACATGGAAACGCAGCTCCATATATGGACATGTTGTAGGATAAATAGTAAACGCATCACCATATTTCATGTTGCAAAAACTACCACTTTTCCATAGGAGTGTTACATAGAGTAGGGGCAGTAGCTGCTTATAGGAGTGGTGAAATTGCTCATAGTGCTAGTACTTCGAAGTAAATTCTTCAGAAGCAATTTAGAAAGATACTGTTCTGTCACTTCTTTTTCCAGAAAATCCAGGGACTGATCCAAGAACTGTATTTATAGATAAGGTAACTGAAAATCAAAACATAATCTTCTTTAAAATATAACTGAACTTACATTATTCTAGCATTCAGAATTACCTGATTGTACATTTCCTCCCCTCCCCCACATTTTTAGGGGCTTGACCGTAAAATATCTCTTGCATTATTTATGACCCGTCTATGTTTCCTCTGCGGAAGAAATATCTCCGTTTATGGCATTCCAAATTATACGTTATATTGATTTAGTTTTCAACGACGAGTTCTTGAGTTGGTTTTAAATATTACCTTTGTGTGCGTTATAATAGATGCATCGTTTACTGTATTTAAACTTTTGTCATATAAATGTACTCATTAATTATTATTTATAAACCTTTCTCGGAATCGTTGGAATTGTTCTCCGTGAAGGCGTATATAGGCTGTATTTCCCGCCAACTAATTCAGTATGTACATAATTAAGTGTTGTAAACGGTTTGCGGTTATAGTAGTTCGCAAGGACAATTTCATTCCCTATCCGGTAAGCAGTGCTGTACATTTTTCGCCTATTTTCTAACTTTTTCTGGTTTTGATTTAGCTTACCTTATCTTGGATGACGGCATAGCTTATTAAAATGAAACCTGGGTTGTCAACGCCGGTCGCATCCGGCACGGTTACAGATTATGCGGTCGCTAGTGGCACGGGTCGCATGCGGCACGGTCGCATCTAGAACGACACCGAAAAAGATGAAGATTGTGTGGACGTTAAGATTTGTACCAGTATATTTCTCTTAACTAATTAGCTTAGCTCGGATTTCAAACACTTAGGTGAACTGAACTGGTTATCCTTATTCTTCTTTTTCTTGAACAAAGCGAGGTCTGTACAGCGAGCCTGATTGCTGCATTTACGTGGACCGAGCGATTGGCTGCACTGTTTGGGTCACGTAGCTGTCAAATTGCATTCGGGAGATAGTGGGTTCGAGCCCCACTGTCGACAGCCTTGAAGATAGTTTTACATGGTTTCCCATTTTTACACCATGTAAATGCTGTGATTGTACCTTAATTAAGGCCACGGTCACTTCCTTCCCGCTGCTAGCCATTTCCTATCCCTTGTCGCCATAAGACCTATCTGTGTCGGTGAGACGTAAAATCAAATGGTAAAAACAAACAAACAAACAAACAAACAAACAAACAAACAAACAAACAAACAAACAAACAAACAAACAAACAAACAAACAAACAAACAAACAAACAAACAAACAAACAGACAAACAAACAAACAAAAGAATGTCTAGCAAATAGAACCCAGAGCATAAGAGTAGGTTAAGCATTATCAGATCCTGTAATGATTAACGGAGACGTACATATGTGCAAATATAACCATCCACCAAAACAACAATTTTTCAGGTACATACCTGAAATTCTATAGAAAGTTTAACAATGGTTAAATGCATCTTCTCACCATTTTTTATAAGTTTAACAAAAGAATTGAAGTGTTTTGCAATCTATAAATTCGATGACCCCATGATTAACGAAAATACTTTTTGAGTAACTCAGGATTGGACAGAACCTGAATGTTGGCTTGATGACGTTCAGAATCGATTCAGGAAGACTTTGCTTGTCATTATAATGAATGTCATCCCAATGAGCATGTTTATAACAACAGCACCTAATGGGGAGCAAATTGTTTATGGGGTGTTCATCTGTGATCTCGTCAGACCTAACCTCCATTACTATTGCCTAGAATTTATTAGAGCACGCACATGCTTCTTACACATTAAAAAAAACACTTTTCGTGGTCGTGGCCTGATTTAAATAAACAGAATTAAAACAACGAGAAGTTATTGAAAGAACTAAAGCAAATACAAGTAAGAAGTAATCACACTTTGTAAACAAAGATTATTATGTCGGACCCGAAAATCTACCCGATAAACGGAGTTCGTCTGATAGTTACATATGTGTTGGCTTTTGTTATTTCCCACAATCTTAAACTACATCGTCCTTTCTTTATTACAAATAATCTGTTCTCAGACCAAATAGTACAAAACTGGTGGGTGCATTCCATTTAGTTTCTGGATGTAACATACATCCCACCTTTTGGTTTTCTTTATTCCCCAGAAAACCAAAATGAACCAATTAAAAATAATCTGACATTCATTTCGCCTACACAGTTTAACACAAGAACATATCACAAAACTTAAGTCCTATATCGTGCAGGGAGTTTTACCAAACGTCCAATTTTCGTTTTGACTTAGTTTTTTTACAGCAGAAACAATACTTTCCTGCTCATTATCTCAATCGTTTTCTATTGGAAAGGTATCCTGCGATGAAGTCATCTCCAGGGGGTACAAATGTTGAAAGGACATGATCATGTCCCGTCCAGCAGTCTGCGCGCGAACTACTCTTCTGTTACCATCTTTACCAGGAAACATCTCAAATCATTTTACCCAAAGGCCAATCGGTTCTTTTCTGATCTTCTGGTCAAAGCCTACTAACATAATGTCACCAATCTTCAGCATCCTTCGACACTTTTCTTCAACTTGCGGCTGTACTAAAATGCTCAGGTAATCATCACGGAATCTTTTTCTCAGTTACTCCCGTAAACGCTGCAGGTACTTGGCGCGTTTTCTGAGGTCGGTCTTGCCAAGGCAATTGAGATCAGGAACTCCAATGGACCGGTTGTCCTGCAGGAACATTGCTGGAGTTAATGGACTAAGTCGCTTGGATCTCAGACAGGTATGTCAAAGGCCTAGAATTTACCACAGACTCCACATCACATGGGACAGTCAAGGCCTCTTCATAGATGAGAGAGGCTCTTCTCAATGTCCTATTCAACAACTTATTGACCATATGAATGATCCTATCCCACCGTCCCCCCCACCAAGCAGCCACTGGATCCTCCTTGAAGATATTTCCTCTTCTTTCTTATGCCAGTCCAATAACAGTCAAAGGAATTCATAGCCCCTGTGAAATTGGTAACATTGTCACTGTATATAACTCTGGATCGTCCCCGTGTTCCAACAAATCTCCTAACACCTTGAAGAAATGCTTCTATGGAAAGGTTTAACACCAGATAAAATATGTACCGCACGATACACAGCACAAGTAAACAACAAAATCCAAGCTTTCTCTCCGCCCCTTAAAATCAACGACCCAGCAAGATCAACCTCACTGACCTCGAAGACTGTTGAATCTTTCACTCTATCTTCTGACAATGGTGCAGGATCTACATCAATTTTTTCGACTCAAATTGTCGACATTTGACACATTTTGTGATCACCCTCAGTACTGTCTTCCGACCTCTTAAAAATCAAGTATTCTTCCCTTAATATTCTAAGTAACACCTCAACACCCGCATGATAATATTTTATGTGGTAGTCTCGGATTAGAATCTCCACAAGTTTGTGACTGAAAGGCAGAAGAATGGGATATCTAAAATTTTTCTGATCTTCTTGTTGGACAATTTTAGTCTTCAGTTTCAGAATACCATCTTGGCCCACAAAGGTGCAAAGGGAGTTCAGTCGTCGTCTTTCAGCTTCTTCCAGAACCCGTGTCTGGACAAGACGCAGGAGCCTTCTCTCACCCTGTAGTAGTTCTGAAACAGAGAGATCACCCCTACTTCCACAACTTCTACGTTTCAGTGATTTTCCAACAAATCGCAGTATCCGTCCTATGAGCCTGACAATTTGAGAAAACTTGGAAAATCTATTTAGGTACCAGGCATCTCCATCCTTCGCTAAGAAATTGATCAATGATGGAGTTTTTTCTTCTCTCTGTTTGATGATGGGATCATCCACATCAACCTCTGATGTCGGCCATTCCCCTTCTGCCAACTTAAACCAGTGAGGACCCTCCCACCATTTGGAATCTATAAAGGCTTCTAGGGAACAGCCTTGAGATGGAAGGTCAGCTGGATTCTGCTCCACAGGAACATGCCTCCAGTCTTCTTGTCACGTCAAAGATCTAATCTCCTTCACTCAATTGTTCACAAATACTCCCCATGACTAATCTCTCTTGATCCAATACAATACCGCTGAAGATCCCGTCCAATAAAACTCAGAGATGTTCAAGTTCAGACTTTCTCTGACCGAGTTTCCTAGTCGACTACCAATACAACATGCCAGGAGTTCCAATCGTAGCATCGAAATTTCCTTGAGAGGTGAAACCCTTGTCTTTGCCATGACCAGCTGAACAGAAACAATCTCTTCAGTACCGGTACAGATTCTTATGAATACAGCTGTAGCATAAGCACTGTCCTTCACTCAATTGTTCACAAATACTCCCCATGACTCATCTCTCTTGATCCAATACAATACCGCTGAAGATTCCGTCCAATAAAACTCAGAGATGTTCAAGTTCAGACTTTCTCTGACAAAATGTATGTAAACTCCAGGTTTGTTCAGACTTGCTTACTACAAAACGTCTCGGTATTTTCACTTCAGAAAGTCGCCAAACTTCAGCTTCCGATTTTCTAAACTTCTAAACCGTACATCCTCTGGCAGTGGATCATCCCACCCAATCTTCGAATTCCAGCCATCCTGAATGGGAAGTTTAGAGAATAGGATCAGAGGACATGAAAATCCAATGGGATCAAAAACCCTCTGAGCAGATGACAAGATTTTTTCTTCGTGTAACACTTCCAGTCTCATTTTGAGGCCTCATATCACAGTACAATACATCTTCTTCCTTGTCCCACAATAATCCAAGTATAGGAGAAATCTTCTCAAACGTACTCTCTATTCCCCTTGAGGTGCGTTCCCAGCCACGTAGTTCAAATCTGGCTCCTAAACGTAGTTTAATAGATTTCTCAACAAACTGGGTCGTTTCTTCCTCTGAATCAAGGAATGTTACGCAGTTTTCGACATAGAATGAGCTATTTAATATCTGTACTGTTTCTTGCAGTTCAGGTGGGCTGTTTTTAATGGAGATCAAGAACTGCACCCAACAAGAATGGGCTGCACTTGAGCCCAAATACAACTCGTCGATGTCGGAATTTCTTGAATTTCTTTATGGAGGAAACCTCCCACCATAGGAATCTCAAGAAATCTCTGTCTGAAGGATCAACAGAAATTTGCAAGAAGACCCTATTTATGTCCGAAATTACTCCAATTTCACGACGGCGAACCTGACCAGAATAGGTGGAGTTTGTCCAGCAGATTTGGTCCTTTCTCCAGGAACTCATTCAAAGATGGACTTTACTTCCCCCGGCAAGAGGCTTCAAACGTGGGTCTTAACCTTGTGGTTGAATTTTCTTTGAATACACCTCTATGAGGTAAATAGTGACATTTATTTTCAATTTGAAAGGGTACATCTTCAATAATCCCTTCTTGAAGCCAATCCTGAAACACAACATTGTATTTCTGATACTTGTTGCCATTCAACAGTTTGTTAGTCGTCATCCTGCACCTTTTCTCAGCAATTGCCAAATTGTCGCGGAGCTCCTGAGATACCTCATTCCATGGTAGATGGACTTCGTAACGGACATACTCGTCGATTGAGATAGTCTTAAAATGATCCAAGGGAGCCATTTCTATTTATTTCATTGATGTGTTCTCAGCAGGATCCCCACTTCCCAGGGTCACCAACTTCCATAAATCAGTGATTGCAGTGTTTAAAGTCAACATTGCAGTTACCACCATACTGGACGAGTCGGAGAGACTGTTCGGAGAAAGCCTACCCGTAACAACCCACCGAAGTCGAGTCTCAACAGGCACTGGTCAAGATCCCATGGTTTTTATTCTTCCAGTGAGAAGTGTTCCGTAGGTGTCCGCTCCTAAAACCAATTCAATTTCAGGCGTCCCTTCTCCAGAATCAGAGAGAAAAATTCCGAGTTCGTTCATCCAAGGACCATTTTGGATTCTAGGGACAGTACCACAAATAATCGATTGATCCATTACGGGATCGTACATGTGTACCTGTCATCTACTCTGCTCAACTGTATTTGATAATTAAAATGTACATGCCCTTTTGATTCAGTTCCTCCAAACAGAACATGAATCATGTTTTCAGATCCTGATGGCTCCAGTGCGATGGTTCTTAAATATACAGTATATGAATGCTGTGATTCACTATCTATGAGTGCTCTTACTACCCGATCCCCTTTCCTTCCTGTAATCTTCACCAAGAGGGTGTGCAGAAGAACATCCTGGCTACAGTTTTGGTTACCCAAGGTAGCACTGGCACCTTCCTTTTCATCTTGTGTTTTTTTCTTCGTCACTGTCGTCGAGAAGCACTTCTAATATTTTCTCATGGGCATCCTTCAGTTCATTTGCTAGTCGTTGTAGTTTAGAAAAATGCAATCTTACCTTGTTGGGGTCTGTTTCCGCCATCACCGCATCGTATGTTTTCGTGAACATAGCACGTATTGGTTTTCTCGATTTAGTCAACTTATACATTTCAAATTACCGCTTTGGTCACGTCCTGTCGCGGTCGCCACTAATGTTATGTCGAACCCAAAAATCTACACGATAAACGGAGTTTGTCTGATAGTTACACAGGTGTTGGCTTTTATTATTAGCCACAATCTTAAACGTAATTTACATCGCCCTTTTCTTTTTGCAGAGAATCTGTTCTCAGGCCAAAGAGTACAAAACTGGTGGGTGCATTCCATTTAGTCTCTGGATGTAACAATTATGATTGTCCATCCAAGGAGAGTATCCAACAGTCACATATGATATGCAAAACAAAGAGAATATACTCCATAGCCCTGTTGGTGTTTCCAAAGTACGTTTGCTCAAGACCGACTCCAATCGTCAGACCGTAATATAAACAAAACATGGCGACCGAAGTAGCCGGATTGCTGGTATTGACTAACACGAAAATACCACGTACATATTATACAAACGGCGGTAAATTAACATGATAAATGTACCATCATAGGGAAAATCACTATTGCACGTATGAAAACGCTTCGCCAACAAGAATCCCATGTATTCTACTAAAAAGAGACCAACAAGCTGAATATTTATGTACCGCGAGGTACATCTCAACGCCGCGCATTCAAAATAAGCGCCTTAATGAACTCTTTCGGTCAAAAGGTGAAATTGAAACTACACGAACTTGGAACTTGAATAAGAAGATGTCACCACTGAAATATTAAGTAATTATTTTGTTGTGAAATTTCCAAAACTGACTGAATTTCTCCTTGTTTTGTTTTGCTATGCATCAAGAAGTTTGGACATTTTTCTACAGAAGACACTATTAAAAACTATGATCATGCACTTTGGTGCAAAATGAAAGAACATATAACTTAAAGAAGTTTTGTATTTTTAGGTTGTCCATAACGGAATCTATGTTCTATTTTTGGGTTGGCAACCCTTCCTTTTCTTTCCGCCAGTTTTGAATTTAGCCAATCAGGAATTTCTGTAATTAATTTTCAACCTATCACAGGCTTCTTGTTCGATTCTGAATGTAACTTTGAGATTAATCAATTAAATTGAGAGGGTGTGGCTGAATTAGTCTTGAATGCTCTCGAACCTTCCCTGAGGGTATATAAACTGCGGCTTTTCATGTTTCGTGGTCGTCCGCCTCCGTTGCGTAACGGTTAGTGTTATTAGCTGCCATCCTTGGGGGCCCGGGTTCGATTCCTGGTACTGCCAGAAAATTAATAATGGCAGGAGGGCTGGTATGTGGTTGAAATGGTACATGCAGCTCACCTCCAATGGGGGTGTGCCTGAAAAGAGCTACACCACCTCGGGATGAGGAAACGAGTTTACTTTGTCCGACTCGTTGGCTGAATGGTCAGCGTACTGGCCTTCGGTTCAGAGGGTCCCGGGTTCGATTCCCGGCCGGGTCGGGGATTTTAACCTTCATTGGTTAATTCGAATGGCCCTGGGGCTGGGTGTTTGTGCTGTCCCCACCCTCCCTGCAACTCAGACACCACACATAACAATATCCTCCACCACAATAACACGCAGTTACCTACACATGGCAGATGCCGCCCACCCTCATCGGATGGTCTGCCTTACAAGGGCTGCACTCGGCTAGAAATAGCCACTCGAAGTGAAAATGTTTCCTGGTCAATTGATCACCGTCTTGATAAGCATGTGTGTTAAGGCAGGAGGCGGGGCCGCCTCTTTCTTCGGTCAGCAGAACATCTATAAGGTAATGGCCACATAAAATCATTCTTTCTTGCTACCTCCGCAGTTTAATTCGAGGGGAGGTCCGAGTCTTTAATTATATAACAATACTTCTCTAAAATGTAATTTTCCTTTAGCTTATGTAAAAACTTCATTAAATCTTTAACTGTAAATCGGGGATAGAGAGTGGGGTACCCTCCCGAGCTCCCCTTCATCTTGGTTTGAGGTGGCTACGTTTTCGCCACCTTTCGTTCCTGTAATGTATTAAAGTTATTTCCATACGAGCATCTTAGTAAATGTGGGAATAGCCCCAGTTTCATCGGCCAAGTGCCCTGTAGGATTTTATATTTCATTATCTGTAGTGCAGGGTACGCCTCCATTCATTTTGTGTTTGGGTCAGTTATCTAACCTGTTATTTTTTCGCAAAGGTCCTGTAGCTTGGGTACTAAATACCCCTGCGTTGTAGTTTGTGGCTTGAGAGGCCACTGTATATCTTGATGTAATGTTGCCTTGTGTAGGCTTGGAAAACTGAGAGCCTCTTAGCTCTTTTTCAAAGTTTTGTAACAGTAAAGTGTGCCTTTGGGAGGCTAGATATTGTGATTTAGGGAGCAAGTGCTCTTGAACTAGGGGATTTCTGCCCTTAACTAAATAATACCACTTCCATTTGTAAAATTGTAAAACTAGTGGCTTGAATCCCAGAATCTGTAAAAATCACTAATCTTGGACTTTCCTAGTCTTGTTTCAAGATTGCTTTTGTACCTGACATGTTGTTATTAGTTGAGTTGTTGTTTTTTTGAAAAAATATAACTTTCAGTTCAAGTTTTAAATTAATTTTGATATTGTTGATAGACCCATTCACCCCGGCACCTTCTTTAACCTCTTTCTGCTCCACGGGTAACCCCGTTACAATTTAGAAATTTCAGTTCGTCAAATAACGCTTTTTCTTAGATTTCACTTCACTGGATAGATGAAAATACATTATAAAACTGTTAAAATGATACTTCTAACATTTTGAATGTTTCAAAAGAAATTAAGGTACGAAATTCCTCGATTTATTCGCTCTTTTGAGAACATTGAAACAAAATTTGTTGCCTTAGTTTCGAAGTGGTGGACAATTCCATAAATATAGCACCCAACGAACAGGAAGTGCACCCGAAATAATAATGTTATTGGCTTTAAGTCCCACTAACTACATTTGTTACGGTTTTCGAAGACGTCGAAGTGCCGAAACTTAGTCCTGCAGTAGTTCTTTTACATGCCACTAAATCTACCGACACGAGGCTGACGTATTTGAGCACCTTCAAATAGCACCGGACTGAGCCAGGATCGAATCTGCCAACTTGGGGTCAGAAGGCCAGCGCCTTAACCGTCTGAGTCACTCAGCCCAAGTACACCCAAATGATTATGTTAATCCAATAAACGGCCCTGGTAATGTTAACATAATGTTGACATATGGCATAACAGTACTTCACACAATGATAGTAACTTTAGTAATGAAACGTTCAGACATTAAAGATATAATAGGTTTTTACCCATTAAAGAACATGAGTGCAAAACTCTATTGATTAAACATTGATATTTAACCACATGCACGAGCTTCAGTTCGGCGCAGTCTGCTTGATAACAGATAACGCTACGTTACAAACCCAGCTAATCCCTCTAAGTCATTATTTATTCTGTGTAACAGTATACAGATTGCTCCAACTGTCACACTCATAGGTTTTGTTATACTCCAAGATCCAGCCAAACATTTCCTCAGGCAAAGCACAGATTATTGTAAAATAAACTTGCATTTAAATCACTCGACACTTTGAAGCACATAGACACTGACGAAATGACACACTATCAATCATATTCTATCTAAATTAATATTTTTTGAGGAACACGAATAGTTTGGAAGCAGAGAAATGACTTCCCTAACCTCAGACATTCTCAAAATGATGTATGCACGCTACAGTTTTGTCATGGACTTCAAAATAATCACGATGTATATTCTAATCCATTTCTATCTTAATGTTCTATTCCGTAGGAAACTTAAGAATGGTTGTATGAGAGGCATTGCCATAGTTAGACTAAAACCTGGTCCACCTAGTGCACTCATGTTCTTTAATGGGTAAAAACACGATCAAAACAAGCATATTCTCATATTACTGCGTATAATTACAGATCGTATGTGTCCATTGACTCATATAAATACACTCGCACATTTATATTCTACAAATAAACTAACATTTATCGTCAACTTTCATAAAATTACACAGACTGCATACAATAACAACAAACCAAAACAAACCCAGATTTCCAACAATTCCGGCTACTCGATTCGCCATCTTTGAACGATCGAGAATAGCATTAAGGTCTGAGGATTGGAGTCGGTCTTGGTTTGCTTGAAGGAAGTGCTCAGAAGCACTAATTATATAACTAATACTGATGAGGCTCTGCGCTAAGTGGGCGTGGCAGGATGAACATGTTACAATCAATCAATCAATCAATCAATCAATCAATCAATCAATCAATCAATCAATCAATCAATCAATCAATCAATCAATCAATCAATCAATCAATCAATCAATCAATCAATCAATCAATCAATCAATCAATGAATGAATGAATGAATGAATGAATGAATGAATGAATGAATGAATGAATGAATGAATGAATGAATGAATGAATGAATGCTGATCTGCATTAAGGGCAGTCGCCCAGGTGGCAGATTCTTTATCTGTTGTTTTCCTAGACTTAAATAATGTCAAAGAAATTTGAAATTTTTTGAACATTTCCCTTGGTAAGTTATTCCAATCCCTAATTCCCTTCCTATAAACGAATATTTGCTCCAATTTGTCCTCTTGAATTCCAACAAGTGTTCCCAGCAAAACTTTGCAATGTTTTTGTAATATTACTTTTTTGTCGGAAATCACCCAGAACAAAATGGAACTGCTTTTCTTTGGATTTTTACTAGTTCTTGAATCAAGTAATCCTGGTGAGAGTTCCATGCACTGGAACCATACTCTTGTTCGGGTCTTTCCAGAGTTATATGCCTTCTCCTTTGCTTCCTTACTACAACCCTAAATATTCTCATAACCATGTGCAATGATCTGTACCCTTTATGTACAATCCCATTTATGTGATTACCCCAATGAAAATCTTTCCTTATATTAACACCTAGGTACTTACAATGATCCCCACGAGGAACCTTCACCCCATCAACGCAGTAATGAAAAATGGGAGAACTTTTCCTCATTTGTGAAATTCACAACCTGACTTTTAATTCCGTTTATCATCATACCATTGCCTACTGTCCATCTCACAACATTATCGAGGTCATTTTGCATTTGCTCATAATCTTGTAACTTATTTGTTACTCTGTAGAGAATAACATCGTCCGCAAAAGCCTTATCTCGTATTCCACTTTTTTACTCATATCATTTATATATATATAAGAAAACATAAAGGTCCAATAATAATGCCTTGAGGAATTCCTCCTTGTAATTATTACTAGGTCAGATAAAGCTTCGCCTACTCTAATTCTCTGAGTTCCATTTTCTAGAATGTATACACCCGTTCAGTCACTCTTTTGTCTAGTCAATTGCACTCATTTTTTCCAGTTGTCTCCCATGATCCGCCCTATCAAATGCTTAGACAGATCAATCGCGATACAGTCCATTTGACCTCCTGAATACAAGATATCTGCTATATACCAGGTGGCTCTCGAACGCCGTACTTTCTACTTATAAATGCCCAGCATGCAGAATTGATGAATGGGATGTCTACCAACTGATTTTCACAGGGGAACTACTGCCAGCGGGGAGGTTACGTCAGAATATAAAGAGATAAGAAACGGAGTGTCGCTCGCAGCATGTTACTCAGCGCTACCGGTATAATGCACCCCTTGCATAAGTAAACATCGTTTTCGACCGCATAGTTCTAGGCTGGTGTATGGTAGAGCCGCACTATATATGCTGTCTGCATATCAGCAATGGCTAGTGTGTAGAGTAGCGACGAATAAACAGACATTATTTTAATCTGGACAACCTGGTCGGAATGCAACAGAAGCTCCAAACAGACGTATGCCTTCTACACACGTACTTCATCGAACAGTATTAGTTTTTGTTTCATACAAGCAACTCTTCCATCGAATGGAAAGTCTACACAAGAATAAATTCATAAGTTATTAGACTTCCTTTTCTGCATCTTTGGCGTGCCTACAAAACGTAGCGGTGATTAGGGGGTGAAGCGAGGAGGGTCAGTAGCCCCCCCCACCACTTTCTGGAGTAAACATTACATTTTTATTCCACTTTTGCCAGCTGGAAATAGGAATTCTTTTTAAAAAACTGTTTGTACAGACCTTGTTATCTTATCTGCTAATTCCTTCGTTTATTTTCTTTAATTATTAACATAATTATTGACGGAAATATGCACAAAATGCTGTTCGTCGCGGCTAACCAATTTGAATAGCGCTACGGCAAGTAGTGGAGACTTTGCATGTGGTATGAGGAAGAGTAGTAGGGGTACACATTTTTTTGCCGAGGTCGTGGCCATTGAGTTATAATTCACCCTCTTGCCGCGCGCATTCATCAGTCTGGCAGTCTCTTTAGTGTCTGTTAGTTTCTTAGTGAGTATTCAAATACTAAATGATTTTTAATTGCATAATCATGCTGTACTTTATTTAATTATACGGGGCGAGGTGGCCGTGGTGTTACGGGTGCGCAGCTCTGAGCTTGCACTCGGGAGATAGTAGTTTCGAATCCCACTGTCAGCAACCCTGAAGTTGGCTTCCCGTGGTTTCCTATTTACTGACCAGGCAAGTGCTGGGGTTGTACCTTATTTAAGGCCTCGGTCGCTTCCTTTCCACGCGTAGCCCTTTCCTGTCTCATCGTCGCCATAAATCCTATCTATGTCAGTGCGACGTAAAGCAAATTGCACCAAAAATTATATATATTCACTTGTAATCGTATTTCAACGGGAGCAAATACCAACGTTCCTAAATTATTTCTTTGTGTTTAAGTAAATGCCCCGTAGTAAGTTTGTGAGACCTGGTGAAAATTTTACTATACAGCATTGAATCAAAATCTCAAAAAAAAAAAAAAAAACCCTATTATTACGAATAATCCACGGGGCAGATTTATAACATAATACAAACGAAATAGTTTAGTCCTGTGAAAGTTAAGTTGGTATTCTCTCGCGTTGAACTTACAATTACAATTAAATATATCTTTTTTACAATTGACTTTACGTCGCACCGACATAGATAGAACTTATGGGAAGGAAGCGGCCGTGGCCTTAATTAACGTACAGCCTTAGCAACCACGGAAAACCATCTTCAGGGCTTCCGACAGTGGGGTTCGAAACCACTATCTCTCGAGTGCAAGCTCACAGCTGCGCGCCCATAATCCCACGGCCAGCAGGCCCGGTACAATTACACAGATGTACGGCATGATTATGCAATTGAAAATAATTTAGTATTTGAATACTCACTAAGAAACTAACAGACAATAAAGAGACTGCCAGATTGACGAATGCGTGTGGCAAGCGGGTGAATTATTACTCAATGGTCACGACCTCGGAGAAAAATATGTACCCCTACTACCCTTCCTCACAGCACATGCAAAGTCTCCACTACTTTCTGTAGCGCTATACAATAAAGGAAAGATTTAGCATATAAGACAACAAGGCTTGTACAAATAGCTTTTTTAAAATAATTCCTAATTCCAGGTGGCTGAAGTGGAATAAAATGTAATATTTACTCTACAAAGTGAGGGTGCGAGCAACTGACCCTCCTCACCCCAGTCCCTAACCGCCGCTACTGTTTGTAGACACGCCAAAGATGCAGTAAATGAAATTTAATAAATTAATTTATGGACATGTAGACATTTAACTCGATAAAAGAGTTGATTGTATGGAACAAAAACGAATACTGTTCTGCGAAATATGTGTGTAGATGGCGTACGTCGGTTTGGAGCTTCTGTTGCACTCCGACCAGGTTGTCCAGCTTAAAATAATGTCTATGTATTCACCGCTGCTGATCACACCAGCCATTGCCGATATGTAGACAGCAAATATAGTGCGGCTGTACCATACACCAGCCTAGAACTATGCGGTCGAAAACGATGTTTAGTAATGCAAAGGGTACATTATACCGGTAGCGCTGAGTAACATGCTGCGAGCGACACTCCGTTTCTTATCTCTTCATACTCTGACGTAACCTGCCCGCTGGCAGTAGTTCCCCTGTAAAAATCAGTTGGTAGACATACCGTTCATCATTTGTTCCCGCGGGGCATTTATAAGTAAAAAGTACGGCGTTCGAGAGCCACCTGGTATATTGCTGAAATACTACAAGTTGAGCTTCAGTGGAATAACCTTTTCTAAACCCGAACTGCCTCCTGTCGAACTAGTTATTAATTTCACAAACATATCTAATACTATCAGAAATAATGATTTCCAAGAGCTTCTTATACAATGCATGTCGAGCTGACTGGCCTGTAATATTTTCAACTTTATGTCTATTACCCTTTCCTTTATACACAGGGGCTAACATAGCAACTCTCCATTAATTTGGTACAGCTCTTTCATGCAAACAATAACCAAATAAGTACTTCACATATGGTACTATATCCCAACCTATTGTCTTTAGTATATCCCCCGAAATCTTATCAATTCCAGCTGATTTTCTAGTTTTCAACTTCTGTATATTATTGTACAGTAAATGTCGTTACTATCCACAGGTAAATTTCAATACTTCTTTAGTATTAGTCACCTCCTCTATCGTGACATCCTTGTAACCAACAAACTTTACATACTGCTGGCTGAATACTTCTGCCTTGTGATGGTCCCCACATACACACTCCCCTTGTTCATTAATGATTCCTGGAATATCCTTATTGGAAGCTGTTTCTGCCTCCCTATACATACCCTTCCATGTTTCACTAAAATTTGTGCGACTGCCAATTATGCTTTCAATTTTGTTTTTCTTAGCTGACCTCTTTGCTAGATTCAATTTCTTAGTAAGTTCCTTCAATTTCTCCCCACCTCCACAGTCATTTCTAACTCTACTTCTTTCCAATCTGCACCTCCTTCGCAGTCTCATTACATCTCTATTATTATATATGGAGTCTTTACCATTTCTTACCACCTTTAAAGGTACAAACCCATTTTCACATTCCTCAAAAGTTGCTTTAAACCCATCCCAGAATTTACAGTTTTCTAGCGATCATAGTTACTTTTATAAAATTCCCTCATGCCTGTTTTATCAGCCATATGGTACTGCCTAATAGACCTACTTTTAAGACCTTTCTTTTTATCACATGTATTTTTAACTACGACGAAAACAGCTTCGTGATCATTAATACCATTTATTACTTCGGTTTCTCAATAGAGATCATCTGATTTTACCAAACCACGTCCAAAATATTCTTCCTTCTAGTTGGTTCCATCGCTTTCTGAATCAGCTGTCTTTCATTCCTTTCCATATCGTTTCCCTCATAGCTGATTATCTTATCAAATAATTCTGAATCAGTGTCAGCACTACCCTTTTCTAGTGTGTACACTCCAATGGCATCAGGTTCCATATTATCTTTAGAAATGGGCTTTACCTAAAATTTCATGTTTGTCATCTTTACATTTTTCGTAGCTTACAATTCTTCTTTCACCAGAATGAATACTCCCCCTTCCCTACCATTCCTTTTCTGTCTCTACAGTAAAGTCAGGCTCAATGGCTAAATGGTTAGCGTGCTGGCCTTTGGTCATAGGGGTCCCGAGTTCGATTCCCGTCAGGGCCGGGAATTTTAACCATAATTGGTTAATTCCCCTAGCACAGGGGCAGGGTGTATGTGTCTTATTCATCATCATTTCATCCTCATCACGATGCGCAGGTCACCTACGGCGTCAAATTAAAAAACGACTTGCATCTGGCGAGCAGAACTTGTCCGTAGACACTCCCGGCACTAAACGCAATGCGCCATTTCATGTTTCTACAATACACACTCCAGTACCGCGAGAACATTTCTGCATCCATTATATCATTTCTCAGCTATGATTCAACTCCTGTTACTATATCTGGTAAGTTCAGTATATATTTATAACATTACTTAATTCTATTCCTTTCTTTACAATACTTCTAGAGTTCAACACTAACATTTTTATGTCATTCCTACTTGACTCAACATCCTTGTAACCTTATCACCGCTCCCTAGACCACCCTATTTCCCTGAATATACCTCCCTATAACCCTTCTAAACAAATTTCCTAACTTATACGTACCACTGCGGTTTAAGTGAAGGCCATCTGAGCGCATATCCCTATCTCCTACCCACCCATTAGGATCTAGAAATCTCACGCCCAGTTTCCCACATTCTCACTCCATGGTCTTATTTAAGTCCCCATTCACTTCCAGTTGGTGTCCCTCCTACACAGTATTCCACTGATAACAATCTCCGCTTCTTTAAACTTCACCCGTGCTGCATTTACCATAACCCACACATCTCCAACATTGTTGGTAATTAAACCTGCTTGCCTTACGTTGTTGGTAACAACGTGAAACACTACCACCTTCTCCTTTCCCTTCTCCTTCTCTTCTACTTTCCTTAACATCAGCCTCATCCTAATTCCTGGATAACACTCTGTCCTGGTTTCCTTTCCTTCACACACTTTCCCCACATGTCTAACAATGGAATCCTCCATGACCAGAGCTTCAATCCTATCCACCTCATGTGATCCCCTCCCCTCCTGGTCAGCCCAGTCTTTCCTGATGGCTGCAGGAGTTTTTTCCTCCTCCCTTTTCTCCCCCCCCCCCCCATGACCATTTTCGACCTTTCTTTTCCTGTCCTCTAGTCTACATTTCCGTTTCGTACCTTTTCCCTTCCTTCTACTTACTCACTTCTCAGCAACAGTCCCCTGTTCCTCATCTTTCCTCTTTTGTTCTACCTGCAGTGACTCGTACAGATTTCTCAGACACATCTGTCTTGAATTCTAGTCCTGAATAGAGCCATTAGCCTGCCATCTCCTTCCCATTAAAACATTAGATCACTTGTCTCTTACAATTCCCCCCTTTCCTTCCCATCCCTCTTTTACACCTACTGTATCCTGTATATTGTTTGAGGGAGGCCTGCCTTCCTTTCTGTCTTCTGAGAGAATCCTAAGTATCTCCATCAAATTCTCAAACTCCTCCCTCGCACTCCATAATGCCTGGCCATACCCACAATTCCTACACTTGCACTACTTATCCTAATTTACGGAAAAATGAAAAGAAAAGGAAAAATAAAATAACTTATTCTGTGCAAAGAAAATGAAGGGAAAGAAATATTGTCTAGGATAGCACACAAAAATCACACGACAATGAGGAAATTAATATACCACTACACTGCAATACTACTTAGTCGTACTATGTTTTTATCCTACAACACCCTAACAGGATGAAAAACTGCCGTTAATTACTGAATAGCGAAAGGAATACACAAGAATTACACAATTCTAAACTGCAGTTAAGTCTATCCTAATTACAACAGAATTCTAGTAAGAGAGTTTCTACAGATACTTCTACTATACTGCACAAATATTTTACAATAATAGAATATGCACACTAATTTATAATAATATACTACAATACACTATATTAATTTTAAACTAAGTTCAAACTACTCTTAATTACAATAGGTTATTACTAAGCACAAACAAAAATGAAAATTATCTTATGACTCTTAGGATGCGATTTGGATACTGAAACTTCAGGAAATTATTGTCAATGAGTTGTACTAATGAATAAAAATAAATCGAAAAATGACATTTTCGGGCAATTTCATGCAAGTCCCTTCTTACGAGAGGAATTACTTAAAGGAAGCATTATAGGACCTTCATATCTTCTTGTATATTTAAATTATATGAATAAAGAGCTGTGATCAGTGATAAGGATTTTTGCGGATGATGTTTATAATCTATAGAGCAATAACTAAGTTACAGGATTGTGACCGACTGCATAAATACCTTGACATTGTTGTGAGATGGACAGCGTACAATTGTATGATGTTAAACGGGGTGAAAAGTCAGACTGCGAGTTTTACCAAGAGGACAAGTCCTCTCAGTTTTAATTACTGTGTTCAAGGCTCGAATGTCTCATGGGAATCACTGTAAGTACCTAGATGTTAACATAAAAAATATCTTGACTGGGGTAATCACATTCACAAGATCGTAAATAATGGTTACATATTTCGTCATATGGTTTAGAGAGTATTTAGGGGTTGTAGTAAGGATGTAAAGAAGAGGGCATATTCTTGTATGATCACAAGTAGAGTATGGGATCCTCCCCAAGATGACTTGATTCAAGAACTGGAAAAAATCGAAAGAAATGCAGGAGGATTTATTCTGGGTGGTTTCCAACAGAAGAGTAGTGTTACGAATATATTGCATATTTTGGGCTGGGAAGACTTGGAAATAAGGAGACGAGCTGCTCGACTAAGTGGTATGTTCCGTGCTATCAGGGGAGAGATGGCGTGGAATAACATTAGTAGGTGAATAAGGTTGAGTGGTGTTTTCAAAAGTAGGAAATATCAAAAATGAAGATAAGATTGGAATCCAAGAGACAAATTAGGACAAATGTTCGTTTATAAGAAAGAGGAGTTAGATATTTAAATCATTTACCAAGGCAGATATTCGATCAATTTACAACTTCTTTGACATTAATTAAGACAAGTCTAGGTAAAGAACTGATAGGGAATCCGCCACCTGGACGGTTGCCCTAAATGCAGATCAGTTGTGTCATTGATTGATCAATCATTCCAACGACCGGATTCAACTTATCGGAACTTGCAAGGAGAAAAACCCATTCGATGTTGTGATGATGCTAGTCTGATGACTACAAGGAAGTGAAGAAAACAGAAAGAGTGAGAGGAGAATGGTTGCAGCAACAAGGTTTAGCCTTTAGTGTATGGTCTGATGAAGGAGTGAGGGCTTTTTGCAGCCAGTTAAATAAACAAAGATGAATTCCTAATGAAAAATGTTCAGTGGTTGCTGTAGCCTCGAGAAATTGGACGTATGTTGTATTAGAACACGCTTGTTAAAGAGAAATGTTTCAATGTTCTGAACCTTAACTGAGGGGAAAAGGAAAGTTCGCAGATTTCATTATTCATACTTGACGATGGACCTTTACCGACCATCAGTGAAAATAAAAAGAATATCTTATGGGCCTTTTATCACTGATAGAGCCGGTTTTTTGCATTTCACAATTTGTGGATAAATGGTTCTACAAATGTTGACTTAGATCTTTCAGAAGTTGATCCTGATCAGGAATAATGGTATCATTTTTCTGAATGTTATGTAAAGTGTCTTTATGACGACGATCATAGCTGACTCCTTAGTTAAATACTGAAACAGGATTCAGTCTCTCTGTGTTCAATAAATTAGTTTCCTTTTAAAAACTCTGTTCCGAGCCTGGATTTTTACCATACACAGCTTATAAATGATTATCCTTCCTCCCAAAGAGCAATTTCCATTCCAGTATTGCTTTAAAAACTACGCTTCTCAGTGTGAACATAACTGGAAGTGAAAAGAAGATAATTCACTTATTATTTCAGTTTAGTGCGCGAATGACCAGATTAGAAAAAATCGTGAAAATTCCATAATTAACAATAAAAACATGACACATTTTCTAATACATCAATTTGCAAAAGCACTGGTATGGAAACAGTTTTAATAACCTTACATCCTGATTTACAATAAGCATTTACAACTACTTTTCACCATGCTGAACAAGATCATTTTATGATATATTGTTTGTTTGTTTGTTTGTTTTAACGTCCCACTAACTACTTTTACGGTTTTCCGAGTTATGATTTATCAGATTCACCGGGGACAGTATATTTATGTCTTCTATTCTCACAATATTATTGCTCAATTTTCTTTTCTTGGTAGAACCGTTTACTAATTTCGTTTATAGCCCTTAGAAGATCAGAACTGTTTCCCTTGATTACCTTTAGCCCAGGGAAGAAGTATAGCTGAACCACCCAAGGCAGTCTCAATGAGTAATGTGATTTACGGAAAAATCCAGACTCTTCAAAATAACTTCTTAATCACTAAAAATATGTATTATAATAACATAACAGCGTATCGTTTAGGCATATTCATGTAGAAATGGAATCGATTGTAACACAAGCCTTTATTTCCTAGAAATTTCCATAGCTCCTAAACTTTCCACTCCTCTACATCTGGCCACTAAAACAATGCTGATGATCGGAGAGACAACTTTCAGTGATATAGCCTGAAGCCTACGATGTGTGATTACGTAAGATTTCGTAACATATTCTGATGGCTGAATAATGTTGCAATTTATTCCTGGTACTGTTTGTCTGCTCAAGTTACTCGTCATTCAGCATACACTGTATGAGTAGGTGGAACCGTCAACTAATGAATATAATACGAACATCGTCGACAACTAATTGCCAAAAATGCTTACATGAAGTGACGTAGAATTAGCCTATGGCTTTTCTTAACTGAGTAGAACAACTGAATGTATACCTTCACTTCCTACCCTGTACGGCTCCATGGCTAAATGGTTAGCGTGCTGGCCTGTGGCCACAGGAGTTCTGGGTTCGATTCCCGGCGGGGTCGGAAATTTTAACCATAATTAGTTAATTTTGCCGACACGAGGGCTGGGTGTATGTGTCGTCTTCATCATCATTTCATCCTCATCACGACGCGCAGGTCGCCTAAAGGTGTCAGATCAAATGACCTGCATCTGGCGAGCCGAACATGTCCTATGACACTCCCGGCACTCAAAGCCATACGCCATTTCATTACTTCCCACCCTGTCTGATCTCAGCTGGTATTGTACAAGCAATAATTATTACACACACTTCTAATAATTACAGGAAGTTTAATGAATACATCAGTTAAAATCGTTATCCACAGAGGCTCTCAAACTGGAAACGCGGGTTAACGACAACGGAGATCCGAGCTGAGTGAAGTGAATCACCCTCTTATTTGTACCAATCCCCTCGCTTTCATCTAACCCAGTTGTCCGCAAAGTAAGCGGCGCGCGTGTAAGATTGGAAGTTCATGATACGATACATCTCATTTTTGAACAATTATTGCAATTCTCAGATCCTCAGGACAGAAAGCCAGGAAAGACGCTCATGCACTTCTATTCAAAACTGATATACACAGTTCAAAAAAATTAGGGGAACATGTTTTGTAGCGTCTGGTATGTGAACGTTAATTTGGTAGATGGGGTTCCAATGGTCGTACAATCAATCAATCAATCAATCAATCAATCAATCAATCAATCAATCAATCAATCAATCAATCAATCAATCAATCAATCAATCAATCAATCAATCAATCAATCAATCAATCAATCAATCAATCAATCAATCAATCAATCAATCAATCGATCGATCAATACTGATCTGCATTTAGGGCAGTCGTCCAGGTGGCAGATTCCCTATCTGTTGCTTTCCTAGCCTTTTCCTAAATGATTTCAAAGAAATTGGAAATTTATTGAACATCTCCCTTGGTAAGTTATTCCAATCCCTAACTCCCCTTCCTATAAATGAATATTTGCCCCAGTCTGTCCTCTTGAATTCCAACTTTATCTTCATATTGTGATCTTTCCTACCTTTATAAACGCCATTCAAACTTATTCGTCTACTAATGTCATTCCACGCCATCTCTCCGCTGACAGCTCGGAACATACCACTTAGTCGAGCAGCTCTTCTTCTTTCTCTCAGTTCTTCCCAACCCAAACTTTGCAACATTTTTGTAACGCTACTCTTTTGTCGGAAATCACCCAGAACAAATCGAGCTGCTTTTTCTTTGGATTTTTTCCAGTTCTTGAATCAGGTAATCCTGGTGAGGGTCCCATACAATGGAACCATACTCTAGTTAGGGTCTTACCAGAGACTTATATGCACTCTCCTTTACATCCTTACTACAACCCCTAAACATCCTCATAACCATGTGCAGAGATCTGTACCCTTTATTTACAATCCCATTTATGTGATTACCCCAATGAAGATCTTTCCTTATATTAACACCTAGATACTTACAATGATCCTCAAAAGGAACTTTCACCCCATCAACGCAGTAATTAAAACTGAGAGGACTTTTCCTATTTGTGAAACTCACAACCTGAAGTTTAACCCCGTTTATTAACATACCATTGCCTGCTGTCCATCTCATAACATTTTCGAGGTCACGTTGCAGTTGCTCACAATCTTGTGACTTATTTATCACTCTATAGAGAATAACATCATCCGCAAAAAGCCTTACCTCCGATTCCACTCCTTTACTCATATCATTTATATATATAAGAAAACATAAAGGTCCGATAATACTGCCTTGAGGAATTCCCCTCCTAATTATTACAGGGTCAGATAAAGCTTCACCTACTATAATTCTCTGAGATCTATTTTCTAGAAATATAGCAACCCATTCAGTCACTCTTTTGTCTAGTCCAATTGCACTCATTTTTGCCAGTAGTCTCCCATGATCCACCCTATCAAATGCTTTAGACAGGTTAATCGCGATACAGTCCATTTGACCTCCAGAATCCAAGATATCTGCTATATCTTGCTGGAATCCTACAAGTTGAGCTTCAGTGGAATAACCTTTCCTAAAACCGAATTGCCTTCTATCGAACCAGTAATTAATTTCACAAACATGTCTAATATAATCAGAAAGAATGCCTTCCCAAAGCTTACATACAATGCATGTCAAACTTACTGGCCTGTAATTTTCAGCTTTATGTCTATCACCCTTTCCTTTATACACAGGGGCTACTATAGCAACTCTCCATTCATCTGGTATAGCTCCTCCGACTTCAGATATGGTACTATATCCCAACCCATTGTCTTTAGTATATCCCCAGAAATCTGATCAATTCCAGCCGCTTTTCTAGTTTTCAACTTTTGTATCTTATTGAAAATGTCATTGTTATCATATGTAAATTTTATTACTTCTTTGGCCTTAGTCTCCTCCTCTATCTCGACATTATCCTTGTAACCAACAATCTTTACATACTGCTGACTGAATACTTCTGCCTTTTGAAGATCCTCACATACACACTCCCCTTGTTCATTAATTATTCCTGGAATGTCCTTCTTGGAACCTGTTTCTGCCTTAAAATACCTATACATACCCTTCCATTTTTCACTAAAATTTGTATGATTGCCAATTATGCTTGCCATCATGTTATCCTTAGCTGCCTTCTTTGCTAGATTCAATTTTCTAGTAAGTTCCTTCAATTTCTCCTTACTTCCACAGCCATTTCTAACTCTATTTCTTTCCAGTCTGCACCTCCTTCTTAGTCTCTTTATTTCTCTATTATAATAAGGTGGGTCTTTATACCATTCCTTACCACCCTTAATGGTACAAACCTGTTTTCGCATTCCTCAACAATTTCTTTAAACCCATCCCAGAGTCTGTTTACATTTTTATTTACCGTTTTCCGCCGATCATAGTTACTTTTTAGAAACTGCCTCATGCCTGCTTTATCAGCCATATGGTACTGCCTAACAGTCCTACTTTTAAGACCTTCCTTTCTATCACATTTATTTTTAACTACCACAAAAACAGCTTCTTGAACACTAATACCATCTATTACTTCAGTTTCCCTATAGAGCTCATCTGGTTTTATCAGCACGACATCCAGGATATTTTTCCTTCTGGTTGGTTCCATCACTTTCTGAATCAGCTGTACAGTATACCTTGAGACCTTAGCTACACAGGGTATGTCAAATCGAAGTTTTAAGCCATCTGTAGGCGTAGCCATGCATTAAACTCTCAGGTGGACCCCTGAAAACAAAGTGAATAGCGGTGCGCACGTGTCCGCCTCTGTAGCGTAACGATTAGTGTGATAAGCTGCTGTCCTCGGGGGCCCGGGTTCGATTCCCGGTACTGCCAGAAATTTAAGAATGGCAGGAGGGCTGATGTGTGAATGAAATGGTATATGCAGCTCACCTCCATCGGGGGTGTGCCTGAAAAGAGCTGCACTACCTCTGCATGAGAACACGAGTTTTTGTCCGACTCGTTGGTGAATGGTCAGCGTACTGGCCTTCGGTTCAGAGGGTCTCGGGTTCGATTCCCGGCCGGGTCGGGGATTTTAACCTTCATTGTTTAATTACAATGGCTCGGGGGCTGGGTGTTTGTGCTGTCCCCAACATCCCTGCAACTCACACACCACATGCAATACTATACTCCACCACAATAACACGCAGTTACCTACACATGTCAGATGCCGCCCACCCTCACCGGAGGGTCTGCCTTACAAGGGCTGCACTCGGCTAGAAATAGCCATACGAAATTATTATTATTTGAGCACGATGTACGTAAACCAGCACATCCCATGAGACATCTTAACGAGGTCCAAGGCGCACGGGCCGTCACTTTGATCCAGGAAGGTTGGACTTTTCGTCGTGTTGCTGTGGATCCAAATGTCTCTCCGTCAGTTATTCAACGCTTGTGTAATCGCTACAGTGAGACAGGCCAGTTCACAAGGAGGGCTGGACAAGGTCGTGGACGCATGGCACCCCACAGGATGACCGATATCTGACCATCTGTGCGTTGCGGCGTCGTTCAGCAACTGCCAGGGAACTGCAACAAGACCTCAGGAGGGTCACTGCAGTCACGGTGTCTGACCAGAAAGTAAAGAACAGAGAAGTGTCCTTACGATCCAGACGTCCTGTTCGAGTGCCCCCGCAGCAACATCGCGCAGCTCGCCTTCTGTTTGCCCGTACCCACTTCAACTGGCAAGTTCACCAGTGGAGACCTGTGTTGTTCACAGACGAGTCCAGATATCCCCTGACACAGCGTGATGGACGTCAAAGTGTATAGAGACGCCGTGGTGAGCAGTACATGCCAAATGTTGTCCAGGAAGGCGACAGATTCGGACAAGGTTCTGTGATGATGTGGGTTGGCAACAGTATTGATGGCCGTACGGATCTTGTCGTCGTCCGTGGTAATCTTACCGCTGCGGGGTACATCGAGCATATACTGCTACAGCATCTGTTGGTTGCTGCATACGGTGTTGGCCCTGAATTCTTACTCATGCACGGCAATGCCAGGGCTCATATAGCGCGCATCACCAGAGCTGTCTTGCGAGCAGTGAGTTCCGTCCTTTATCCCATCGAGCATGTGTGGGATAGGCTTGACAGAAGTGTTCGTGGGCGTCCTGTTCCACCACAGACTCTCCAAGACCTCGAACAGTCTCTCATTGAAGAATGGGACCTGATACCGCAACGTGTTCTCCGTCGACTTATCCGGAGCACGCCATGCAGGTACCAAGCTGTGATAAATGCTCGTGGTGAACATACACCGTACTGAAGCTCTCCAACTGTAATGAAAGTTCACCCTGGAGGACCGTTATCACTTTGTTTTCGCCCTTATTTGGACATTTCCGGTTGTGCTCTGAAAATGAACGCGAATTATTCGATGTTCTTTTGTATACTTCAACGGGAAAGACTAAAGATTTAGTTGGTAATATACCTGGGTGTGAGGTATTGTTTTGTGGAGCATGGCATACGTTCAAATACATGTTCCGCTAATAATTTTCAACAGGGAAATACAATACCTTAATTAGAGTTTCACAAGTGCTGACTAGAAAGGCTGGCAATTATACCTTGCTAGCACGAGCTGTCACATGTCTTTGATCACATTGATTACCTCGCCGCCCTTTCAGACCCGAACACACCACGTATTGTGGAGTCAACTTCCACCCACTGCAGCTTAACGACAACAATCCAGTTACCGCCATTGACTCGCTAGGCTACGAGAATAGATTCTTCTTTCTCAGCCTGAAACTCGCTGTCAATCTGTCCAAGGACTATGAATGTGCTATGCAGATGGATTTCTGCGCGTTCTGAGTGGGGGCAGTTAAGCCTTTTTCGTGGTGAATGTATCGTCATAATCATGGGCAGGTGGCAGTTTCACTGTGATAAAAAGCGATCCCGTGAGAGTTTTTCGACCAGTGCCTGTTCTCCATAAATATATGTAATAGTGAATAGGATGCGGATTTAGTTAAATGTACAGTTCACCTTCCACAACTGCTTCAGCTCTCACCGGTAAGGTCAAGTATTCGACAAAAACAAAAGTGCGCAAATGTCAAGACGATATAAAACTACGATTCATTAACATTCTTGTTCATAACCAGGATCGGTCACAGTGTGTTCTTTGTTCGGATATTTTAACCAACGATAGTTTGAAACCTGTAAAACTTACAAAATATTTCCAGACAAAACATCCAGAGTTTGTGAATAAGCCTATCGACTTTTTTTAAGCGTCACGAGCAGCAATTGAAAGTACATGTCAAATGTCAAATTCCTAATAAAGCACCGAGCATCCTTGGAGGTTTTAACTAGCAACATTTGCTGTCACTGGCCACTAATTATTATTATTATTATTATTATTATTATTATTATTATTATTATTAACAAAAGTTCTCGTGGGCCGGATTTTTGTGCAGTCTAGTAGTGAGAGGAAAAGGAGAGAAGGGTAAAGGGGTGTGCAAGATATTTTCTGCTCCAGAAGTGGGTGGGGTGGGGGTGGGGGTTGGGAAGGGACACAAATAATTGCGGACGACTGTTCTAATGTAGCCGACCGCGTTTAGTTAACTCATGTTCCATTCTGATCCAGACGATTAGGTTTGTCATCGTGACTCTTCCCTTTCTTTTAGCAATGTCTTCGTTCTTCGAAGAATCGTCCCTTTTTCTTTATCTCCACTGATTAGAGTCAAGAAGGAATGATTTCCTAATTGCATTCCACCTTAAAACAATAAGCATCATGATCACACAACCGTTAAGCACGCGTTAGAATGTTATTTTCTTCAATCGATCGTTTGTTCAGGGTCTGCTGCGTGGATCGAGGAACACTTATCTCACACGATCGACTTTGTGATAGTGTTGGTGATTGTTGTTTTAATGGGAAGCACAGCTGCACGACCATCTTAACACTAATCAGAGGAAAAATGCAAGACGCCTCACCATTCGAAGAATTAAGGCATCGACAAAAGGGCCGCGAAGAGGCTGCAGGAGTCGGAAGGAAACAAGAGTTCATCAAGGAAGGTCAGATAGAGAAGAACGGTAGGTAACCGATACAGTTAGGGACCCTGAGATCGCCAAGCAGATGGCCGCATCCAGGGTTTCCCTTTCAATCGCCAATTACGAAAGGCAGGGGATACAGTGGATATATTCCACCGCCCCGGACAACAGGGGAATTGCGTCATTTTGTTGCAAGTGTAGGGTCCTCATGTCTTGTCATTGTTGCTTCAGGATATCTTACGGTCGATATCCACTAACTTGGAGATGGTATGAAGTACTGGCTATGATGATTGGTGCAGCACGCATGATGTGACCATATAACTCTGATCGTGTATAAGGTCATGAATGGAAAAGGTAAGTCCACGATACTCTTAGAATGCTTCCTTCTTCTGAAGAAGGCTTCGAGATTAACATGGCGAACTTCATTCTGGATAAAACGGTGCGGAGCAGTGATATCGAACTCGACCTGTACCAGTCTTCAGACACAAATTTCGTCGTCTGCCGGGTCTTCTATGTCCTATCCTTCTTTGTATGACAAGTTTCAGGATCCTGTACCGGTCATTCCTCATTATAATGCTGGAAGTATTCTGACTTCCTCTCTATGATGGTGAACATGACTCCTGTATTCTTTTGCAGTGAATCTAACACCTCGAAATGTGGAATTTTATCCGTCTATGGAATGTGGAGCGTCCGGCTGTACACTGCCTACTCTTACCAAATTCAAGTACGTAGGATTGAGAGTTCAGAAAGCTGGAGGACTGAACACTGGGATACAGCACAGAGTAGAATGAGGCTTGCTGTATTGGGAGAAGCGTAGTGGAGTGCTGTGTGACGAAAAGAGCTATCAAATGAAAAGTAGACCATACAAAAGTGCGGTAAGACCTGCTATGTTATATGGAGCTGAAACACGATTACCGAGAAAGAAATGAGAATACAAAGATGGAAATACACAATCGAAAATGACTACAGCAGAGCTATGGTCAATTTGAAACCCACGAGCAAGAAGTTTTAGGAGGCTAGGCTGAGATGTTTTGGTCGAGAAGAGAGAAGGGACGAACAGTGCATGCGAAAGAGAGTGAGGGTATTAACTGTCACTCGAAGACGAGGAGAGAAAGACCAAACCTGAGGTGGAAGGACAAAATAGCCGAGTATCTGAGAAAGAAAGGATGGAAAAAAAAAATCAAAAGGAAAAACAGGAATCCCAGGATAAGAAGACATGGAGGAAACATTAAATGAAATGCCGCCCTATATAAACATGTGAATTAGGCAAATAATAATAATAATAATAATAATAATAATAATAATAGTAATAATAATAATAATAATCATAATAATAATAATAATCTTTATTCTCAAGGAACCATCCTCGTCATGGTGAGAGGCGCGATCAGTGAGTGATTGTGTAACTAGGTTCCGACAAAGGCAGCCGTGATTGGAATCTATGCTAATGTATGGGAGAACTTTTGAAATCAAAAGTCATGTCTCTGTGGCTCGGACTTCACGCAAATCTGGAGGTTCTGTGGCTACAGCAAAGTAACATAAAAATGTAACCTTCTTTGCTTTCTTTTCAAAATCCTCGTTTGGTGTTCGATCACATGTGCAGCTAATATCTTACACCCAAACAATTAAAAATGTTTGCCAGTTTCAGTTTAGGTCTAAACATCACATTCTCAGGTAGCACAGGTCTCGTAAGAGTTTGACATATTCTTATCTTAATTCTCTTACTTTACAGCGTGGACTGCATTCGGCTGCCAAATGCATAGTTACTTCTATTTACACTCACAATACGTCCCGTTATTTCGTTAGAGACTTTATTGGGACGATTCATTTTCGAGCTTAGGTAAGCAAACTCTTGGATGGGGTCTAATTCGAGATGCCTATTCTTTAATTTTGTAGGTCCCACTGCGGGTTCTCTATTTCCTTCTTGTATAGGTACCTCTCTCAAACAACGGTGATGGGTTTTCTATTTCTCCTGAAGCCCAATCTTTCCGAGATCGTTACCTTGAAACGCATATTATTATTATTATTATTATTATTATTATTATTATTATTATTATTATTATTATTATTATTATAGGGTAGCTAGTGACCATAATCGTTAAGGCATCTCGTCAATTGTCTGACATCGAGATTAGCTAGTTAGAGTTCTGTTGGTGGAAAACGAAATCACTATTAAGTGTCGGCTATAGTAGACGTGGTGGTAAACAATTTCTATCCACCTGTGGGTGGGAACGGTAGAATAGCATCTATGGGGTCCCCTGATTGTCGTAATAGGCAACTAAACGAGGCCCTAAAGGCTCTCACTTGCGAACACGAGTTGGCGACCACGGGGCCGTTTAGCTGAGTTCTGGCATTGCTTCCACTTACTTGTGCCAGGCTCCTTGCTTTCATCTATCCTGTCTGACCTGCATTGGTTAACTCTTGTTCTTTTCCGATCCTGACACAGATGAAGAATACACCCACGGTATCGCCTGCCAGTCGTAAGAGGCGACCAAAAGGGGCGACCTAGGCGTGGACATGGATTGCGGTTTGGACTAATGTGTTGGACCCCTGTGTGGATGAGAGGGGCTGAATATATTCACAGGTAATCCCTGCCTGTCGTAGAAGGCGACTAAAAGGTTCATGCGGCAATGGTCTCCTCTTTACTGTTTATTGTTTTTGGAGGGTTAGTTGTAGACCGATTCAAAATTCTTGATGTGCGTGCTGCTCGGAGATGGGCCTCTTACGTGTACGATTTCGCCCGAAAGCCCGCTTGTGACCACTTAGGGATCGGCGGGTGGGAGCGTCATGTAGGGTAATTCCGGGAGAGTTGCCGCACTTTTTATGTCTTTTGTTATATCTCGGTATATTTGCTTTAAAAATTGTTGCAAATTCATCGAGCATAATTTGAAAACATGTAAGGAATTGTTGCATCTGCGGCGTCTCTCCCTGGATCCCGGTATAGATACCGACTTTACTCGGGAGAGATGCCGCGAGTAAAATAATTAATGACAAAATCAAATTTAAGCCAATTTCTTCAACTTTAATATAACCGAACACTAGAACGTACTACAAGACAATTATATCCACATAATATAATCATTCAATGGAAAAAATCTATCTGATAATTTACAACATTAAAATCATATTTTAATTTCGATTTACTATAAATGTGCATATGCAATGGATTCTTCACTGTGTTATATAAAACCCCACGGCACTTAACACCCTTGAAATGGCTCTGGCCTGCACAGCGACCGCTGCTCAGCCCGAAGGCCAACTATCAGGGAGAGACGCCGCACCCTCCTGTTTTCATACCTCAAGGATATCATGGCCCAAAATTAGCTTACTCTCAACTACAGTTATGTTTCTGACGTCTACTGTACTAAAAACGTCTGATTTAAGCATTTGAAGCCAACTTAATATACAATAAATTAACACACGCAAAAACTTTGTCAGGAGGAAACATGCACTCGCCTCATGATATCGGCTATAATTGGCGTAATATACGAGCAAATTTCGTCACACTCGCAGACAGTAGTGCTTCCTTAGAAACTGAAAAACCACACATATTGCCATCTAGCTGTAACGATGGGAACCTTTAGCTACAGTATATGCGGCATCTCTACCGGGGCGGCATCTGTCCCGAATTTACCTTACCCTTGCAGTAGTATCCGCCTGACAACATACAGTAGGTCCCCGCATAGCCGAATGCCAGAAGGACTTATTATTATTACTTGTTTTTTATTTTTTCTCTACATTTAGTGCTCTGTACATGCTACGTGGTACATGCTATTACGGGTGATTGGAGGAAGGGAGTCCTAGTCAGTCATCCCGTATTAGGGATCGTCCAACATCGGACCAAGGGCAATACCGGGCGACCGGGCGGATATTGCCTTGGCTGCTTGGTTCGACTACAGAGACCCCTGATCGGAGTGGGTAGCATTCGGGGAGGATGATTTCTGGCATGGCTTTGAAACGTCTTCAACCTGTCCAAGGTGGTCCCCCACCGAAGTCTTTAACTTGTGATTCCTTCAGGGGTTCAACCCCCTGGGAAAAAGCGCAGCATGAAGGAATGGGATCCAGCTTCCTTAGGTTTCTGGTTGCTACTAGAACTGATGGGAGTGACTTCAAGCTGGTAAAGGCTATTTTGTTTAGCAGGCACATAGAAAGTGTGCCTGGAAAATCTGAAGAAAATGCGCAATGGTAGTTTGTTGCTAAATACGCGCACTGGCATGCAAGTCGGGCGCTTTCGCACCTTCTGCGATGGGAAAACCATGCCCGCCATCTGGAGGGTATGAGTATGGACCAGTAGCTACGCTTGTCTGGAGGGTATGAGTATGGACCAGTAGCTACGCTTGTCTGGAGGGTATGAGTATGGACCAGTAGCTACGCTTGTCTGGAGGGTATGAGTGTGGACCAGTAGGTACGCCTGCTCCGAAACCTGCGCGCTCCCCTCGTAGGGGAACATCCCGCCCCAGGAAAGCGTCGACGTTCTGGGCGTCAGTCCAACCATCCGTCGATGACGGGATGGACGTCGAGCTTTCATCTACATATGTAGATGTAGATATTAGATGTAGATATTGATAGTGTTTAGGTTTAAGAGCATCTTGTCGCTCATAACCTAACACTCTCTGTTTTAGTCCACACTACGTCACTGTTACAGTGGAATTGTAACGGTTATGACAAGCATCTTGCTGAGCTACGCCAGCTCATTAGTGAATTCGCGGCGAGTATAGTCTGTATTCAGGAGACACACCTCAGACCAAGTCATCATACGGTCTTGAGAAATTTCAAACTATACTCTTTTCCCATTATTCTTACTTTGTTGAACAAAAATCCGTCGAGGCTTCTTAAACATGCTGATTGGCCAAAGTTCATATCACTAGTTGTCTTTAACGACGTGATCAGGCGGACCGTAGACGGCGAAATAACTTACATAACACAAGTTATTCTGCTGCTCAGGAGTCCCTCAGGAACTCCTCGCCGAAAACTCGTTCCTTGGTGGAACGAAGAAATTGCAGCAGCTATCAAAGAACGCCATAGCGCTCATAAACGCTATCGTCGGCAGCCTACTGTGGCCAAAATGGTAACACTTAAAATACTCCGCGCTAAGGCGCGAGTTCTTATTCGGCACAGTAAGAAAGCTTCGTGGGAGATATATGTGTCGTCTATGACGTCACATACTCCATCATGTCCAGTGTGCACTAAACTAAACGACGTATTTCGGGTGTCCAAGGATCATCTTCTATACCGGGAATTTCCATTGAAGGCAGTATCGTCACTGAACCGCTCTCGATTGCTAACCATCTAGCCCGTCATTTCGCGGATGTGTCTGACTCCGGGAATTACCGTCGTGATTTCCTCACTCTGAAGTGGGAGGCAGAACGTCATCACATTTGTTCCGCCACTCAAGCTTCAGAGGACTATAACGTGCCCTTTACGGAGTGGGAACTCCGCAGCGCCTTGACTCTTTGCAAGGACACGTCTCCTGGACCAGACAGTGTCCATAACCAGATGTTGAAACACCTGTGGTCTGTTATATCTCCTTCGTATGTTCAACCGAATCTAGATAGAGGGTGAGATTCCGTATCAGAAGCGAGAGGGCATAATCATTCCTGTCCTCAAGCCTGAAAAAATCCCAAGTATGCAGGAAGCTATAGACCTATTTGTCTTACTATCTGTTTGTGCAAGCTATTTGAGAGGATGGCAAATCGCCGACTTGTGTGGTGTACGGAGAAACAAGGACTTTTCTCCGAGGATCAATGTGGTTTTCGAGCCACTCGCTCGACCACTGATCATACGCCTGGAGAGTTCTATCCAGGATGCATTTCTCCGCAAACACCATTTGGTGGCTGTTTTCTTTGACTTAGAATAGGCTTGTGACGCCATATGGCGATATGGTATTCTTTCAGCCCTGCATCAATGGAGATTCTGTGGTAACTTACCGGTATTTATTGCGAATTTTTTGTCCCTCCGTCTATTCCGTGTCCGAGTAGGGAGGGCATACTCGCAATATCACGTTTAAGAAAATGGGCTCCCATACGGATAGGTTCTTAGTGTCACTCTGTTCGCGATTGCCATAAACGGTATTGTCGCTGCTGCTGGTTCAGCAGTAATACCGTCGCTATATGTGGAAGATTTTACTCTGCATTATAGCTCGCATAATATGGCAGTCGCAGAGCGACAATTACAGCAAGCTATTAGGAGAGGGAACAGTGGACTTTGGAACATGGCTTCCGGTTTTCAACCGCCAAGAACTCCGTTGTACACTTTTGTCGGCAGCGCACTCTTCACTCGCATCCTGAGATTTATTTAGGAAATGTCGCTCTTCCCGTAGTTGACACTTACCTTTTCTGGGGGGCTGCTTTTCGATAGCAAATTATCGTGGGAGCCATATGTGCGGCACATAAAAGTGGAATGCACCAAGAAGTTGAATATCTTGAATCTTCTTTGCAGCACTAATTGGGGCGGAGGCTGACCGTACGGTGCTCCTACGATTTATATGGCACGTATACTATCCAGGTTAGACTACGGCAGTGCAGCATATGGATCATTAAGGCAAAGCGTCCTTGCGAAACTGAATGGCATCTATCACAGCGGGCTTAGGTTGGCGACGGGAGCTTTTCCTACAAGCTCCATTGCTAGCCGGCTCGCTGAATCTGGTGTGCCGCCTCCACACTGGAGGCGCCAGCAAATGTTTCTGTCCTATGCTGCAAATTTGCGACAGATGCCACTTCACCCAAGCTATCCTTGCGTATTCCACTATGGAAACCATCGGCTGTACGCGGCCGGTTGGAATACAGTTGGATAGCAGTCACAGATTATTTGACGTGCCTTCGGTTTCCTGCCTTGTCAGACAACGAGTGGGGTGCCTCCGTTGATAATACGACGACCTGAAATAATCCTGGATCTGCACACTAGCCCGAAGGTAAACACATAATCTTCGATTTATCGGAGGTACTTCCTGTGCGTTGTTGGCCGGTATCCAGGTTCAGTCGTCGGTTACACGGATGGTTCGAGAACAGACACGAAGGTGGGCTGTGCGTTCGTTGTCGACATGATAGGTTTCTTTTTGCTCTCCCGGAAACCTGTAGTGTGTACACAGCAGAGCTCTATGCTATCTGGTAATAAATGTTGTAAGTCGACGTTAGGAGTAAATATTCACATAGGAAAAGCTCACCCCGAGAAAAGGAAAAATAAAGTCGTAAAAGATGGCGACTACTGTGTGTGAGTCTGTGATATCCGTAGTAGATAATGGTGTAAGATGCAGTGAAAAATGTGGCAAATGCAGAAGAGTAGTTAAAAATGGGATTCTGTGTCGTAAGTGTGATGAATGGTACCATTTTCGTTGTGCAAATATTGTAAATAGGACTGATATTGAAGAAAGTGAGTGGCTGTGTCCCGAATGTAAACAAACTGACAGTGAGGCAGAACAACAAGAAAGAGAGACTTACGAAACTATAATTAAGATTTTAGGAGTGCTACAAGAGGACTTATGCGCTCTGAAATATGAAAATGAATGCTTAAAGGACAGAATAAAGAAACTGGAAGATAAAGAAGACATTGGAGAAGAAAGATCGCCGTGGACGGAAGTGACGCGTGGCCATTTTAGGCCTAATGTTAAACATATGGGAGAAACTACGTACAACTTAAAACCGGGAAAAAACTATTTGCAATGCCAAAATAGATTTCAGTTATTGCAGCAAGTTCCAGAAGAAGACACACCAAGTTTTCCAAATAATTTTAAATCCAGTGGAGGTAAGAAAACCAACCGAAAGTCAAGATCGCCAAAGATTCATCTCTACGCAGACAGTCAAGGGCGGGGTATGGCAGAAGGCATCAAGGATGAGCTGCAGAATCCAGAGACTGAGGTTTTAGGACTAATAAAACCAGGTGCCAAAACTGAAGACGTCCTTTCAAGTTGTGATCCTGTGTTAGAGAAGGACAATTATGTGGTGATTGCGAGTGGTACAAATGACATTGCTGCAAATGAAGGTGAGGAACTAATTACGACTCTCAGAGGTAAGATTTCCAAACTACCTGACTCAAAAGTAATTGTAGTAAATGTGCCACCCAGGTATGACCTTTTAGAGGACTCATGTGTGAACAAAGCTGTACATGATGTAAATATAAAAATTAAGAGATTATGTAAGAGTTTTAGAAATGTCTATGTAGTAGATACTTTAGGTCTTGGCAGGCAAATGTTCACTAGACATGGGTTACATCTAAATGGTAATGGAAAAGCAACTCTCTGTAGACAAATTGCTACAATTATCAACAGAGATTTGCAAACTAATCGGTACTTAAGAAAACCCATACCACTAAAGTGGCACATACAGGGAAACTTGCCAGAAAACCCAGACCCTTAAATCAAGATCTATGTACAAGGATCTGGGTTCCAGGGAAGTTCTCAACTCATGAGTCAAACGTTACCCCATTGCAACAGTCAAGTTTTAGGGAGGAAGGAGGTCTGAGATTGCTCTTGGTAAACTGTCAGAGTGTAGTAAATAAGCATTTAAAATTCGGTACATTGATGGAATCTTATGAGACGGATGTGGTGATAGGAGTGGAATCGTGGTTGAGAGAAGGGGTGGGTAATACAGAAGTATTTCCAGAAGGGTATACAGTCTGTCGTAGAGACCGAGGAGATAAAAAAGGAGGAGGGGTATTTATTCTGGTGAAGGAAACTTATTGTTCGCATGAATGGTTTACTGATGAAAGGGATGAAATATTAGGGATAAAATTAGTTTGTGATAATATGAAGGAGGTGGGAATTATAGGAACATATAGGCCTGGAAGAGAGGAAAGAGATATGGAAATATTTGAGAAAATAATAGATTATACTCATAAAAACAATAATGATACGGTAATAATTGGGGGAGATCTAAACTTGCCTGAAGTTGAATGGAATGGAGCTGCAAGTGAAGCCCATGAACAGAAACTGGCAAATAAGTTAATTTGGGAGGGAGGATTTACACAAGTAGTACAAGAACCAACTCGTCTCAATAACTTGCTAGATGTATTCTTGGTTAAACCATGGGAAATTGTTGATAAAACTGAGGTAATTGAAGGAATAGGTGACCATAAGGCTGTAATAATGGATGTAGGACTCGTACCAAAAATGTTTAATAAGAGGGTCACAAAAGACAAGAAATTATACAGAAAAACTAAAGTTGATGAATTTGGGACTTACCTTAAATCACAATTCAGTTGTTGGATAAGTGAAGGGAATAATGTGGATACACTTTGGGCTAAATTTAAAGGAATCATTTGGGAAGGAGAGAAGAGATTTGTACCTGTTAAGAAGGGTAAAATGACCTCAGACCCTGTTTATTACACAAGGGAAATAAGAAAATTAAAAAGAAAATGTAGAATAGTAAACAGGAAAATCAAAGAAGGTAGGGAGAATAGAGAAACTAGAAAACAACTAATGAGAGAACTGAATAGAGTGAAAAAGGAAGCAAAAGAGAATTATATGAATGGCATTCTTCAAGAGGGTAATGACCACAAAGGGAAATGGAAAAAGCTGTATTCATATATTAGGAATCAAAAAGGAAAAGGAATCCAAATTCCTACAATGGTGGGAGAAGGGGGTGAACACTATTTAACAGATACTGAGAAAGCAAACCTCTTTAGTAGGGAATTCCGAGATTCAGTAGAAGATTGTCAGGACTTGGAAACCGTAACAGAAGATAGAGAGGGAGGGACACAGAGGGAAACAAGAAGCTTCTCATTCACAAATGAAGATATTTTCAGAGAAATCCAACTGCTTCAGCAAGGAAAAGCAGCAGGAAGTGATCAAATTACTGGGGAGCTATTAAAGACAATGGGGTGGTATATAGTGCCTTATTTAAAATTTCTCTTTGACTATGTCATAAATAATAGTGTGATACCAAAGGAATGGAAGGAATCTATAATAATACCAATTTATAAAGGAAAGGGTGATAAAAGGAAACCAGAGAACTACAGACCAATCAGCCTGACCAGTATAGTTTGTAAAATACTGGAGAGTTTAATAGCAAAGTACATCAGAGGGATATGTGATGATAAAAATTGGTTCATGAGGAGCCAGTATGGATTTAGAAAGAAATTTTCTTGCGAGGCACAACTGGTGGGATTTCAGCAGGACATATCAGATCAGTTAGATTCAGGAGGCCAGTTAGATTGCATAGCCATAGATCTTTCCAAAGCCTTTGATAGAGTGGAACATGGAATATTATTAAAGAAATTGGAGGAAATAGGATTGGACGTAAGGGTTATACGTTGGATAAGAAAATTTCTAAATTCAAGGGTTCAGAAAGTCAAAGTAGGAAATAATATATCACAGGAAGAGAAAGTCTGGAAGGGAATTGCACAGGGTAGTATAATCGGTCCGTTACTTTTCTTAATATACGCAAATGACTTAGGGAACAATATAACATCGAAAATAAGATTGTATGCAGATGATATAATTGTTTACAGGGAAATAAATAACATTGAGGATTGTTCAGAATTACAAAGGGACCTTGACAGTATCCAAGAATGGGTTGAAGAAAATAATATGAAGATTAATGGAGGCAAATCAACTGTTACAACATTTACAAACAGGAGCTTTAAAACTGAATTTGAATATACTTTGGGTGAGGTAGTTATCCCAAAATATGGCAAGTGCAAATACTTAGGTGTGAGATTTGAAAGTAATTTGCACTGGAAGGGTCATGTTGATGACGTTGTTGGGAAAGCATACAGATCGTTACATGTCATAATGAGGCTACTTAAAGGATGCAACAAAGAATTAAAAGAAAAAAGTTACTTAAGTATGGTTCGTCCATTATTGGAATATGCAAACAGTGTTTGGGATCCTCACCAAGAATACCTAATAAAAGAACTAGATGGTGTGCAGAGGAAAGCAGCAAGGTTTGTAACAGGGGATTTCAGGAGAAAGAGTAGTGTATCAGAAATGTTAAAGGAACTTGGGTGGGAAACTTTAAGTAAGAGAAGGGAGAAAAGTAGACTTATAGGATTATATAGAGCTTATACAGGAGAAGAAGCATGGGGAGATATCCGTGAGAGGCTTCGGTTGGAAAATAATTATATTGGTAGAACTGACCACAAGTACAAAATTAGAAGGAATTTTAGCAGAAGCGATTGGGGTAAATTTTCTTTCATTGGGAAGGGCGTGAAGGAGTGGAACAGTTTACCAGGGGTAGTGTTTGATCCTTTTCCAAAACCTGTACAGATATTCAAGAAGAGAATAAACAACAACAGAGATAATAAATTAAATGTTAGAGGGCATTCGACCAGTGCAGGATATTGTAAATAATAAATGTGTGTGATTAAATTAATTCCATCCCCTGGTCTAAGGAGTTTGGACAGCCCAAGTAGGGGACTGCCTGTAGGGGTGAAGTACAGTGGGGACTTCGAGGGCCCTGGGACCGCTACGGTAGCTGTGAAGGCCCTTCAGGAACTCTGAAAAGTGGTGGCAAAAGGGGCTCTGGTTAAGACGCAGCAGGTCGTGATGCTACTTAGGTTCCAAAATGGTTTTAGAAAAATAAGTAAATAAGTGCAATGTAAATTTTAATCTTATACCAGTTGTATAGTATTATTAGACGTAATTTCACATACCATACTGTATATGAGTTGACTATGTTTGTAAGATATTATAAGTAGAATTTTGTAAACAATATAAATTTATTAAGGATGATGTGTGTGTTTAATAGAAAAAATTATTAGCGTAAATTGTATAATATTGTATTCTAGGAAAATTTTCTTCGTCTCCTGTTAATTTAAAATTTAGTGCTTGACAATAATGTATTTTAGCGTACCATTTGCCACCGAGGTAGACACCTCATTTGCAAATAAAGAGATTTTGATTTGATTTGATCTGTGAACCTCTGTGGTACGCACTGTCCGATGAACACCGACACTTTCTTCTGTGTACTGACTCCTTGACCTCGCTACAGTCTGTTGATACCTGTTTCCCTCGGCACCCTCTGGTGCAGCGGATCCAGGACCTTCTGGCCGGGTGTTCGGATGCCGGCACCCGAATCAGGTTTATGTGGTTCCCAAGCCACATGGGTGTAGAGGGAAACGAGTTAGCAGACAAGGCTGCCAAGGAGGCAGTTACACTGCCCCCGTTGCCTCACAAGGTTCCAGCAAGTGATATTCGCTCTCGCCTGAGACATTTGGTTATGTCCCATTGGGAGATGGAGTGGCAGGTCCTTCTACTTCCAAATAAGCTGACAGCGATAAAAGGTACAACGAAGGCATGGAGGACTTTCCTTCGGGCTTCTTCGGATCGGCCACGGTATACTAACGCACTCCAATTTATTGAACGGAGAACCCCCTCCGGTGTGTACTAGCGGCGAACATCTTACTGTGGTACACATCCTTACGCAGTGCGTGGACCTGGTCGGTCTGCGTCGTAGTCTAAAACTCTCGCGTGCCATCTCCCTCATCTTGCGCGATGACGAGTAGTCACAGACCTCGTCATCCGTTTTATGAGGGATAGTGGTCTTTTTTATCGTGTGTAATAATGTACTTTGTCTTAGTGTATTTTTGTTAACTGCGTTTTTATCCCATTGACTCTATTTTAGTTCGTTTTTACGTATTTCAATGTGTTATTTTAATTTCTAACTTGAATTATATATATCTGTACTTCCAGGCAATGTATTATTCCATTGTCACCTGCATTTTCTACAATCTTATTAGAAAATAAGGCATTGCGAATTAGATCCACTGATTGTTTTAATCGCACAATCATTTTTCATTACCATTTATTTTAAACTCTAGTCAGTGGATACATTTTAAAATTTTAATTATAGCATCATGTTGTCCATCTCGTACCATTAGGGGCCGATGATCTTAGATGTTAGGGGTGCAGGGGTGTTACCAAAGACTTATATGCCCTCTCCTTTACATCCTCACTGCAACCCCTAAATATCATCATGCCGTGTGCAGAGATATGCACCCTTTATTCACAATGCCGTTTATGTGGTTACCCAATGAAGATCCTTTCTTATATTGACACCTACAGTAGGTGCTTAGAGTGATCCACGTAAGAAACTAACAAGAGGGCTGAATGACTCAGACGGTTGAGGCGCTGGCCTTATGACCCCAACTTGGCAGGTTCGATCCTGGCTCAGTCCGGTGGTATTCGCAGGTGCTCAAATACGTCAGCCTCGTGTCAGTAGATTTACCGGCACGGGAAAGAATTCCTGCGGGACGAAATTCGGACACCTCGGCGTCTCCAAAAACGGAAACAGTAGTTAGTGGGATGTAAAGCCAAAACATTTATTATTATTATTATTATTATTATTATTATTATTATTATTATGGTGATGATGATGATGATGATTATTATTATTATTATGAAACTTACACCCCATAAACACAGTCATTAAAACTGAGGGGACTTTTCCTATTAGTGAAAATCTGTCTGTCTGTCTGTCTTAATCTGTTTACCCTCCAGGTTCGGTTTTACCCTCGGACTCAGCGAGGGATCCCACATCTACCGCCTCAAGGGCAGTGTCCTGGAGCTTCAGACTCTGAGTCGGGTGATACAACTGGGGAAGATGACCAGTACCTCGCCCAGGCGGCCTCACCTGCTATGCTGAAGAGGGGCCTTGTGGATGGATGGGAAGATTGGATGGGACAAGCAAGGAAGAGGGAAGGAAGCGGCCGTAGCCTCAAGTTAGGTACCATCCCGGCATTTGTCTGGAGAAGAAGTGGGAAACCACGGAAAACCACTTCCAGGATGGCTGAGGTGGGAATCGAACCCACCTCTACTCAGTTGACCTCCCGAGGCTGAGTGGACCCCGTTCCAGCCCTCGTACCACTTTTCAAATTTCGTGGCAGAGCCGGGAATCGAACCCGGACCTCCGGGGGTGGCAGCTAATCACGCTAACCACTACACCACAGAGGTGACTAGTGAAATTCACAACCTGAATTTTAACTCCGTTTATTATCATACCACCTGCTGTACATCTCCCAACATTGTCGAGATCCTTTTGCAGTTGCTCACCAACTTATTTATTACTCCGTACAGTATAACATTATCCGCAAAAAAGCTTTACCTCTGATTCCAGTTCTTTACTCATATCATAATTATACAAGTTATATATAAGAAAACATAAAGGTGCAATAATACTACCTTGAGGAATTCCCCTCTTAACGGTTAGAGGATCTAATTCTTTGAGTTCTATTATCTAGAAATATAGCCACCCGTTCAGTCACTTTTTTGTTTAGTCCAATTGCACTTATTGTTGCCATTAGTCTCCCATGATCTACCCTGTCGTATGCCTTGGATAGGTCAATCACAACATAGTGCTTTTCACCTCCCGAATCTAGGATATCTGCTATATCTTGCTGGAATCCTACGAGTTGAGCTTTAGTGGAATAACATTTCTTATACCCGAACTGCCTTCTTTAGAACCAGTTATTAATTTCGCAAACATGTCTAATATAATCGGAAATAATGCTTCCCCAAAGCTTACATATAACACATGTCAGACTGACTGGCTTGTAATTTTCGGCTTTATGTTTATTATCCTTTTCTTTATACACAGGGACTACTATAGCAACTTTCCATTCATTTGGTATAGCTCCTTCATGCAAACAATAATTAAGTACTTCAGATATGGTACTATATCCCAACTTTAGTATATTCCTAGAAATCTTATCAATTCCAGCCGCTTTTCTAGTTTTCAAAGTTTGTATCTTCTTGTAAATGTCATTGTTATCATAGGTAAGGTTTAATACTTCTGCCAATGAAAATGATTATGTGCGAGGCAAGGAGATGGGCGGCCGTGCACAGCATCGCAATTTCTAGGGAACACCTGCTTGGTTCTACCGTTTTGTGAAGAAGCACACTCGAACAAGGATTGCACACAATGTGCCAGCTGAATATGAAACGAAAAACTTCTGTAGTTTTGTGATCAATGCACGAAAAGGGAACTCGGTCAAATTGGAACTATGCATGAAGTTACTCCACTTTCGATGTACCAAATAAAGACTAAAAGGCGATCACAATTGAAACGCCCAGCCCAGAAAAAGAACATTGCACTATTGTTTTGTCACTCTGTGTAGATTTAAAAAAAAACTGGCTCCGTCGTTTTGGGAATCGTTGAAACAAGAATTCATATAAGAAATGTCTTGAAGGTGATGAAGACAGTGTACGTTTTGAAGAATTAGAAATTAATAGTAGAAGTGAACATTTTTTTTTTTTTTGCTAGTTGCTTTACGTCGCACCGACACAGATAGGTCTTATGGCGACGATGGGACAGGAAAGGCCTAGGAATGGGAAGGAAGCGGCCGTAGCCTTAATTAAGGTACAGCCCCAGCATTTGCCTGGTATGAAAATGGGAAACCACGGAAAACCATCTTCAGGGCTGCCGACAGTGGGGTTCGAACCCACTATCTCCCGGATGCGAGCTCACAGCTGCGCGCTCCTAACGGCACGGCCAACTCGCCCGGTGAAGTGAACATTTACCCCCCCCCCCCCATGGCACTACAGCCCTTGAAGGGCCTTGGCCTACCAAGCGACCGCTGCTCAGCTCAGGCCAGCAGATTACGAGGTGCCGTGTGGTCAGCACGACGGATGCTCTAGGCTGTTATTCTTGGCTTTCGAGACCGGGGCCGCTATCTCACCGTAAGATAGCTCCTCAATTCTTATCACTTCTCATCACGTAGGCTGAGTGGACCTCGAACCAGCCCTCAGGTCCAGGTAAAAATCCCTGACCTGGCCGGGAATCGAACCCAGGGCCTCCGGGTAAGAGGGAGGCACGCTACCCGTACACCACGGGGCCGGCACATGACCATTTGGACAACAGTATTATGAGTGACATGAGGCCTGTGAGCTCACTGCAAGAGCTTTCCTGTACCTTGATTCTATTTTACTTAATATATGACCATTCAGCGAGAATAAATTTTGTATTTTCTAACCGACATTCAGTCCTCTTACGTGACTTCCCATTTGACATCATTTCAGTCCATTGAATAATGTTGATTTTCATGTCCTACTCGTTGCACCTCGTTTCAAGCTTCAAGGTTTTAATTACCGTGTATATTTCAACATTAAGATTAAGTCGTCGGGATACATACACACATCTTCATTATAGACTCTGTGCCTTTTAGCGTTCAGTCTGCGAGCGTCTGTGAATGTACTAATCGCCGCCGCAATCCTCTATTTGTTCTGTGGCCTCGTTTAGTTTAGTTCTGTATATCTTATCTTTAAATCGCTGGAAACTGAGTCCAACCATCATCGTCTTGGTCTCCCCCTACCCCTCTTACCCTCCATAAGAGAGTCCATTATTTTCCTAGATAACCTATCCTCACCCATTCGCTTCACATGACCCCACCACCGAAGCAGGTTTATGCGTACAGCTTTATCCATCGAGTTCATTCCTAACTTAGCCTTTGTTTCTCATTCCGAGTACCCTCCTGCCATTGTTCCCACCTGTTTGCATCAGCAATCATTCTCGCTATTTTCATGTCTGTTACTTCTAACATATGAGTAAGATATCTTGAGTCCACCATTCTTTCACGTACATAAAGCAAAGTTGGTCTGAAAACAGACCGAAGTAAAGATAGTTTAGTCCGGGGAGCTGACTTCCTTCTTACAGAATACTGTTGATCGCAACTGTGAGATCACTGCATTAGCTTTACTGCACCTTGAATCAATCTCGCTTACTATACTACCATCCTGGGAGAACACACATCCTAAACACTTGAAGCTATCTGTTCCAACTTTGTATTCCTAATCTGACGTTCAATTCTCTTGGATTTCTTACCTACTGACATCAATTTGGTTTTAGAAAGGCTAATTTTCATACCATACTCGTTGGACCTATTTTCAAGTTCCAAGATATTAGACTGCAGACTTTCGGCACAATCGGCCATTAAACCGGGTCGTCAGCATAGACTAGACTGCTTACTATATTTCCACCTAACTGAATGACCGGCTCCATGGCTAAATGGTTAGCGTGCTGGCCTTTGGTCACAGGGGTCCCGGATTCGAATCCCGGCAGTGTCGGGAATTTTAACCATAATTGGTTAATTCCCCTGGCACAGGGACTCATCACGACACGCAGGTCACCTACAGGAGTCAAATATAAAAGACTTGCACCAGGCCTCTCCGGAGGCCACACGCCATTATTATTATTATTATTATTATTATTATTATTATTATTATTATTATTATTATTATTATTATTATTATCTAACTGAATCCCTCCCTGCCACTTAATACCTTTCAGCAGATGATCCATGTAAACTATGGACAATAAAGGTGAAATATTACAGCCTTGCATAGCCCCTGTAAGCACCTTGAACCAAGAACTCATTATACTGTCAATTCTCGCTGCAGCCTAATTGCCAACATAAATGCCTTTGATTGATTTTAATAATCTAGCCTTAATCGCATAGGGGTTGCTTGGCCGAGCCGGTAAACGCGTGCTCGGTTTGCCCGGAAGGGCGTGGGTTCGAATCCACGCCAGGAACTCGTATAATTTAAGAAATGATATATCCACTTCCGGAGGTGCACATGGCCCTGAGGTTCACTCAGCCTACACCAAAAATGAGTACCAGGTTAATTCCTGGGGGCAAAGGCGGCCGAGCGTAGAGCTAACCACTCTACCTCATCAAGTGCCGAGGCTCCATCCCTCCAAGGGCCTTCATAGCCTGTACGGAGATGACTTTGCTTTGCTTTCCTTTTTTTTAACACTTAACCCCATTGTCCCCCAGTATTGCGAACATCTTTTCCCTCGGTACTCGGTCATACGCCTTCTCTAGATCTACGAAACATGAACATAACTATCTATTCCTCTCGTAACATTTTTCTATTGCCTGCTGCATACTGAAAATCTGATCTTGACAGCCTCTCTTTGGTGTGAAACCACACTGGTTTTCATCTAGCTTCCTCTCAATAGAGAAAACTGCTTAATTCATTTCCACGCAACTGAATCCCTCCCTACCATGTTGTATCTTTCAGTAACTAATCCGTGTAAACGATTGAACAATAAGGGTGAAAAATGATGACAGCGTAACCTCAGCTACTTTGAACCATGAATTCATTGTCCCATCATGTTTCACCGAGGCGTGAGTGTCAACATGAAAGCTTTACACTGACTATAGTAATCTACCATTAATCCCATAATCCCTCATTATGGCGAACTTCTTTTCCCTTCGTACTCTTTCGTATGCCTTCTGTAGATGTCGCAACACAAACATGGTGGTGTCGCTGGAGGCCAAATATTTGGTTCACACTATTCAGCAATGAGAAAGCAGCGTGGACCAGTTTCTACTGCGTAATATTCGTGATCCTTGTTCTACTTACACAAAGCACCATTCTATATAATATGTGAAAAATGTACGAATATTAAAGAAGGTAAATTAAATTCAACTTTCGGTGATTGAAGCCTCGGGGTAGTTCACAGTGGAAGACAAGACAAGTGAGACGTGAAGAAAATGTGCAAGTTGGTAACATACGATCTTGTTGAAGATGCATATTATATTTGACAAATAAATGAATAACGAAGACAGACTGCAACGTTAAATAATAATAATAATAATAATAATAATAATAATAATAATAATAATAATAATAATAATAATAATAATAATAATAATAATAATAATAATAATAATAATAATAATAATAATAATAATAATAATAATACTTTAAAAGTCTGGTATGGTAAAATCTTGTGGATAAAAGCTGAACTTTCAGAAAACTACATGATTTTAAAGATTGTCAGCAGATGTCACTACTTTGGTTTGGGGTGCCATCTAAGGATTTGGGATGAACTCCCTTTATGTATGTATGTTGGGTATTCAGCCCGAAGGCTGGTTGGATACTCGACAGGTTCACCATTAGCTGTCATAGATGGCCTAGGTGTCACTGAAGAGGCGTACTAGGGAAATGAGGAGTGAGGTAGTTTCCCGTTGCTTTCCTCACTGAGCCAGAAGTTGCTGTTGCACATCAGTCTGCCAAGCCCACTGAAAAGCATGCACCAACCGACCCTATGAGTGACATTTTCACACCATAAGGAATGCATAAGGAATGGCATTACTAGCATCACTCATACCTCAGCCACTTTCATATTGTCAAAGCCAAGTATAAGACTGAGACAGGTCAATGAAAGTAACAATTTTATTCTAGCTCATACCAGAAGATATAGTGCACTGTAAACACTACATCTTGCCAGCAAAGGCCTGAACTCGCTTTAGTGGATTATAGTAATAGGTGGGGGTTGGCACTGTCTGGGTCATTTCTTCGGTTCTTGAGTTCCTCTACTATTTTCTATTTTAAAACAACTAATCATAGCCCAGCTCGCCCTTATAAATAAGACCGATATTGTTGGACCTTCTGGAGCTAACCTGATTTGTGTATCGACTCTGAGGGTCTCCCTCACATAAAGCAAGATCTAAAGTAAGCGGCTAAAACTCATCCCAACATGTAAACTTACCTGCGTGTGGCGACAGCGTTGCTATGTAGTATGTAACGGTAAGGGTTGTGCCGCGGATACTTTATTTTAATGTAGAGTTTTCTAACTTAGTTTTGTAAAATGTGGGTTTCTAGGATCTCTACTACGAGTGAAACTATCCGGTGTGGGGGTGGGGGTGTAAGGGGATGTGTCATGTCATACGGAAACACGAGTATGAACCCTCGATTCCCTTGTTCATTTTGTGTTTTTGTAACTATGCTTTTCTAAGTTATTATTATTCTTGGTTTTGGATCGTTAACTTTCCTGATCTTAGTCACAATGTACAGTAGTATAGCTTATCGTCTGTGTCACCGGGCCTTTTGCCCCATTCGGTTTTATTGCTGTCATCTCACGGGATTGCTTGCGTGGGTTCAGCACCCCCTTCTATTAGTTATTGACCTATTTTCTATTGAAAATTCTATTTAAATTATTTTTGGCCATGCAGTATGAGCTTCTGCTCCTCTTTCTTCTGGATCCTTTTGATCCAAGTGTTGTTTGGTTTCTTCCCTGTGAAATAAGGGCACTGGGAGAGCGTCAAGTGTGTAAAAGCTTCTAAGATTTTAAGGTTTACCTTTTCCCTCGGGGAATGTATTAAGGGGGTGCCTTGATATGGGTACGAGGCCCTTAGGGTCTTGAAGGTTGGGAGTTCGATCTCCCTTTGGAGTATAAATTTAACTGTTGGAAGCTCACGCTTCCTATTTGTGCATTATACCAAAAAGGATATTGAAGAATTGCGAGCTTTTTCTCCATGGTTATTAAAGAAGCCCTAAAGCTTGAATTGTAAAGTACTTGAAATTCAATTCTAATAAAAGAATTTAATAAAGGGTCAACCTAATCGATACTTGTCAGTTATGATAATAAAAAAATGCTAGAACATCAGCCTCTCCTGAAAACCATGTGGCCTTGCCGCGGTGAGGAGACTTGCGCGTCCCAATGAACCAGATAGCCGAGCGGCAGGTGCAACCGTATCGGATGGGTATCTGTCGAGAGACCAGACTAACGAATGGTTCATCGAAAGGGGGGTAGCAGCCTTTCGGAAGTTGCAAGGGCGGAATTCTAGATGATTGATTGATATGGCTTTGTAATATTACAATACATGGCTTAGCTGTGTCGATACAGCTGTAACTAACTCCCGAGAGCATGCAGCTTTCTCTGTATGAATGATGTACTGATGATGGCTTCCTTCCGGGTAAAATACTCCAGAGGTAAAATAGTTTCCCATTCGGATCTTCAGGTGGGGTCTACACGAAAGGGGGCGATCATCAGGAAGATGGATACTGACAATCTGCGAGTCGGAGCGTGGAATGTTAGAAGGTTGAGTCGTAGTAGGTAGGAGAATCTGAAAAAGAGGGATGGATAGACTAAATTTAGATGTAGTTAGTTAAGTAAGCCGGCCCCGTGGTGTAGTGGTAGCGTGCCTGCCTCTTACCCGGAGGCCCCGGGTTCGATTACCGGCCATGTAATGGACTTACCTGGATCTGAGGGCTGGTTCGAGGTCCACTCAGCCTACGTGATTAGAATTGAGGAGCTATCTGACGGTGAGGTAGCAGCCCCCGTCTAGAAAGCCAAGAATGACGGCCGAGATGATTCCTCGTGCTGACCATACGACACCTCCTAATCTCCAGGTCTTCTGGCTGAACAGCGGTTGCTTGGTAGGCCAAGGCGCTTCAGGGCTGTAGTGCCATGGGGTTAGGTTAGGTTGGTATAAGTAAAGTTCATTGGCAGGATGAGAGGAATTTTTGGTCAGACGACTGCAGAATTATCAACACAAAATCAAATAGGAGAAATGCAGGAGTTGGTCTAATAAAGAATAAGAAAATGGGGCAGCAGTTGAGCTACTACGACCAGCGCAGTGAAATAATTATTGTTGTCAAGATAGACGCCAAACTATAGTGCAGGTCTATATGGCTACGAGTTCAGCGTATGGTGAATAAATCGAAGGAATATATAAAGAGATACAATATGTAAAATGTGACGAGAATCTAATTGTCATAGGAGACTGGAATGCAGTGTTAGGCCAAGGAAGAGAAGGTAAATACAGTAGGAGAATTCGGACTGGGACAAAGGAATGAAAGAAGAAGTCGGCTGGTTGAATTCTGCACTGATCATAATTTAGACCTTGCTAATATTTGGTTCAAAATCTGCACCTCCTTTTTAGTATCTTTATTTCTCTATTATAATAAGGTGGGTCTTTACCATTACTTACCACCTTTGAAGGTACAAACCTGTTTTCACATTCCTCAACAATTGCTTTAAACCCATCCCAGAGTCTGTTTACATTTTTATTTACAGTTTTCCACCGATCATAGTTACGTTTTAGAAACTGCCTCATACCTGCCTTATCATCATATGGTACTGCCTAATAGTCCTACTTTTAAGACCTTTCTTTCTAACACATTTATTTTTAAGTACGACAAAAAATCTTAATGATCAAAAATGCCATCTATTACTTCGTTTTCTCTATAGAGCTCATCTGGTTTTATCAGCACCACATCCAGGATATTTTTCCCTCTAGTTGGTTCTATCACTTTCTGAATCAGCTGTCCATCCCATATTAGCTTATTTGCCATTTTTTGGTCATGCTTCCTGTCGTTCGCATTTCCTTTCCAATTGACATTTGGTAAATTCAGATCTCCCGCTACAATCACATTCCTTTCCATGTCGTTTCCCACATAGCTGATTATCTTATCAAATAATTCTGAATCAGTGTCAGCGCTCCCCTTTCCCGGTCTGTACACTCCAAAGACATCAAGTTGCCTGTTATCTTTAGAAATGAGCCTTACATCTAGAATTTCATGTTTCTCATCTTTAACTTTTTCGTAGCTTACAAATTCTTCTTTCACGAGAATGGATACTCCCCCTCCTACCATTCCTATCCTATCTCTACTATACACTCTCCAGTTCCGTGAGAAAATTTCTGCATCCAATATATCATTTCTCAGCCATGATTCAACTCCTATTAACATATCTGGTAAATATACACTGACTGAGCAAATGTCATGGGATAGCGGAGCACTGATGCGCAGGTTTGTTGTCTGCGCACTACATGCCCCCTGTGGCAGCGGCATTTGTACAGGAGACCTTGTGAGCAGTGGCTGTGCATGTGACAGGTGTAATATGGAACGTCGTCGTGAGCTGACACCGTTCGAATGGGGTATTGTGGTCGGTGCCCGACGGATGGGAAGTGCGATTTCGGAAGTGGTGCGGAAATTCGGCTTCACACGATCAACCGTATCCAGGGTGTATCGTGAATGGTTGAATGCGGGTATCACCGTCCACAACAGACGAACGATCGGCCGTCCAGCCACCCTCGATGACCGTCACTGGCGACATCTGAGACGGATTGTCAATAGTGACAGACGGGCAACCGTGTAACAAATCACGGCTCAATTCAACACAGGCCGTGCTAGACACGTCTCCCAGTGGACAATCTGTAGGAACATGGGTTCTATGGGGTATGGGAGCCGGCGCCGCACACGGGTGCCACTGTTAACCCAACGTCATCGGGCACAACGACGCCTATTTGTCGCCAGTCACCAGGGGTGGACACTGGAACAATGGCGTAACGTGATATGGTCGGACGAATCACGATTTCAACTACACCATGCCGATGAGAGGTACAGTGTATGGCGCAGACCACATAAAGCGATGGATCCCGCCTGCCTCGAAGGTGTGGTCCAGCGCGCTGGTGTCTCTGTTATGGTCTGGGGGGCATTTTCCTGGTATGGAATGGGCCCCCTACTTATTCTGGAAGAGACTTTGAATGGTACGCGGTATGTTGAGCTGCTCGGAGACCATCTCCACCCATTTTTGGCCTTCCAGCGCCCAGACAGTTCTGTGGTGTTTTAAGATGATAACGCGCCGCCACATCGCTCCCACGTCACCCGGGAATGGTTCCAGGAACATGGAGCGGAGGTCCAACGACTGCCATGGCCACCCAGGAGCCTCGATATGAACCCTATCGAGCATATTTGGGATGTCCTGGAACGCAGGCTCCGTGCCATGGATCCTGCACCCACCAACAGACCAGCATTGGCGGCGGCTCTGCAAACGATTTGGTGTCAGCTGCGTCCAGAGGACCACCAGGGACTTGTCGACTCACTTCCACGGCGTCTCACTGCAGTTCGCAGGGCCGGAGGATGCCCCACACGCTTTAGGCGACTATCCCATGACATTTGCTAAGTCAGTGTATATCTATTAAATTACTTAATTCTGTTCCTTTCTTTACAATACTTCTTCAGTTCAACACTAACATTTTTATGTCATCCCTACTTCCAGATCTCTGTATCCTTATCACCGCTCCCTAGAGAACTCCGTTTCCCTGAATGTACTTCCCTTTTAACCTTCCAAACCAATTTCCTAACTTATACGTACCACTGCTGTTTATGTGAAGACCCTCTGAGCGCAGATCCCTATCTCCTACCCACCCATTAGGATCTAGAAATCTCACTACCAATTTGGCACATACTCACTCCATAGTCTCATTTAAGTCCCCAATCACCCTCCAGTCAGTATCCATCCTACACAGTATTCCAATGATAACAATCTCCGCTTCCTTTAACCTCACCCGTGCTGCACGATAACTAGTTCAGGAAGAAAGAGAACGGAATCTTTTGAAATATGGTGTTACAGAAGAATGCTGAAGGCGAGATGGATTGATCGAATCACGAATGAACAGGTACTAAATCGAATTGGTGAGAAGAGATCGATTTGGCTAAATTTGACTAGAAAAAAAGATAGAATGATATGGGACATCTTAAGACCTCCAGGACTTGATCAGTTAGTTTTTGAGGGAAGTCTAGACGGTACGAAGGGTAGGGGTAGACGAAGGTATGAATATGACAAGCACATTAGAGCAGATGTAGGATGTAGTAGTTACGTAAAAATGTTAGCACAGGATAGGGTGGCATTGAGTGCTGCACCAAACCATCTGTGGTCTGGTGACTCAAACACTAACACCAACGACAGAACATGTTTTGGACCATCATTTCGCCATCTTCAGCTGTGACAAAAAATTAAGCTAAACACTTGTTAAATGTGAATTGTTAATGCAAACATATGAGTACAAGTTAAAAAACGCACAATAATGAAATCTGGGGCTGTACCTTAATTAAGGCTACGGCCGCTTCCTTCCAACTCCTAGGTCTTTCCTATCCCATCGTCGCCGTAAGACCTATCCGTGTCGGTGCGACGTAAAGCAAGTAGCAAAAAAAAAACAACAACAAAAAAACATGTTAAAACTGCACATTAGCCACAGCTGACCAATGAAAACGATTGTTCGTCCATTTCTAGGATCGTAGTATGTAAGTGCAAATGGTTTCGAGAGGCCCCGCTGCAATCACTGTTGACGGAAAAGAACAAGAGTTGACCAAGGGAGGTCAGACAGGATAGATGAAAGTGTGTATTGCTTGTGGGTGGTGCCCTTATGTGGGAATCGCCACGGGTTTTTGCTGCCTGCGAATGGTGCCACTGTGTGTGACATACCATGGGTTTACATTACCTGGGATCAGTACCACCATACGAAAAACGACATGAGTCTACGTTAGCTGTGATTAATACCACTACAGGAGGAGTGGTTCTGTTTTTACTAGTGATTAGTACCATTGTGAGGGAAACAACGGAAAACCACTTCGAGGATGATTGAAGTGAGAATCGAATCCCCCTCTACTCAATTGACCTCCCGCGGCTGAATGGGCCCCATTCCAGCCCTCGTACCACTTTTCAAATTTCGTGGCAGAGCCGGGAATCGAACGCGGACCTTCGGGGAGGGCAGCTAACCACACAGCCACTACACCACAGAGGTGGACTTATTTATTTGTTTGTCACTAAAATAGCAGAAATTCTTCGCTAAGCAGTTAGGTTCGTATAAGATTCGTGGGTATTATTAAGAAGAATAACTGAGAAAGATAACGTATGAGACCAACAAAAACAATGCAGATTATCATGAAATCGTTCGAGTAATATTCAGGAAAATGAATTACGCATCACCCTGTACACTTGTTTCAAAATTAAATCACCTAACTAAATTTCAATAACAGTAAATTTGGACAAATCTCGAACGAATAAACTGATTCAATATTACGCACTCGCGTTTCACCGGGAGTAGTAGCAGATGCATACGGACTCATTTCAAGTCTTGGTGCTACATGTGACGTTGACCCAGTTTTACGACCAAGGTGTCCTTTCTGTACTCCCTCTAGGGGACAGTCGTAAGACTGGTCAGTTGCTATGAATGCTCTCCAAGTTTTACGATCTTCAATATTCTGCATCATTATTTTTCATGACTTGTTTTATGAACGAGTTTCGAGGTCTTCCGCGTGGACATTTCTCTTCGACGAGGCCTTCCTCTATCGTCTGCATCAGGTCCCCACCAGGAAAGACGTTGTTAGCGGATTGTTAGAAGCAGTGATCTATTTTGCCTAACTTTATCAGTCCAAGATGCAAAATCTGCTATAGAAGTCAGTTGTAGAACAGCATAGGCTAAAACAACTTTTATGGAGAAATACAGACTTCTACTCACGAACAGTCCGTCTCTATAGCGTAACGGTTAGTAGGAGGCCCGGGTTCGATTTCTGGTACTGCCAGAGATTTAAGAATGACAGAAGGGCTGGTATGTGGTTAAAACGGTACGTGTACATTTTGGGTGTGCCTGAAGAGAGCTGCACTACCTCAGTATTTGGACACGGGGTTATTTTACATTTTCAGTCCGAGATATTCTGAACGTTTTAGAACGGCACATTTCCAGGTATTTGATTTCTACCTGGTTTAACGTCCAAGTTTTGCAGCCGTATAATGCCACTGCCCAGACGAAAGCGGCTAGCATCCTAATTTGAAGATTTGGACTTGGTTTGTCTATGCACAGAATTTTTATTTCTTCATAAGGGCTGTTTTAGCCTGTGCTATTCTACACCTGACTTCTGGAGTATATCTTGCCTCTTCAGTTATTTTATGTCCAAGGTGCGTGAACGTTTGCACTTGTTCAGTTTGCTCGTTACATATCTCTAATCGAAGATATGGGTGTGTGTGCAATTGTCATGCATTTTCTTTTTGAGGTGTTTTCTTACTGTATTTAAAATTCTCAGCATTATTGATTTTGGCGTCGTTGGGATAGCTGCTGGAACTGATTAGTCTTCAGTAAACTTTATTACATTGATCACTTTGATTCTCAATTACCGAGCTCGATAGCTGCAGTCGCTTAAGTGCGGCCAGTATCCAGTATTCGGGAGATAGAAGTTTCGAACCCCACTGTCGACAGCCCTGAAGATGGTTTTCCGTGGTTTCCCATTTTCACACCAGCCAAATGCTGGGGCTGTACCTTAATTAAGGCCACGGCCGCTTCCTTCCCACTCCTAGCCCTTTCCTGCCAGATCGTCGCCATAAGACCTATCTGTGTCGGCGCGACATAAAGCAACTGGCAAAAAAATAAAAAATAAATAAAAAATCACATGTTCGTACTGGTTCCGGCGTCGGTCATCGTCATTTCCCCCAAAGCGCAGTTAAAACGACAGGTCTGGCCACTACTCTAAACATTCAGCCCAGGAGTAGGGCAGGAGAAGGCCTAGCAATAAATAAATAAATAAATAAATAAATAAATAAATAAATAAATAAATAAATAAATAAATAAATAAATAAATAAATAAATAAATAAATAAATAAATTTCAGTATTCTCTCATTACTGGAGTGGAGGAATATAAGGTGAGAGACAGCAAATCAATTAACACTAGAGGGGATAATTATCTATCAGTATTTCCCACTAAAGCAATAACCACCAATATCTCCAAAACGTAACCCTAGACGATTTCGTTCGGCTTTGAACATATTATAAATAAATATTATTCTTTCTGGATGTCTTTGCTTGCGAGACTTAGTGTTTGCAGTGCACTATGTATTCTGGTGAGGGCTAGAACTTTTTTTTACTTTCATTGACCTATTTCAGTCTCATCCTTGGCTTTGACGATATGGAAGTGACTGAGGTATGAGCAATGCTTGTTATGCCATTCCTTAGGCAGCCAGCCCATGTTATAAATTGGTGTGAAAATGTCGCTCATTGGGTCGGCTGTGCATTTCAGTGGGTTTGGCAGACTGATATGTCAACGTCTGGCTCGGTGAGGAAAGCAACGGGAAAATACCCCACTCCTCATTTCCTCTCCAGTGACGCCTTGGCCGTCTACGGCAGCTGATGGCGGAGCTGTTGAGGATCACACCAGTCTTCGGCTGAATACTTAACACACATACATTCCTTCTGGTATACATGTAGAATAGGTAGTGAATCAAACCATAATCGTAATGAACTGATTTCACTGCATGGATAGGTTAGACTGGAAACCTGATTTTCTACTATTAATGGCATTTCGTGATTTGTACAGGGAGCTTTCATATTACATAATATGGCTAACGAATTGAGCGAAAGAGAATATTTACTAAATAAGACTAAGGCCACTTGAAATTACGTAAGTAGGTCAATATACTGGAATAAAGTAACTTTAGACTATAGCTTTGCTAGCGGATCGCATTCCATGGTGAAATAATTGAATATGTGACTGCCTCGAATTTCAGAGAGGAAATCGTTAACTCTACGGACCAGTGTGTTAACTGATCCGCTGGAATTGTTCATGCATACCTGAATCCCATTAATAATAATAATAATAATAATAATAATAATAATAATAATAATAATAATAATAATAATATACCCGATGCATTTACTGGACATATTCCAAAATGGCGCCTACGGAAGGTAGAGATCAGCCAAGGTAAAGGAATGTGTAGCAGAGTCTCGATATTTAAGTATGTTAGAAGGCCATGACTGATTTAAACCTACCACACTATGAAGGCAATGTGCAACAGAGTAGAATCGACTGAATTGTTTTTTAAAAAAATAAGAAGGATCGAACGGATTATTAGAAAAACTTACTTAAAAAATTGACTTCATAACGACAAGACGTGCTGAACATTGCTCTGAAGAATTAAGCAAGATTGATAGTTTCTAACGAAAATATTAAGTTGAGACGACGATAATGTTGAAGGAAACAACGTGCTAATCCCTGAAATACTGTAAGGAGGATATAAACCCCGGAAATTCTGGAAATTTCGTCCGGATACTTATACGCTAATCGTCTTGAAGCATAAGGTTGACCGAGACGCGAGAGCTGAAGATTGAACTACAACAGTAGAAAATAATAGCAACGATATCATAAATAGAGAGGCGATCATTGGAAAATTATACTTCCCAAAGGAAAATAAGCTAACTTTGAATATACGATTAAGACGAGGCAAATAATCTTCTACTGGCCTCAAGGAATAAGAAAATATTTCTGCAGAGGAAGGCTAGCAAAGATACATATAGTTATCAACGATAAATACTAAGATTTCAGAGAACCATGATGAATACATATGTTTCAGAATTGATGTATATTATCTACAGTATTCCTGAGGAAATGATGGCTTGCTAAATCGGCATAGACCGACCTGGGGAGAGATGTCGTCCTGGCAATTAAAACCACCCGACCCGAGAGGAGGAGGTCACTGAACCTGAGCTACCAGAGATGAGGATCCGTCCAGTTGTCGATCCATGGCCTGTGACCAAACCATGGAGCAGTTGAAGAAGAGCAACTAAGGCCCAAGATATTGAATGGCGAGCTACTGTAAGTAATAGTTATAAGTAGTATAATTTCCTATGTAAAGTATTACCAGTATGTGCAATAGAACTGAATAGCCTAAGCGTGAAATAATTAAGTGTGCAATTAATATAAGGAAGTGCAGTGTGAAATATCTAAGATGATATTAACATATATTAAGTCAGTGTGAACTTAAGATGATATCTCGTGGCATAATGGTTACGCATTTATTATATTATATTATATTAACCAGAGGAGTGAGAATACGATTTTTAAAGTGACATAGTGTAACAGATGTTTGCTTAGAATCCCAGTTAGCTAAAAAGATCTATGAATGATATAGTACCATGCGAACCCAGATTACGTCATAGAGGAATTGTTTAATTTAGCTTACCATACTCTTTGCTGAATGATTATATTGGAAGAGTAGATACCGTATTTGGGGTTATGTGTGGAATTATACGATAAATCGTGTTGTAAGAAATGAATTCTGCGCTAAAAGAATGTCATGTCTCGTTATATTTAATGATTATTGGAGGTAAAACGCGTTAATTGCAGATGCTGAATAAGTTAAATATAAGTTGAAATGAAGGTTATAGATGAAATAATGGAAGTGTATGTGATGTTTTAAGTGAAATATTGCGCGGATTAGTAAGAAATGAGACATATATGATATAAATAATATGCGGTATATGGGCAAGAGTAAGGCAAAGGAAATATGCCCCAGGGAAGAACTATATATGCCCCAGGGAAGAACTATAGCAAGGTATGATTAGTAAAATTATATATATTTAGATGAAGTTTGAGAGTGATTTGACAGTAGTAACAACTGGTGATGGGTAGATTTATGCATGATTATGTCGTATTCTGAATGAATGTTGATTGCATGGAAGATGAAACTATTATGTAACCAGTATGATAATATAATATTGAGATATCGTAATGCAGGCACTTGCACACATGTATATGATAAATGCTTATTGGCTGTGTGCACATTGAGCTGAGATACGTTACATAAGAAATTATCTAGCTAGAGTAGGGAAATAATATGAGATTTACATAGGATATCATCGATGTTTTTAATTTGAAATACTATAAAAGCGAATATTAAGCTAGGAGCCGTATTTTAAATGGCAATAGGCCCAAGAAACTTAGTACGTCATTCGATTTCTCATTTTCTTTACTTTATTCAGCACCAACGAATTCAGATAATTTTTAATATAATTCAGATCACTGATATTAGAATTCAGGACACTTTTATTGAAATTCAGATCATTCTTACAATAATATGAATACTGTAATGGCAGCATTTTTGATGATGATGATGAATATTTAACACCGCAAGTGATAGAATTATTTATTGAAATACTGAATTTTGACTGTGGTCAGAAGATTATGAGATATTTGTGTACATAAATGACCAGACTTAAGTTTTGATAGGAAGATGAAACAGAATTTGAATTCATTTCAGGAATACTCAACCCAGAGTGTGGTGATATGCAAATTTAGATTAGAAATAAGCCAGCGCTGACTTAAAATAACTTATTCAAGAGTTAAAATACTTGTTTTATCAGGTTAATGACTGAATGTTCATGAACTTGTTTTGGGACTTAACCATTTCTTTCGCGATTCTCAGTAATTTAATAAATATGTTTCTAGATTATGTTTTATATAATTGAATGAGTTCTCATTTGTAGTGATAGATTGTAGTTATATTTAGTGAATAACGTACTCGATAAGCGGACATGTCTTAGAAAATGTTAATTGAATTATGCGTATGCGGAGTTCATGATTGAGCGTTGAATTACGGAATTTTGAACCGCGTAGGGTGTCACTATCTCTTTTTGGACGCACGTTAAATGGAATTATAGAAAAATTAACCATTTTTCTGAAGACATGGATACCCTAAGGTGTTTATCTGACTAGCTGGGAAAATAACTGTGGTCACCCTGACCCGAAGGGTGCAATAATAATAATAATAATAATAATAATAATAATAATAATAATAATAATAATAATAATAATAATAATAATAATAATAATAATGGAGGTTTTATCATTTTTCTTCGTATGTTATTATTATTATTATTATTATTATTATTATTATTATTCAACTTCAACATGTAACCTAAAAGAGGTGCCCCTGTTAAGCCGAGCAACCTAGTGGAAGGTTAGGTAATCAATTCCAGCGGGAAACCATGTCGGCGAGCTGATCACTTTTGGGGGAAATACAAAGATAGTCAACAGCTACAACGGCGGAAGAGGAAAATAATTCCCAGCGGCGAAGAAGGTGGAAGAACTATCTTTGATGCAACTTAAATCCATTAGCGTCTATACTGGTATCCAGCGGCTAAAGGTCAGCGTGTGTTAGCTCAGTGAGCTCGGCAGGAAATACCATGTCCCAAAGGCCTCAACGACCTCTGGTCCTATCTGGTCCTAGCAGTCACCAGACCAAACCAATCAAGTACTAGCAAACATGAACTGTGCAAGCAAACACAACTCTACCCCAGGTGGCACACAATCCACCCATCAACAGACGGCAATTGGACTTTCGGCTTCTGGGGAGTCCACACAAGCACAGCTGAGAGTGTCGGAGATCTCTGGTCACCTTCCATACAAACAGAAAACATTCATTCGAACTCTAAAAATTCTCATTCTCGTTCGTCAAGAAACTAGGATGACTGACAACGAAACTATGGAGTATGGAAATTAACGCATTACAGAGAGAACATTACAGAGAGTCTCAAAAGGTACACAAATCTTCGGAGTGGCTTTTCTTGTCCACAAATCCATCATTAACTCTGTCAAAAATGTCACACGACCATGCGCATCCAATGCGCCAACAAATAATACACACGTCCATGCTCATGCAGCTACTAACATTGACAATAATAAAAATCCGGAAAATGTTGTAAAAATTGAAGAAAAAAATATAAAAATATGAATAACATTAATCGAGATCACGTGAAAATCCTGATGGGAGATTTCAATGCTCAACTTGGCAAAGAAAAAAATCTATCGAAAAATCATCGGCAAAGAATCCTCACACCCAAACACGAACATAAAGGGCACACGATTGGTAGTCATTTGTCATCAATTTAACCTCAAAGTTATCTGTAGCCATTTCAGGAAAACTGCACACAAACAGAAAACAGGCGATCTCCCATTCAACATCTCGGTGAATACCTGATTGATTATGTTGCCATCTCCCAAGCCCATTACGGAACCATCCATGACTTTCAAGTCCGACGAGGGCAAACATTGTTTCAGATCATTACCTTACAATTATCAAAATGAAAATTTCGCCGAAAAGAATTCATAAAAAAGAACCTATTAATCCCAGAATTTGACGCATCCGAAATTCAAGAAAAAATATCGCAGAAGAATGGGATAAAGAACCAGTGAACAATTGGACGGACTTCTGCAGCCAAATTGTCAGAAAATCCAAAGAACTGATTCCACAAAAATAAGAAAGCAAAACACCCCTGGTGGGATTCCAACTGTGATCAAGTTATTATTGATCGCCGAATCGCATTTCAAAAATACAATAGCCACAAATCTCTAGAAACCCTACAACACACTCTCGACGTCCGCAAACAGGCAACGAGAACTATCTGGACAACTAAACGTAATTATATAAGTAAGCAACTTCAGTCAATCGAAGATGACTTCAGAAATCACAGCAGTCGAGGTTTTTATAAAACTTTCGCGAGCAGAATTAAAGGTTACGTACCGCAAAATTTGACCTTCAGGGAAAAAAGACGGAAGTCTAGCACTCACTAACCAAGACAACTGTGAGGAAATGAATGAAAACCTACAAGCTGTTTTCCAGTCATTGACCGGGTCGGGGATGGAATGAATGAAGCAGATATAGGCTATTAGTACGATGGGGTCGCCACTCCCAAAGTGATTTATTAATGACTGATAGATGCAATGAAATGAGAATGGAGAGTATTGCTGGAATGAAAGATGACAGGGAAAACCGGAGTACCCGGAGAAAAACCTGTCCGGCCTCCGCTTTGTCCAGCACAAATCTCACATGGAGTGACCGGGATTTGAACCACGGTATCCAGCGGTGAGAGGCCAACGCGCTGCCGTCTGAGCCACGGAGGCTCCCTACAATTGTGAAGAACTAGCACGTGATTTTTCTGACCTCCTCAATTGCCCTGAATCACGTGAGCGATTCATACACACAGCTCCAGAACACATAAGACCCGAAGCCAAACCACCAATGCAAGAAGAAATCCATCACCACATCAAAAATATCAAGAACGGATAGACATCAGGAGAAAACGGAATCGTCGCAGAACTATTGAAAAGTGTAGGACCACGATCACTACAGAAAATCACATAGATCAGATTTGGCGAAGTGAAACACTACCGGATGAATGGAAATGCGCACTCCTCCCCCCACTCCACAAAAAAAGGAGATAAATCTGATGTAAATAACTACACAGGAATTTCCATCTTACCCATCGCTTATAAAACCCTCTCCGCCTGTCTCTTACACCGTACGCTAGAACAACTCGAGCCACTCGTCGGTGAATATCAAGCTGGCTTCAGACCAAACAGATCAGCCGTCGATTCAATCTGAAATACACATTGAAACTTCGATCCACGCGAAACCTCTCAACCATCTGTACATTTTTTGACTTCCGGAAGGCTTATGACTCCATTGATTGATAATCTATTTTTAATATTCTCCAAGAAAACAATCTCGATCCGAAGACAAGACGACTTATCCAAAAAACACTAACCGACACAATTTCCAAGGTCAAATTCATTACAGAGATCTCTCAACCTTTTCCCATTAAAACCGGTGTCCGGCAGGGTGACGGGCTTTTTCCGCTGCTGTTCAACGTCGTTCTTGATAAAGTCATCAAAGATTGGGGAAAAAATGGAAAAGTCGCAACATCTGGAAAACTGTCATGTTAGGAAGAAAACAGAATAATATCAACGTTGTTTGCTTAGCCTTTTCTGATGATTTGGTAATCCTCTCCGGAGATGAGCAGACGGCAATTCACCAGATTGAAATCCTCAAAGAATGTACTGGGAAAGTAGGAATACAAATCCCCTTCACAAAAAACTGCATTCATGGCTACAAAACACATTGAACTACAAATGTTGGTAACAAAATACGGCATTAAAACATTAAAAAAGAAACCTTTCAAATATTTAAATGAAATCATTGAACCTACAGGTGTAGAAAGAGTAAAACAAAACACATGTGAACTCAAAATGGGGAAAGCATATGGGAAAACCGCGAACATCTACAACAAAAAATACATGAGCATGAACACAAAAGACATTACACGACAGTCGTCAAACCTGAAACACTCTATGCCAGTGAGACATTAATCATCAATTATAAGGCGTATCTCGAAAATATTAAGGAGCTGAAAGGAAAATCATCCGAAAAATCCTTGGCCCAATACTTACAGATGAAGTAGGCCTATATCGTCTTAAATCGCACAGGATCACAGAAAAATACTCAAATATTGAAAGAGATTTCCGGAAACGACGATTGAAATTTTATGGACACATTATGAGGCTAGGTGACAACCGACTAACAATGGTAAAGAGGACACAGCTTTGGATCAAACAAGTCCAAACTGATCTCAATAACGCCAACATCACACCTACAGATATCGAAGACCGCAAAACTTTCAGACCTAAGATCTCTACTTGGGAAGTTGCTTCAGAGGATAAGCCCAGCAGTTCTAGGAGAAAATGGACTGACGAACGTCTAGCTAAACATAGCGACATGAAATAATTCTGTAAGAACAAGAAAAATGTCAACAACAATAATTCATAATTTACTTTATGAAATCCTTTATGGGTCGAAGAACTAACTAACTAACTAAATAAATAATAATAATTTTTGGTGCAAGTATTCTTATTTGACCCTATTTATGCAGTCTGGATGTCAATGTGGGCGTTCCGTTTTACTCTGTCAGATGGCAGAGAACTCGGAATTCTAATAGGTGATTTACTGCCGAGTTTTAATTTATTTTGTCGGGTGAACACTAAAAATGTCATCAGAGATCTTTTATATGGCAACATCGCACCATATGAGTGCTGGATGGACTTTTATCCGCCGTTCAAAAATCAGACTTCTTGCCTGACAAGAGCTGCACTAGGCTAGTAATGGTCACACCAAATAATAATTATTACTGGAAAGCATTTTTGTTTCAATAAAACTACTGTAGTAAATTTGATTCTCGTACAGTGCCTACTTCAATCAAAGCAGGAATATTATACATCCGATTATAACTGCAATGTTATTTTTAATATATTACATTTTTATGAATGTATTACAGATGACTTTCAGAGAATTAATTTACATTGACAAGTCAAATTAGACTGATTTTAAAAAGAAACATTTTGGTCCTTTTAAATTTATAATTGTTTATCCGATTAAACATAGCTACTGCAAATAATTATTCATAATAAATCAAATGTATTTTATTTCCGGAGCGTCCGATTCCATGGCTAAAGGATTAGCGTAGCTGCTGGCCTTTGGCCCAGAGGGTCCCGCGTTCGATTCCCGGCCGGGTCGGAGATTTTAACCTTAAATGGTTAATTCCCTTGGCTCGGGGACTGGGTGTTTGTGCTGTTCCCAACATCACTGCAACTCACACACCACACATGACACTATCCTCCACCACAATAACAAGCAGTTACCTACACATGGCAGATGCCACCCACCCTCATCGGAGGGTCTGACTTACAAGGGCTGCAGCCGGCTAGAAATAGCCACACGAAATTATTACTACTTCCGGAGCCAGGCGCCTGTAATTCTAGTACTTGTGATACACATTTTCCAAGCACATCTCTGATATGTGTTAAAGCAGTAATTTTAAGTGCGGCCAGTATCCAGTAATCGGGAGATAGTGGGTTCGAGTCCCACTGTCGGCAGCCTTGAAGATGGTTCTCCGTGGTTTCCCATTTTCACACCAGCGGCCACGGCCGCTTCCTTCCAACTCCTAGGCCTTTCCTACCCCATCGTCGCCATAAGACCTATCTGTGTCAGTGCGACGTAAAGCAAATAGCAAATTAAAACAGTAATTTCTTGCTCAATACACAGTATTGAAGGCTACGTATAATAGGGCCCACGAGAGTTGGAGTTTAACGTTTAGCACTAACAGTGAGAAAAAGTTGACTAACGCTGCTCGAAGACTGTCTGTAACCATTATTGTATTCTATCTTTATGTACGCTTTTTCTTTAAGCTTGCATTGCCTACCGGTGGTGGAGGTGGTGAATGTTGTTTTAAGAGGAAATACTACTATGCAACCATTGTCTATATAATAATAATCAGAAAGAAAAAAGGGAAGGGATCCGCCACTTCGAAAAATGAAGATATCGGATAAAGAAGGGCGTGATAATGAAACACTCCCTAGGCAATTTCACAATTTCCTTTAAGTCGCGCCGACACAGATAGGTCTTATGGCGATGATGGGATAGGAAAAGCTTAGGAGAGGAAAGGAAGGTACAGCCCCAGCATTTGGCTGGTGTGAAAATGGGAAACCACAGCCTCCCTAGGCTTTGTAAACCGAATACCGTCGGGGTCAGAAAAGAACAAGAGTTGTTCAAGGGGGGTTGGATGGGACAGATGAAAGTGAGGAACCTGGCACAAGTAAGTGGAAGCAATACAGGACTCAGCTAAGGGACCCGTGGTCGCCAGCCCACGCTCCCAAGTTGAGAACTCCTGGGGTTCCTTTTAGTCACCTCTTACGACAGCCAGGCGATACCGTGAGTTTTATTCTGCCATCCCTATTCACAAGGGTTATCATTCCGTACCGTCTTAAAGGGTGACGCAATCTCTCAGGCCAGGAGATATGTGGGAGTGATTTGAGGTGAAGGTGTGAGGTCTGCGGCTGTCGCCTATAATAGTAACAGTCCAGGCATTTGCTTGAGGTCAGTATGGGAGACTCAGAAAACCATTCTCAGCACTGCGAACGGTGGGACCAGCCCACCGCCTCCCTAGTGCAGAGCTGGTAAGCCGTATCCACTCTGCTCGGTGTAGTTGTTTTTATATAGCTTTCATTCCGAGCCGGGTCTGCTAGAGGGTAATAAAATGGCGTATGGCCTCCGAAGAGGCCTGGTGCAGGTTATTCGAGTTGACGCCGTATAGGCGACCTGCGCGTCAATGAGGATGGGTCCCTTACCTATGATGAAGACGACACATACACCCAGCTCCCGAGCCATCGGAATTAACAATGAAGGTTGAAATCCCCGACCCATCTGGGAATCGAACCCGGGACCCCTGAACCAAAGGCCAGAACGCTAAACATTTAGCCATGGATCCGGACTCCTAGAGGATGACATCCTGTTTCAGGCCAGGAGATGTGTGGCGGCGATTTGAGGTGCGGTGAAGGGTGGGAAGGTAACGCCTGTGTGTCATGAAAGGAGCCATACCGGTATTTGCCTGGAGGTGAGAATGGGAAACTACACAAGACAATTCTCAGGATAGCCAACGGTGGGGTGTGAACTCACTCGCCTACCGAGTTGCACCATAGCGATCTGCTCGATATACTGTACTTTACTGATAATCCTTAAGTGCAATACCATGTGTATACTATCCACGAGGCTCTGTTAAAATCTAAAAACTATCAATCGTCACAAGAAATACCTTATAACAAGATGTGCATCATTGAAGTGAAAATACTGATACTTTTGTCAGAAATTACTAAATGATCCAATATAGTAGACTATAGTTTAAAAAATATCCGACTTCGAAATTCGAAGTACAATGTTCTAGAATTTTGTGGCATGATAATTACATATTGACCACGAGTGTTCCCGACTAGTTCAATACATGGCTTTTACGGAGCAGCGCTGTGGTTTGGAGATTTAACCTCAAAAAGAGAGACAGTAAAATGCAGGGAATGAACAGAAGTAGCTGGGATAAGCTGCAGAAGTAACAGCAAGAAACAAAATGGACAGCCTCTTGTGGGCGGGGTACGCAGACGAAGAATACACCCACGGTATCCCCTGCCCGTCGGGAGAGGTGACTAAAAGGTGCGACTACTTGTGATTAGTACCATTACATGCGAAACACCATGGGTCGTCCGACTCGTTGGCTGAATGGTCAGCGTACTGGCTTTCGTTTCAGAGGGTCCTGGGTTCGATTCACGGCCGGGTCGCAGATTTTAACATTAAATGGTTAATTGCCTTGGCTCGGGGACTGGGTATTTGTGCTGTCTCCAACATCACTGCAACTCACACACCACACATAACACTATTCTCCACCACAATAAAACACAGTTGCCTACACATGGCTGATGTCTCCCACCCTCACCGGAGGGTCTGCCTTACAGTGGCTGCATCCGGCTAGACATAGCCACACTACATTATTATTATTATTATTATTATTATTATTATTATTATTATTATTATTATTATTATTATTACCATGGGTCGTAGTTACTTGGGACTAGTATTTCCTTGGGAGGAAAACCATGGGTCTACTTTACATGGGAACAGTACCATTATGTGAGAAACACTACGTGTCTGGGCGTTGCTTGTGATAAGTGTCACCGTGTGCATTCCACTGGTCGGTTCAGCTGTGTTCAGAATGGGCCTGCAATACCTATGAGTAGTACTCCCCCACCCCATGGCACTACAGCCCTTGAGGGGTCTTCGCCTACCAAGCAACCGCTGCTCAGCCCGAAGGCCTGCAGATTACGAGGTGTCGTGTGGTCAGCACGACGAATCCTCTCGGCCGTTATTCTTGGCTTTCTAGACCGGGGCCGCCATCTCACCGTCAGATAGCTCCTCAATTCTAATCACGTAGGCTGAGTGGACCTCGAACCAGCCCTCAGGTCCAGGTAAAAATCCCTGACCTGGCGGCGAACCCGGGGCCTACGTTGGGTCTTTTGATTAGTGCTACTGTGTGAGAAACATAGCGGGTTTGGCTGGCATCCGTGATTAGTACCACTATGTGAGTAAATCCATTGATATGCGTTGCCTGGGTGTAGTGCCACTGTGTGAGGAACACCATGGGTCTGCGTTTTTTGTGAGTGGTGCCATTGTGCGTGTCATGGCATGGGTCTACATTACCTGTGATCAGTACCACTATAGGATGAACACCACGGTTCTGCTTTACCAGTGATTAATACCATTATGAGGGGCCGGAGACCTTAATTTTGGACCCTTTTAGATAACAAGATAATAAGCCATTGTGAACTGGATCCACTGACATTTTCATCATTCGTTTTAGATTCTAGTCAGTGGATACATTTTGAAGTTTTAATTTTCATTTCGTTACATCTCGTATCATTAGGGGCCAATGACCTAGCTGTTAGGCCCCTTTCAACAACAAAACTAAACTTTCTTCAGCTTGTCCCAGCTATTTCTGGGGTTGCTGGAGCCTCCCACGCTCATTTCATTTTGGTTTAGGCCGGTTTAAAAAAAACGATTGCCCTTCCTGACGCCACGTGATTCTGGAGGTGAAAATCTCGACCCAGTATCGACCGGGTTTCAAACCTCGGCCTTCTGGGTAGGAAGCCAGCAGCCAAGCCACTGAGCTAATCACGCCTCCCTCCCCCCTCTTAAACAACAATGGTTTCCAAGATATAACATATTTTAGGCTAGTGGTGCACACGAGTGTCTTATCTACCCAACCACTTTGACGTTTTATTCTAGCCCAGCCTACCTCGTTGCTTTCAACCTGTTCGCTCGGGATGTCTCCCGTTGAAGGCGCATTTGTCCGTGCTCTGTTGTGAGTAACAAAAATGAAATGCCGTATGACTTTTAGTGCCGGGAGTGTCCGAGGACAAGTTCGGCTCGCCAGATGCAGGTCTTTCGATTTGACGCCAGTAGGCGAACTGCGCGTCGTGATGAGGATGAAATGATGATGAAGACGACACATACACCCAGCCCCCGTGTCAGCGAAATTAACCAATGATGGTTAAAATTCCCGACCCTGCCAGGAATCGAACCCGGGACTCCTGTGACCAAAGGCCAGCACGCTAACCATTTAGCCATGGAGCCGGACGTGCTGTGAGTGAAGTTGCGCGAGGGACTGAGAGTGTATCAGGGAGAGTCATCGGTTAACTGTGTTTGTGCACGCGCTGGCTAAAATGTCACACATCTACGCTAATGAAGAATATGCAGATACGGTGTATATTTACGTCTTCTGCGATAGTAGTTCTTCTGCTGCTGTCGAGGAATATCGTCGGTGCTTTCCGATACGTTGAATTCCTGATCGCCTGTTTACCAGACTTTTCAGCACATAGTGTGAAACAGGTATTCTTCCACGTTCCCATTTTTCTTCCGAACGTGTAGTTCAATAACCTGTGCAGGAACAGCAACGTCCGCCTCTGTGGTGTAGTGGTTAGTGTGATTAGCTGCCACTCCCGGAGGCCCGGGTTCGATTCCCCGCTCTGCCACGAAATTTGAAAAGTGGTACGAGGGCTGGAACGGGGTGCACTCAGGGAGGTCAACTGAGTAGCGGTGGGTTCGATTCCCACCTCAGCCATCCTGGAAGTGGTTTTCCGTGGTTTCCCACTTCTCCTCCAGGCAAATGCCGGGATGGTACCTAACTTAAGGCCGCTTCCTTCCCTCTTCCTTGCCTACCCTTTCCAATCTTCCCATCCCCCACCAAGGTCCCTGTTCAGCATAGCAGGTGAGGCCGCCTGGGCAAGGTACTGGTCATTCTCCCCAGTTGTATCCCCCGACCCAATGTCTCACGCTCCAGGACACTGCCCTAGAGGCGGTAGAGGTTTGATCCCTCGCTGAGTCCGAGAGAAAAACCAACCCTGGAGGGTAAACAGATTAAGAAAGAAAGAAAGAAAGAAACAGCAACACATTGTTGAAATGGAGCAGCGTAGTTCTACTACCAGCACACAGCGATTTTGCGCGTATCAATGTCCCACGAACACATGTGTGGTGCACATTACATGCGGAAAACTTGTAGCCATTTCGAAACGTCAAAGAGGTTGAGAGTGTAAGACACATACTGTGCGTTTTGTTGAGTAGGTAAGGGTTATACTGCCCGAAGGCAGGTCCGAACCTCCGCAGAGGTGTTCCTGAGCCGGAGTTTACGTGCGGTAGGGTGGCCAGTTCCTTTCCGCTCCTCCATTCCCTTACCCACCACCAACAGCGCGTGGCAACCCATCCAACTCCTGACCACGCCCAATGTTGCTTAACTTCGGAGATCTCACGGGATCCGGTGTTTCAACACGGCTACTGCCGTTGGCTTTTGTTGAGTGGGAAGTATTAAATTTGAAACCAATTCATGTTAGGAGGACAACAATAGATACTATAGATCAAAATAGAATTTGGTTGATTGGGTAAAATTGGATTCCACGTAATTTCTTGTTTGCAGTAAAGGGGGAGAATAAGGAGAATTGCGATAGATATTACTAATGCAATAACACCTCCTAGCTTATTAGGGATAGATCGTAGAATCGCATCAGCAAAGAGGAAGTATCATTCGAGTTGAATGTGCCCAAAAACAAATGTACATAAAACGATCGTTCCTGCCATGTTCGGCTCCATGGCTAAATGGTTAGCGTGCTAACATTTGGTCACAGGGGTCCCAGGTTCGATTCCCGACAGGGTAGGGAATTTTAACCATCATTTGTTCATTTCGCTAGCACGGGGGCTTGGTGTATGCGACGTCTTCATCATAATTTCACACCCCCATCACGACGCGCAGGTCACCTACGGGAGTCAAATCAAAAGATCTGAACCTGGCGAGCCTAGCATGTCCTCGGACACTCACGGTACTAAAAGCCATATGCCATTTCATTTCCCTGAATGTTGACCACTCCTCCTGGGACACCATGTATACATGATAAGAAATTTAAAATAGAAGTCAGATTAGCTGCACAAGTTTTGAATTACTTCAAACGACTTCAAATGCCAGCGCCAGCAGGAATGTATATCCGCGTTGTTCCCGACACCTGTTCAGTGAGTTTTAAAATATTCTATCATATGGCCCAAAATTAAGATTTAAAAACTAAAAATGAATCTAAATGCTGTAGATCCCAACTATGGAAAATTACTTCTAAAACTCAGCAATTGCGAACCAGGCTAATATGACATTATTGAGATTTCACAAAACCAGATTTCAAAGAATACTGTACAATATTTTCTCGGTTTCTCTTTACATCGAAATGAGATTTTTTTTTAGATAGTAACAGAACAAGTTTACGTCGTCAACAACAGGTTCTGAAGTCCGACTCGTTGGCTGAATGGTCAGCGTACTGGCCTTCGGTCCAGAGGGTTCCGGGTTCAATTCCCAGCCGCGTCGAGGATTTTAACCTTCAATGGTTAATTCCAGTGGCCCGGGGGCTGGGTGTTTGTACTGTCCCCAACATCCCTGCAACTCACTCACCACACATAACACTATCCTCCACCACAATAACACACAGTTACCTACACATGGCAGATGCCGCCCACCCTCATCGGAGGGTCTGCCTTACAAGGGCTGCGCTCGGCTAGAAATAGCCACACGAAATTAATTAATAAAATCAGGCTCTGAACGTTTTGAAAGGTGACAAAATAACGTACATTATAACTTACCCCGTAGAATGCGATGATGTTTATGAAGCAGTAGATTATCCTGTTGAGTTTCTTAACTTCATTTTTCAGGCATGTCATCTCACAGGTAAAAGTTGGAGTTGTTGTGATACTCTTCTTCACAATGGTGGTGTGTGCAAAGAGACGAGGTTGACTGAGGTCAAATAAGACAAAAATACCGTTCATGGAGAAATTCTGGTGGAAGGTACGCGTTTTATTCCAGGAATACATTTAAAAATTCTGATGGGCTCCACTTCAGGAGGAACGTGTTTTATTCTAAGAATATACCTGGAAATTCTCACATACAATTCATTCTTAAACGGAGGCAATTTTCTCTAAATTTAGCCTTATCTGGTTCAATCAACAGGTCGTAGGGACAAACTTAACATACAGTTGGGATAAAATTATCCACTCCTGTCTTCAAGAGTTTGCAGATCCACAGACGTCAAAGTACAACTTACATCTGTAACTACACTCAATACTTACTTTATAGAATATTACTAGTGTTCTCTGGCTGTTACATTTTGTCCTTATTGCTTCTTTTCCATGTCTTATACTCTTTTGCCAACCTTGCTGGATTCTTTCGATACATCCCTTTCCCAACGGTATCCAATGTCAATCCAGTCCTTAGCTTATCCATCCAGTAATCGTCAATTTGATGTTTCATTTGGTTCCGATATGTTATTCTTAAGATTTCACTTCCTGCCCGGTTTCAGTCTCAACCAATGCGTAATTATTAACGATATCTGTCCGTTTACTTATCTCATCACACATCAGTATCACCCTTCTATTTGCAGTACAAATCTGCAATCCCTCTTTTATTGATGTTTCCTTACATTTCCATCGTCCACTTTCAAAATTTATGGTCCACCTACTAATTTAACTCTAACGACTGAATTAAATTAGTTGATCTGAACTTTATGTTTGATGTATGTCTTTCTTCTATTCAACATTTTTGTATTAATTAAAGCACTTACTTCAATTTTGCTGTTTTTACCTTCTCTGATCATCTGCCATTGCTTGTAATTATGGCTCCTTGGTATTCAATTATTTAAATAAATTCTCGCATCAACCACTGTTCACACTTTGAAGGATGTCAGCCCCTTTGCACAATATATCTATGATTTATTTTTGCAGATTCATTTTAGATTCTACTCTATAAAATAATTTCTATTTCTTTTAAACCTTACCCCCTAGGAATTAAGTATAATGACAACTTAGTAATTGTTTAGACAGAGTTCTAGTAAAAACAACGAATTATCACTAACTTTTTTTTACAAAATATAACTTTTTTTTGCTACTTGCTTTACGTCGCACCGACACAGATAGGTCTTATGGCGACGATGGGATGGGAAAGGCCTAGGAGTTGGAAGGAACCGGCCGTGGCCTTAATTAAGGTACAGCCTCAGCATTTGCCTGGTGTGAAAATGGGAAACCACGGAAAACCATTTTCAGGGCTGCCGACAGTGGGGCTCGAACCCACGATCTCCCGGATGCAAGCTCACAGCCGCGCGCCTCTAAGCGCACGGCCAATTCGCCCGGTAAAATATAACTTAGCGAAGAAGAAGAAGAAGAAGAAGGGAAAAAATAGAAAAAAAAAAAGAGGAAGAGGAAGGTTGTGGTGATGGTGCTAGTGATTTAAAGTTTCATAACTATTGGCAATTGTGAGGGATTTATTTTCAAGGAACGTATGATAATTGTTAAGTTACCGTACACATTCACTGGCATCTAGACAGATCAAAGTGGTAGAGACTGCAGTAAAGGAGAGTGCTTAAAAATCTATGGGAATCTGAATTAGGTAGACAGCGTCAGACAGCTATAACAGGGTCCCTAGTTGTGTAAGATCCATTACCTTCTCCTTCCCTATCTGATCTCCTTTTGTCAGACCTTGTTCTCTTCCTACCCGACCAGTATTAGGTTCGTGAGGCCTCCGGAGTCTTTTTCACGCCCTCCTTGGCCTTTCCTTTTCTTTTGTAGATAGCCTAATTCTTCGCTCGGCCGGAACGCCTCCATTCTCTGCTCTAATTAATGTTTGTAGAAGATGGCTATCATTGCATTTCTCCTTAAACTTACAAGAAGAATCATCATCTGTATCATGGCTAGAAATTGTTCGTAAAACACAGAATAGTGTTAATGTACAAGGAACTTCTCCAGAATTGGGGACGCCCTTTCGCAAGGCCAGGTACAGTTACACTTAGTTGCTTACATAATTCTGTTCAGATTTATTTTTTGGAAAAATATGAAATGCGAGAAATGTGGAATTTATATGTATGCTTTATACACTGTTGAAATGTCTGCAGAATTAATGTCTAATGTCAAAATCCTTATTTGGTTTCCTGTAATGACATTCTACAGTATTAAGTTCACGAAAGAATGGCTAACAATGACTTTTTTCAACTAATCATAAGGACTTTGCAACATTATATTTGATTTTTGGTGCTTGAGCAGGAATAGTGGGTTCATCTCTCAGCTCATTAATTCGAGCAGAGGTGGGGCAGCGCGCGGCTGTGAGCTTGCATCCGGGAGATCGTGGGTTCGAGCCCCACTGTCGGCAGCCCTGAAGATGGTTTTCCGTGGTTTCCCATTTTCACACCAGGCAAATGCTGGGGCTGTACCTTAATTAAGGCCACGGCCGCTTCCTTCCTCCTCCTAGCTCTTCCCTCTACCATCGTCGCCATAAGACCTATCTGTGTCGGTGCGACGTAAAGCAGCTAGCAAAAAAAGGTGGGGCAACCGGGTTACTTAATTGGCGACGACCAGATTTATAATATAATCGTCACTGCCCACGCATTTGAACTACGAACAATGATCAACAGTCTTCTACCACATGTTAATGACATTTCGGCTAAGTTGATCTACATATTCTTACTTTGAGTCCTTATTATCATGAACTAGAATTCCCTTGACTTTTAGCGAATTTGCAGTGTAATTGGCCATCGTTTGAAACATGTAATGTGTAAACATCACAAAGAAAACTACCACAACAGTACCACACACATTGTAATTACACATTATTTGCAATTTAACAAAATCATTAGACATTAAACGTTGTTAGTCATTTCTACCCTTACGATCTAATATATTTGCGAAAATATTTCGAAATACTGTCTTAATATTTCGCATTACCACTGCTACGTGTGTTTTTTATTGCATTGCCCCTTAATATGAGCTCTGCTAGTTGCGGTCTAAAACAAGATGAAATTAAATAAATAAAATAAATAAATAAATAAATAAATAAATAAATAAATAAATAAATAAATAAATAAATAAATAAATAAATAAATAAAGTATTGTGTTAGTAAATTTTAAATGGAGACTGAATTTAATTAATCTTTGTATATATAATATTTTTCTTTTGGACCTGTGTGGTTATGCGATATGCCGGACATAAGTTCCTTTTAGAAATATATACTCCTACATCAAACTTAATTCTGCAGATATTCTTTGCGATTTGATACTTTCTACATTTAATGTGTTCTTCGATTAGACATTCGATCACGAAGTAAACACTTCCATGACGGACTAGTATTATTGAAAACATGTTGTAAAATACAAAATAATAATAATAATAATAATAATAATAATAATAATAATAATAATAATAATAATAATAATAATGGTCTATGCCTTCCGAAGGGACCTGGTGTGGTCTTTCGAACTCACGCCTGTAGGTGACCTACACATCCATGAGGAGGGGGCTGTCTCTACCTACGATGAATTATAATGTTGAAGATGGCACACACAGCTAGTCCCCAAGTCATAGGAACTAACAAATTAAGGTTAAAATCCCCAACCCGGCCGTGAATCGTACCCGGGATTCCTTGGATCAAAGACCAGCACGTTAACCTTTTAACCATGGAGCCGGACGTGTTGTCAAGGATATGAACATAAGTGGACTATATGAAATGATGCTTGCTGTCTTTGAAGATTTCATGCTATTTGCACTACATACCACTGCTACGTGTTTTTTATTGCATTGCCCCTTAATATGAGCTCTGCTAGTTGCGGTCTAAAACAAGATGAAATTAAATAAATAAATAAATAAATAAATAAATAAATAAATAAATAAACAAAATAAATAAATAAATAAATAAATAAATAAATAAATAAATAAATAAATAAATAAATAAATAAATAAATAAATAAATCTACTGCTAATGCGTGCTATTCTTGGAATAAACATATGTCGCAACATTTCCGACATACGACCTTAACAGAAGATAATGAAGTTGGAGCATACCCAGTATATAAGCGTAGAAGGTTAAGATCAGAATCTATAATGTGCGTCAATTGACGCTGCTATTTTACGATGAACGAGGTTCTCGTTCCAAGAATCTTCGAGTTTCTCGAGTTCCGTGCAATAGATTGTAAAGACCAAGATAAAATCATCCTGTCACGAACTGACAGTGTCTCCACCCACGAACCTTGTACGGTTTTTCCATTATTTCACATCTTGCGGTCGGTTTGGGTACTCCCGTTAATAGCTCGGTAAAGGTGAACTTCATTTGAATATAATACTGTAAAACTATGAAACCTCAGAATTAGTTATTTTATTTCCAAATTACAGATAATTAACAGCCAGGCTTGCATTTTACGTTTCCGTTTATCCTATTATCATATGTTACAGGACCTACAGATTTACGTGAATATTAAGCTTGTAATACCAAATTAAAAGACCTGTAATTTTACATGACTGCTAATCTATGGTTATATGTCACGCAACCTACAATTTGACGTAAATATTCATCTTGTGACAATAAGTCAGTCCGCCTCTGTGGTGTAGTGGTTAGCGTGATTAGCTGCCACCCCCGGAGGCCCGGGTTCGATTCCCGGCTCTGCCACGAAATTTGAAAAGTGGTACGAGGGCTGGAACGGGGTCCACTCAGCCTCGGGAGGTCAACTGAGTAGAGGTGGGTTCGATTCCCACCTCAGCCATCCTGGAAGTGGTTTTCCGTGGTTTCCCACTTCTCCTCCGGGCGAATGCCGGGATGGTACCTAACTTAAGGCCACGGCCGCTTCCTTCCCTCTTCCTTGCCTATCCATTCCAATCTTCTCATCCCTCCACAAGGCCCCTGTTCAGCATAGCAGGTGAGGCCGCCTGGGCGAGGTACTGGTCATACTCCCCAGTTGTATCTCCCGACCAAGAGTCTGAAGCTCCAGGACACTGCCCTTGAGGCGGTAGAGGTAGGATCCCTCGCTAAGTCCGAGGGAAAAACCGAACCTGGAGGGTAAACAGATGATGATGATGATGATGACAATAAGTCAGGGGTTCTACTGTTTAACGCGACTGTTAATATTGTCGTCATAAGTCAGGGGTTCTACTGTTTTACGTGACTCTTAATGTTGTCATCATGAGTGAGGGGTTCTACTGTTTTGCGTGACTGTTAATGTTGTCATCATAAGTCAGGGGTTCTACTGTTTTATGTGACTGTTAATCTTGCCGTCATAAATCAGGGGTTCTACTGTTTTACGTGACTGTTAATCTTGTCATCATAAGTCAGGAGTTCTACTGTTTTACGTGACTGTTAATCTTGTCATCATAAGCCAAGGGTTCTACTGTTTTACGTGTCTGTTAATCTTTTCATTATAAGTCAGGGGTTCTACTGTTTTACGCGACTGTTAATCTTGTCATCACAAGTCAGGGTTTCTACTGTTTTACGTAACTTAATCTTGTAATCATAAGTCAGGGGTTCTACTGTTTTACGTGACTTAATCTTGTAATCATAAGTCAAGGGTTCTACTGTTTTATGTGATTGTTAACTTTGTCCTCATAAGTCAGGGGTTATACTGTTTTACGTGAATGTTCATCTTTTCATCAAAATCAGGGGTTTTACTATTTTACGTAACTGTTAATCTTGCCGTCATAAGTCAGGGGTTCTACTGTTTTACGTGACTGTTAATCTTGCAATGCCCGACTCGTTGGCTGAATGGTCAGCGTACTGGCCTTCGGTTCAGAGGGTCCCGGGTTCGATTCCCGGCCGGGTCGGGGATTTTAACCTTCATTGGTTAATTCCAATGGCCCGGGGGCTGGGTGTTTGTGCTGTCCCCAACATCCCTGCAACTCACACACCACACACAACACTATCCTCCATCACAATAACACGCAGTTACGTACACATGGCAGATGCCGCCTACCCTCATCGGAGGGTCTGCCTTACAAGGGCTGCACTCGGCTAGTAATAGCCACACGAAATTAAAAAAAATCTTGCAATCATAAGTCAGGGGTTCTACAGTTTTACGTAACTGTTAATCTTGTCATCATAAGTCAGGGGTTCTACTGTTTTACGTGACTGTTAATCTTGTCATCATAAGACAGGGGTTCTACTGTTTTACGTGACTGTTAATATTATCATCATAAGTGAGGGGTTCTACTGTTTTACGCGACTCTTAATATTATCATCATAAGTCAGGGGTTCTACTGTTTTACGTGACTTAATCTTGTAATCATAAGTGAGGGGTTCTACTGTTCATCATAGGTCAGCGGTTCAACTGTTTTACGTGACTTAATGTTGTAATCATAAGTCAGGGGTTCTACTGTTTTACGTGACAATCTTGTCATCATAGGCCAGCGGTTCTACTGTTTTACGTGACTTAATGTTGTAATCATAAGTCAGGGGTTCTACTGTTTTACGTGACAATATTGTAATCATAAGTTACGGAACCCACATTTTTACCTGACTGTTAATATAGTTATCACCGAACTCGATAGCTGCACTCGCTTAAATGCGGCCGGTATCCAGTATTCGGGAGATAGTGGGTCTAACCCCACTGTCGGCAGCCCTGAAAATGGTTTTCCGTGGTTTCCCATTTTCACACCAGGCAAATGCTGGGGATGTACCTTAATACAGGTTACGGCCACTTTCTTCCTCCTTCTAGGCTCTTCGTGCCCCATCGTCATCATAAAGCCTATTGATGTCGGTGCGGAGTAAGGTAACTTGTAATATATATATATATATATATATATATTTATCATGAGTCACGAGACCTACATTTCATTTTCACATCCTTTTTTGGAAGGAGGTATAACAGAACAAGTATAATCTTGAGATTTTATTTTACTTCTGACAAATTTTAGAGGCTTCGAAGTTTAATGACAACATTTTTCAGCATGCCTTGGACAGTCAGTCTATGTAAATTAAGAAGAGAAATTTCGTTTTGGTCGAAACGGTCCGGTTTTTCTGGTCCGAACAAGTTGTCTCTAACTGATCCAAGCGCGCGCGCCGATAATTAGTGGAAATTGGTCCGAACGGGATGCACTCTTATCAAGGGAGACGAGTGCTACTGACAGAATAATCGGCTGTAGCCGACCATAGGTCTGGGGAAGCTTTCTCCCACTGGGAGGTGGCGGAAGTAACAAACTACTGTATATGTGCATAACGAGATTTTTTGTCGATACATTTGGTTGTTTGTGGTTCATATTACACAACACGGATACATTTGATCTCCAGCACCATGCACGAACATGTGTGTGTGTGTGTGTGTGTGTGACAAGCACTGTTGCGATCATAATATGCGTAATTTTATACATTTGAGTGTAGGAGTGTGGGATTTCAAATAGGATACCATCCAGGCATTTATCTAAAGCCAATGTTAAAACCCAGGAATAAATCTACACGCAGGATAGTCACTACTGTATTTGTACTGACTATTAAACTTCATATCGTATTTCTTTCAGTTGTTTAACGTCGCACTAACACATCGAAGGTTTTCGGCGATGGAAGGATGGGATAGTGATAGGATTGGGCAGGTATTGGCCGTGGCCTTAATTTAGGTGCAGCCGTGGCATTTTGCCCGGTGTGGAAATGGGAAATCACAGGAAGCCCTTTTCAGGCTACCGACGGTGGGATTTGAACCCACTATCTCCCGAATTCAAGCTCACAGTTGCGCGACCCTAACCGAACGGCCAGCTCGTTCGGTTTGATACCGTAAGTCAGGAGTTTCACACTTTTGTGTGACTGTTAACGTTATTCTTGTGATCATAGGTCAGGAGTTCTACAGTTTTAGATGACTTCATCTTGTGATCTTAAGTTAAGGGTCCAACATTGTTATTATCTCACGCAACCTTGTTTTATGAGGTGCCCGAAGCACAAAAATATAACTTTTCATTTCAAAAATCCTACATGAATTATCGAATACGGTAATCGAACCGCAGCTACATTGGTGAGAAGCGGGTGGCGATATCACTGAATTATCACAGCCTTTTCCACAGCTATGTATTCGACTTCTATCCACTGTGAGTGGAGGCGATAGGCCTGTCGTAAGAGGCGACTGAAAGAGGTAACCGTCAACTTGACAGAGTGGACGACCACGGGGCCCTTAGAAAAGTCTGACATTGCTTTCACTTGAGTAAGACTCCTCACTTTCACCTTTCCTATCAGACCTCTCTTGGTCAACCAGGTTCTATTCCGACCCCGACGATATCAGGTTTACCGAGCTCGATAGCTGCAGTCGCTTAAGTGCGGCCAGTATCCAGTATTCGGGAGATAGTAGGTTCGAACCCCACTGTCGGCAGCCCTGAAAATGGTTTTCCGTGGTTTCCCATTTTCACACCAGGCAAATGCTGGGGCTGTACCTTAATTAAGGCCACGGCCGCTTCCTTCCCACTCCTAGCTCTTTCCTATCCCATCGTCGCCATAAGACCTATCTGTGTCGGTGCGACGTAAAGCAACTAGATATCAGGTTTGCTTCGCCTACGGAGTCTTATTTCCGTGCTCTGAGCGACCTAGAGTCCGACTCGTTGGCTGAACGGTCAGCGTACTGGCCTTCGGTTCAGAGGGTCCTGGGTTCGATTCCCGGCCGGGTCGGGGATTTTAACCTTAATTGGTTAATTCCAATGGCACGGGGGCTGGGTGTATGTGTTGTCTTCATCATCATTTCATCCTCATCAAGACGCGCAAGTCGCCTACGGGAGTCAAATAGAAAGACCTGCACCTGGCGAGCCGAACCCGTCCTGGAATATCCCGGCACTAAAAGCCATGCGACATTTCATTTTTTCAGCGACGTAGTGTCTTCTTTTGCCGAAACCCTCTTTCTCGAATGTCGACCCGCTTCCATTTCTTTCCTCTGATTAGTTTTAATAGAGGATGACTGCCCAGTTGTACTTCCTTTTAAAACAATAATCACAATACCATTATCATCAGACTTCAGTGAGGACCCCAACATGTTTGGAGTCGGTCCCTTATGAAGATGATGTTGACGATAATGATGACGATGAAGATGATGGAGGCAATAATTATAATGACCCTCGTATGCCATTCACTTCTCCTCAAGTTTTCAAAGTACAACATTGTCAAAATAACATGGGTACCAGGGCATGCAGGTATAGAAGGAAATGAAAAGGCAGATAAACTGGCCAGGAAAGGGGAAGAAACACATTTTGTAGGCCCAGAACCTGTATGCAGGATTTCTTATGGACATAGGAAAATGGGTACAAAAGAAACAAATGGAGAACTGGAAAAATACTCCAGGATGCAGGCTTGCAAAGCAACTGATAAAAGGACCAAACAGGAAGCATACTAAAGAACTGTTGAAACTCAGCAGAGAAAATATAACATGGGTAGTAGGACTGTTGACAGGACACTGCCATCTGAAAAAACACCTACATAGAATGGGAGTAATAAGACACAATATATGTAGGAAATGCAATGAAGCAGAGGAATCAGCTGAACACATACTTTTCGAATGTGAGGCGCTGGGTGGATTCAGACTCTCCACTCTAGGACTATCAGGTGAAGAGAGAGAAAAAACCAAGAAGACCCAATAAGAACAACCTGCAGCTTTGTGAAGGGAGCAGGTATATCTAGGTGGGAATGAAGGAAACACATGGCAGCAAAAGATCTTAGAGGTCGACGCAAATTAGGAACTAATATTTCGAGGCCCCATGAAGAAAAGAAGGAAGATGAAGGCCCTCGTAAGAATTGAAAGAAAATAATCTTTAGTTCCACTCGCTCCTTCTGTATAATGTCGTTGTTCGATAACGTATAATGCCACATCTCTTGGGTATCTTCGGAGGCCAGTGTGGGAAAACGAGGCTAGAAATAAGACAACACCTCTATATTTTCTTAGAATGAATGCGAATTCAACGCGAATTAAGTGCAGAAAATGGTATGACACACGCTAATATATGGATTTTATCAGTTCAGAACAGTAAATAATAATAATAATAATAATAATAATAATAATAATAATAATAATAATAATAATAATAATAATAATAATAATAATAATAATAATCGAGTGGAGCGGCCACGCGTGTTAACGCACTATGGCTATGGAGCCAAGCTTTGCATTCGGCAGACGAGTGGGTTCGAACCCCACTGTCGGCTCTCCTGAGAATGTTTTCTGTGGTTTCCCATTTTCTCTCCCAGTTAAATGCCGGGACAGTTCCTATTGATAGGTCGCAGTCGATTCCTTCCACCTCATTACGCAATTTCATTCACCATCATTCATTTCATCTTTATTAACTCTTCAACTGAAGTTGGTGTCAGGAAGGGCATCCAGTCGTGAAAATATGGCATATACATTCATCAAATTTCATCCCCGATCCCGCATCAGGAAACGGCGGGACTAAGGAGTAGACAAGCATATAATAAAATAATAATAATAATAATAATAATAATAATAATAATAATAATAATAATAATAATAACGATCCCCAGGGTAGAAATAAGACAGCACATCTGTATTTTCTTAGAATGAATGCGAATTCATCGCGAATTAAGTGTTATTGTTAGGCTCCTCACTGAAGTTCTACTGAGAAGACTTGAAAGACAATCAGATAACCTCATTGGAGAATACCAGACAGGTTTCAGAAAGGGCAGATCATGCACAGAACAAATAATCTCAAAACGATCTTACAAATGCGCAAAACTAGACAAACAGTGACCACCTTCGTAGACATTAGAAAAGCATATGACTCCAAAGACCGACAGACACTATTCAAAGTACTCAAAGAATTTAAAGTAGACAGAAAAAAGAGAATGATTATTGTTTTAAGATTATATTATTATTATTATTATTATTATTATTATTATTATTATTATTATTATTATTATCATTATTATTCGTGATAGGAATTCAATATCCAGAAACAAACCTCAAAAATCATCAGACGTGAGAAACGCAAATATAATCACAGAAGGTTGGCCGAAATTGAACTGCAATTCACAAAAAATAACACACGAAACTTTTACAGAAGTTTCAGAGAAGAAATATCAGATTACCAGGCACCTAGCCTTTGTTTCAAACGTCCGAAACTCTAGAAACAAATAACCAGGAAAATTGCAAACTGTTAGCAAACCATTTTCAGAAACATTTAAACTGTGAATCTCCTGGAGAACAACTCACCTTTGAAAAACCCACACCAAATCCAGATTCAGAATCACCAACATTAGAAGAAATCAAAGAAATTGTCAACGGAAAAATAACAAAGCTCCAGGTGAGGACGGTATAATTTCCGAAATGTGGAAAATTAGTGGCGAAAGTTTTGCCTCGAAACTTCATGCTATTCTCAGCGATATCTGGATCACAGAAAAAAGATTCCTGAGGACTGGAAATGTGCACTAATTCACACACTGCAAAGAAAGATGATAAAAGTTACATCACGAACTATAGAGGTATCTCCTTGGTATCAGTTACCTACAAAATGTTCTCCAAAGTTCTACTGAGAAGACTTGAAAGACAATTAGATAACCTCATTGGAGAATACCAGGCAGGTTTCAGAAAGAACAAATAATCTCAAAACGATCTTACAAATGAGCAAAACTAGACAAACAGTGACCACCTTCGTAGACATTAGAAAAGCATATGACTCCAAAGACCGACAGACACTATTCAAAGTACTCGAAGAATTTAAAGTAGACAGAAAAAGGAGAATTGATCAGACAAACATTATCTGACACTACTTCAAAGTTAAATTCTTAGGAGAAATATCTGAGCCTTTTGATGTCAACACAGCGGTTTGACAAGGATATGGACTTTCACTTCTCTTGTTCAAACTTGTCCTACAAAAAGTAATCAGAACCTTTTAAAAAGAAGTTAAAGAAATAACTCTTGGTAGACAACAGGAAAAATGACCGGGCGAGTTGGCCATGCGGTTAGGGGCGCGCGGCTGTGAGCTTGCATCCAGGAGATAGTGGGTTCGAGCCCCACTGTCGGCAGCCCTGAAGATGGCTTTCCGTGGTTTCCCCATTTTCACACCGGACAAATGCTGGGGCTGTACCTTAATTAAGACCACGGCCGCTTCCTTCCCACTCCTAGCCCTTTCCTCTCCCATCGTCACCATAAGACGGTGTGACGTAAAGCAAGTTGTAAAAAAAACCTGAAAAACAGAATTCACGTGCGGTGTCTAGCTTTTGCAGACGACCTGGCAATTCTTTCTAATAATAGGCAAGAATCAATCCACTCCCTCGAAAATCTACATGAAACTGCAACCAAAACAGGACTTCAAATATCATATGAAAAAACCCAATACATGGAAGGACCCTCTCGGTTTCTAAATGGGCAAGGTATAATGTCTAAATCTGGACGAATTTCCCAAGTAAATAAATTAAAATACCTTGGAGAAATCATTCAACCTTCTGAATTAAATTGTGAAGCAAATAAGGAGAGAATTACTGAATTACAGAAAGCATATCGAATCATTTGGAACACACAAAGCAACAAAAATCATCATCTCGGAAAACAAAACTAAGACATTATGATACAGTAATAAAACCTGAAGCGTTATACGCATCGGAAACGCTAATCAATGCGGTAGATCACTCATAACAGATCTAGAAAAGCAAGAAAGAAAAATTTTACTGATTGTTTTCGGCCCAGTCGGCACAGAGGGAGTATGAATGAAAAGGAAATCTCATGAAATTTATTACCATGCTGAAAACATCTCAGACACTATCAGGAAAAGGCGGTTAAAATTCTATGGTCACATTCTCAGAATGAACAATGATAGACTGACCAAAGAATTCTAAATCTTGCCCTCACACTGAAAGTCAAGAACAACTGGCTAAATGAAATAGAATCAAATTTTCAGGAAATCAACATCAACCAGGAAACTGTGAAGAACCGATCTGCTTTCAGAACACTGATTAATATCATTGTTTCGCGGAGCTAGAACTAAAACCTGGTTAGAAGAACGTAAGAAGAACTTCAGTGAGAGGATGAAGAGATTTTGGGAAGAGAAGAAAGCAAACTCATCAGATAAATAAGTTCAAGCGCGCTCCTCAGTTGGGCATAACGATGTGAAAAAAAAAATTGACAACTTCCCTCAGCAAATATCAAATATTTAGAAGTCAGTGGAGCCAAACTGGTTTTACTTGTGTGTTGTTGGGGTTTTAGGGCCAGACACTTCGTAATGCCACGTAATTCTTCAGGCAAAAATTTCTGCCCAGTAATCCACCAGGATTTGAACCTCGGTCTTCTGAGTTGACATCCAACAGTCAAGCCACTCTATTTATCACATTATTATTATTATTATTATTATTATTATTATTATTATTATTATTATTATTATTATTATTATTATTATTATTATTATTATTATTATTTACATGTCGCTATATTGCGATATATTACAACGGGCACAAAGATCAGGAGCGTACGAGTAATACGTGAAGTGTTTTATCACATACTGTATGTTTTGCTAGAAGGTGAGTGTTACCGAGCTCGATAGCTGCAGTCGCTTAAGTGCGGCCAGTATCCAGTAATCGGGAGATAGTGGGTTCGAGCCCCACTGTCGGCAGCCCTGAAGATGGTTTTCCGTGGTTTCCCATTTTCACGCCAGGCAAATGCCGGGGCTGTACCTTAATTAAGGCCACGGCCGCTTCCTTCCACTTCCTAGACCTTTCCTATCCCATCGTCGCCATAAGACATATCTGTGTCGGTGCGACGTAAAGCAAAATAGCAAAAAAAAAAAAAAAAAGCAAAAAAAAAAAGAAGGTGAGTGTTTACTGTATTGGCAGATTTTGATTCACAGGGGCTAGGATGGGGGAAGAGAGTAGTTATGTTTTGAATTTGTGTAGGCCTACCATCCTGCTGCTCGTAATAAACCACAGAAATACACTCCTTGAATGGCCATGAGTTGGATTTGAAGCCTCTTCTCTCTTCTCTTTTCAGTCACGTTCCGGAGGCTGAGTGTGGGCTTGAATTTCAAGCTGAGCTGAGAATGGAACCCGAACCATTCAGGTTCCTAGACCAATGTACGTGCTCCAAAAGTAAGAAATTCTCGAATAATAATTTCTACATTTTCCCCTTTTTTGAAAAGAAAGAAGACTTGTTTGGAATCTCTGGTCTATACATGCTCAAAGGTGCTTATTTAGGCACAAACTATATTGTAATCCATTGCACTTTTAATTTCATGTCTTCTTTCGAATATCCATACAGTATAGACGGCTCAGTTCAATATTATTATTGTTATAATAATAATAATAATAATAATAATAATAATAATAATAATAATAATAATAAAATTAGATTGTCACCATGAAGGTTTAAAGTTTTCAGCAGATCCAATGGAAATAAATGTTTATTTTTAAAATAGTTTACTGCGTTTATTCAATGTATACTTTTTCTTTTGCTATTGTTATAACTTCGCGCTAGCTCAGCATCTGCTGGTGTGAAAATGGGAAACCACGAAAAACCATCTTCAGGGCTGCCGACAGCGGGGTTCAAACTAACTATCTCCCGAATGCAAGCTCACAGCTCGTGTCCCTAACCGCACGGCTAGTAAATTCCAATGTATGGACCTTCCTGTACACTAGAACATAGGCGTTTATTTCTCTGTTCTTGCACAAGCAATCTTGCTCGGAATCCTAATTGGTCATCTAAACACTGACAGTTTAAAAAAATTGAAGAATATACAGTATTGAACTGAGCCATCGACATATTAATTTCCCTTGCAGGCCTCATATTATGCTCAACTTGGTATATACAACTTAAGTACAGTTATGTATTTGCCTGTTGTCAAACATTAGTTGCTAACTGATTCTGTGATATACAACAACAGTAACTTAAGCACACAGCCACCGATATTAGATATTAGCTCGTTATTGGAGTATGGAGTATAAGCTGATAAGATGAGAGCGTAAGAGTAGTTCGAACACACCGGCTACACAAGGGAGGAACTTCTTCGCCCATTAACAAGTTGCTTCCGTCTACCTTATTATTGTTCGCCTCTTTACATTTCTTACCACATCCCTCAAGGCCAACAAAGATTTTCCTGGAAAGTCTCAGCCATATTCAAATGATACGTGAGGTGAGCGAACCACCAGTCGTGGAAAAGGACATTAACGGTCAGAGTCCACAAACTATTTTTATTTATTAATTTGAACGTGGAATCCATCGAATCTGCTCGTGACATGTAAGATGTGCGTTGCAATCAAGGGATCCCTAGTTGAATCTGCTCCTGGGCTCGTGACATGTAAGATGTGCGTGGTAATCAGGGGACCACTAGTTGAATCTGCTCATGGGCTCGTGACATGTAAGATGTGCGTGGTAATCAAGGGACCACTAGTTGAATCTACTCATGGGCTCGTGACATTTACAGTAAGGTACGCGTAGTAATCAAGGAACCACTAGTTGAATCTGCTCAAGTGTTCGTGCCATGTAAGATGTGCGTGGTAATCAAGGGACCACTAGTTGAATCTACTCATGGGCTCGTGACATTTACAGTAAGATATGTGTTGTAAACAAGGGACCACTAGTTGAATCTGCTCATGGACTCGTGACATTTACAGTAAGATAAGTGTGGTAATCAAGGGACCACTACTTGAATCTGCTCATGGGCTCGTGACATGTAAGATGTGCGTGGTAATCGGGGGACCACTAATTGAATCTACTCATGGGCTCGTGACATGTAAGATGTGCGTGGTAATCGGGGGACCACTAATTGAATGTGGTCATGGGTTCGTGACATGTAAGATGTGCGCGGTAATCAAGGGAACACTAGTTGAATCTACTCATGGGCTCGTGACATTTACAGTAAGATATGTGTGGTAATCAAGGGACCACTAGTTGAATCTGCTCATGGGCTCGTGACATGTAAGATGTGCCTGGTAATCAAGGGACCACTAGTTGAATCTACTCATGGGCTCGTGACATGTAAGATGTGCCTGGTAATCAAGGGACCACTAGTTGAATCTGCTCATGGACTCGTGACATTTACAGTAAGATATGTGTGGTAATCAAGGGACCACTAGTTGAATCTGCTCATGGGCTCGTGGCATGTAAGATGTGCGTGGTAATCAAAGGACCACCAGTTGAATCTGCTCATGGGCTCGTGACATGTAAGATGTGCGTGGTAATCAAGGGACCACTAGTTGAATCTACTCATGGGCTCGTGACATGTAAGATGTGCGTGGTAATCAAGGGACCACTAGTTGAATCTACTCATGGGCTCGTGACATTTACAGTAAGATATGTGTGGTAATCAAGGGACCACTAGTTGAATCTGCTCATGGGCTCGTGACATGTAAGATGTGCGTGGTAATCAAGGGACCACTAGTTGAATCTACTCATGGGTTCGTGACATTTACAGTAAGATATGTGTGGTAATCAAGGGACCACTAGTTGAATCTGCTCATGGGCTCGTGGCATATAAGATGTGCGTGGTAATCAAATACCACCAGTTGAATCTGCTCATGGGCTCGTGACATGTAAGATGTGCGTGGTAATAAAGGGACCACTAGTTGAATCTACTCATGGGCTCGTGACATTTAAGTAAGATATGTGTGGTAATCAAGGGACCACTAGTTGAATCTGCTCATGGGCTCGTGACATTTACAGTAAGATATGTGTGGTAATCAAGGGACCACTAGTTGAATCTGCTCATGGGCTCGTGGCATGTAAGATGTGCGTGGTAATCAAAGGACCACCAGTTGAATCTGCTCATGGGCTCGTGATATGTAAGATGTGCGTGGTAATCAAGGGACCACTAGTTGAATCTGCTCATGGGCTCGTGACATGTAAGATGTGCGTGGTAATCAAGGGACCACTAGTTGAATCTACTCATGGGCTCGTGACATTTACAGTAAGATATGTGTGGTAATCAAGGGACCACTAGTTGAATCTGCTCATGGGCTCGTGACATTTACAGTAAGATATGCGTGGTAATCAAGGGACCACTAGTTGAATCTGCTCATGGTCTCGTGACATGTAAGATGTGCCTGGTAATCAAGGGACCACTAGTTGATTCTACTCATGGGCTCGTGACGTTTACAGTAAGATATGCGTGGTAATCAAGGGACCACTAGTTAAATCTGCTCATGGTCTCGTGACATGTAAGATGTGCGTGGTAATCGGGGGACCACTAATTGAATGTGGTCATGGGTTCGTGACATGTAAGATGTGCGCGGTAATCAAGGGAACACTAGTTGAATCTGCTCATGGTCTCGTGACATGTAAGATGTGCGTGGTAATCAAGGGACCACTAATTGAATCTGCTCATGGGCTCGTGACATGTAAGATGAGCGTGGTAATCAAGGGACCACTAGATGAATCTGCTCAAGTGCTCGTGACATGTAAGATGTGCGTGGTAATCAAGGGACCACTAGTTGAATCTGTTTATGGGCTCGTGACATGTAAGATGTGCGTGGTAATCAGGGGACCACTAATTGAATGTGGTCATGGTTTCGTGACATGTAAGATGTGCGTGGTAATCAAGGGACCACTAGTTGAATCTTGTCATGGGCCCGTGGCATGTAAGCTGCTTGGTAATCAAGGGACCACTAATTGAATCTGCTCATGGGCTCGTGACATGTAAGATGTGCGTGGTAATCAAGGGACCACTAGTTGAATCTGTTTATGGGCTCGTGACATGTAAGATGTGCGTGGTAATCAGGGGACCACTAATTGAATGTGGTCATGGTTTCGTGACATGTAAGATGTGCGTGGTAATCAAGGGACCACTAGTTGAATCTTGTCATGGGCCCGTGGCATGTAAGCTGCTTGGTAATCAAGGGACCACTAATTGAATCTGCTCAAGGGCTCGTGACATGTAAGATGTGCGTGGTAATCAGGGGATCACTAATTGAATGTGGTCATGGTTTCGTGACATGTAAGATGTGCGTGGTAATCAAGGGACCACTAGTTGAATCTTGTCATGGGCCCGTGGCATGTAAGGTGCTTGGTAATCAAAGGACCACTAATTGAATCTGGTCATGGTTTCGTGACTTCTGAGATGTGCGTGGTAATCTAGGGAACACTAGTTGAATCTGCTCATAGGCTCGTGACATGTAAGATGTGCGTGGTAATCAAGGGACCACTAGTTGAATCTGTTTATGGGCTCGTGACATTTACAGTAAGATATGCGTGGTAATCAAGGGACCACTAATTGAATCTGCTCATGGGCTCGTGACGTTTACAGTAAGATATGCGTGGTAATCAAGGGACCACTAGTTGAATCTGGTCATGGTTTCGTGACTTCTGAGATGTGCGTGGTAATCTAGGGAACACTAGTTGAATCTGCTCATAGGCTCGTGACATGTAAGATGTGCGTGGTAATCAAGGGACCACTAGTTGAATCTGTTTATGGGCTCGTGACATTTACAGTAAGGTATGCGTGGTAATCAAGGGACCACTAGTTGAATCTGCTCATGGGCTCGTGACATGTAAGATGTGCCTGGTAATCAAGGGACCACTAGTTGAATCTGCTCATGGGCTCGTGACGTTTACAGTAAGATATGCGTGGTAATCAAGGGACCACTAGTTGAATCTGCTCATGGGCTCGTGACATGTAAGATGTGCGTGGTAATCAAGGGAGCACTAGTTGAATCGTCTCATGGGCTCGTGACATGTAAAATGTGCGTGGTAATCAGGGGACCACTAATTGAATGTGGTCATGGTTTCGTGACATGTAAGATGTGCGTGGTAATCAGGGGACCACTAATTGAATGTGGTCATGGTTTCGTGACATGTAAAATGTGCGTGGTAATCAGGGGACCACTAATTGAATGTGGTCATGGTTTCGTGACATGTAAGATGTGCGTGGTAATCAAGGGACCACTAGTTGAATCTTCTCATGGGCCCGTGGCATGTAAGGTGCTTGGTAATCAAAGGACCACTAGTTGAATCTTCTCATGGGCCCGTGGCATGTAAGGTGCTTGGTAATCAAAGGACCACTAATTGAATCTGGTCATGGTTTCGTGACTTCTGAGATGTGCGTGGTAATCTAGGGAACACTAGTTGAATCTGCTCATAGGCTCGTGACATGTAAGATGTGCGTGGTAATCAAGGGACCACTAGTTGAATCTGTTTATGGGCTCGTGACATTTACAGTAAGATATGCGTGGTAATCAAGGGACCACTAATTGAATCTGCTCATGGGCTCGTGACGTTTACAGTAAGATGTGCGCGGTAATCAAGGGACCACTGGTTGAATCTACTCATGGGCTCGTGACGTTTACAGTAAGGTATGCGTGGCAATCAAGAGACCACTAGTTGCATATTCCCATGGGCTCGTCACATGTAAGATGTGCGTGGTAATCAAGGGAGCACTAGTTGAATCTGCTCATGGGCTCGTGACATGTATGATGTGCGTGGTAATCAAGGGAGCACTAGTTGAATCTGCTCATGGGCTCGTGACATGTATGATGTGCGTGGTAATCAAGGGACCACTAGTTGAATCTGTTTATGGGCTCGTGACATTTACAGTAAGATATGCGTGGTAATCAAGGGACCACTAATTGAATCTGCTCATGGGCTCGTGACGTTTACAGTAAGATGTGCGCGGTAATCAAGGGACCACTGGTTGAATCTACTCATGGGCTCGTGACGTTTACAGTAAGGTATGCGTGGCAATCAAGAGACCACTAGTTGAATCTGCTCATGGGCTCGTGACATGTATGATGTGCGTGGCAATCAAGGGAACACTAGTTGAATCTGCTCATGGGCTCGTGACATGTAAGATGTGCGTGGTAATCAGGGGACCACTAATTGAATGTGATCATGGTTTCATGACATGTAAGATGTGCGTGGTAATCAGGGGACCACTAATCGAATCTTGTCATGGTTTCGTGACATGTAAGATGTGCGTGGTAATCAGGGGACCACTAGTTGAATCTGGCATTGCTTTCCCGTAATTATTACAAATATATTACTTGTTTAACGTCTCCTTATTTGCTACAGATTTTAAGAGACTCCTGGGCGTCAGAGTTTTATTTTACAGGAGATTTTTTACTTGATAGGAGCCAAAGGCAAGGAGTTGTTGCATTATCCATTTTCATATGCCTCCAACCTCAATCGGAATTAAACCCGCTATCTCGTAGACAGAAGGCCAACAACTAATTAACTGCTCCACTGAGATCGTCGCATTTAACATTTTCTTAAACCCCCATTCCGGAGTAAATTTGCACTTCAACTTTACACCATTGGAAACCCTTGTCTGAATACATTCCCAGTCCCCAGCTCAAGGAACTACATCGTTTTTTACTTCGTTACTCCCATAGTTCCGAGGCTTGCTTAAAATGTTCTGAGCTCGGTAAATTAGTGAAGCAGGATGCTATCCTACTTACATATAGCCCAAGTGAGGATGTCTCCTCTAACGGGTTAGGGACCACGGTTGGATTGTATGGTCATAGCCGCCTGAGCACAAGAATAGCCATGACTCAAAATAAGTCCAAGATGCCCACTCCCATTCCGTAGCAACTGGTATCCCTACCCTCAGGACCACTTCCTAGGCCCCTCAGTCGTTGCCCATGGTTCACGAACTAGAACGGGACTGCAGTAACACGCCATGTTAAATAGTGTGTATATGTTACAGTGTTATACAGTAATTAGCGTCCGACAGAGTGAAAAACATTAAAGTAATGAGAAAATAATTTACAAGACCCCTTTTCAGTCACAAGGATATATTTGTAGCCGGAAGGAAGTGAATATCACTGATATTATAAGGGGCTGTCGAAAAGTTTCTGTTCGACGGCCGAATAATCCGAAATCGTGATGCCAATCAGGCAAAATCGCCGTGAACATTGATGCACTCATCCCACCGACGGACTAGGTTGAAGATCCCCGTGTGGCGAAACACCGTGTCCTGCTGCGTGAAGAAGTTCGTAACTGCCTGCTGCACATCCTCGTCGGACAGGAAGTGCCAACCCTTCAAAGCCTTTTTAAGGGGACCGAAGGGGGTGATAATGGCATGGGGCGGATGCTCGAGTGTCTCCCACTTGAGTTGGCGTACCTTCTGCGTGACGACTTTTGCAGTATGGGGACGTGTGTTATCATGAATCAGCAGGATCCCTTGGCGCAGTTTTCCCGAGCGTTTCGCCTTAATTGCTCGCCGTTATTTTTCCAGTGTTGCGCAGTACCGTTCTCCTGTGATGGAGACACCAGGATCCTTGAAATCAATCAGCAATGGGCCACGGTTATCAAAGAACAGGGTGAACATCACCTCTCCCACCGACGGTTGACTCTTGAACTTCTTTGAAGGAGGGGACGATGGATGACACCACTTCATCGTCGACGCTTTCGATTCCGGTTTCCACTGGTGGCCCCAGGTTTCGTCGCCTGTAACAGTGTGCTCTAGCCTTCCACATTGAAACGCACCAGGTGCTGCAGGCAAACAGCAAACGCCCGGGATTTCCACTGGCTTCAGACCTTCGGTAGCGTAACTTCTGCCGGATAATGTGTTGCACGTTAGCGAAGCTGATGTTGAGATCCATTGCTAGCGCACGAAGGGTTATGCGCCGGTCCGCCCTAATCGCCTCATCCACCGCCCGCTTGTTGTTATCCGTAATGGATGAGGCTGCCTCGCCCCGCCCCCCGATTGGCCGGCGTCTTGCGCCGAAACGTGACCCGCACGGAACTTGGTGTACCATTCCACAACGGTGGTTTTCGACAGACATGCTGCTCCATATACAGTCTTCATTCTCCGATGGATGTCCACGGTGTTTGTCCTTCGGCAGCCGAGATCAAAATAGCTGCACGTTGGTCCTGTTTGGACTCATTTAGTAATAACGTCGCCATAGTTAACGTAGCCGCATTTAATGCACGCACATAGGTACGACAGGACTGCCTTTGCCTACATGTCCCGCATCGGAGTCGCGCTACGTTGTATGTCCGCTGCAGCAACGCTATCAAACGGAAACTTCTTGATCACGCCTTATATCTCCTTTTTTAAATAGAAGAGATCGAAAACAACAAAGTTCAGAAGAAGTCGCTGCTACGTACTACAATTTATCTCCGGAAGACAAAAAAAGAGCTCGAAATAAAGTAAATATCTAGGGATCTACCAAGTGGAAACTGAACTCAATTTTGAGAATCTCGACACTTCTGAAACCAATTCGCGATATGAACAATAGCAGATCTAATAACAATAAAAGTGAAACACTTGACTATGATGAAAAATTCTGCATATATTGTAAGGAAAAACACAAGAAGATTGGATTATATGGAAGGAGTGAAAACAGTGGGTACTCAATTTATGCACAAGCGTTGAATATAAAAAATAAAATTTTACGTGTGATTCATGATGTTGAATGTTTTGAGACTCCAAGACCAAGAAGAAGAAGAAGAAGAAGAAGAAGCGTAATATTAAATTGCTTCGATTTATCAGTTACTTACTTCACCTTCTTGAGTATGACTATATTAATTTGCTGTTGAACTTCCGCCAGGTGTGGGGAAAATTCTTCACTAGTGACACTTTTTGAAAAAAAAAAATTCACTATTGCAATATGTTTCGTAAATTTGACCATTTGAAATGATTATCAATATACCAAAGATAACATTTATACACAATGTTCTGTTTTTAGCTGTATATTTTTTCCTAAAATTCAGCTATTTTCTTAATGTGCTCATGTTACTCGCCTTCCTCTATTCTTCAACAACTTACCTTATGTTCTTCCTTTTGATCCTAATCGTACCCCGTCAGGGAACACGAGAGAAAAGTACCTGGAAAAAATGAAAAAAATGAAAATGAAAAAATGAAAAAATTCATGATCAATATTTCCATAAGAAATTTTCGATGGTATTTCAAGCTGTTCGAATACGCCAGCCTCGTGTCAGTAGATTTACCGACATGTATAGGAACTACCGTACGGGGAAAATTCTGGCATATCGACGTCTTCGAAAACCATACAAATAGTTATTATTATTATTATTATTATTATTATTATTATTATTATTATTATTAAGCAATAGGAATAGTGTTGGATCTATCCCTACCATATTCAAAAGAACAATAATATTCTAGCAAAGGAAACGTTCACAAGTAAAAGTACCCAACTCATTGACCTCCAAGTGAGTTGGCTGTGATCTTGAATTCGGGAGATAGTGGGATCGAACCCCACTATCGGCAGCCCTGAAGATAGTCTTCCGCTGTTTCCCGTTTTCACACCTAACAAATACTGGGACTGACTTTCATTAAGGCCACGACCGGTTCCTTCCCACTCCTATTCTTTCCTACCCCATCATCGCCATAAGACGTATCGCACATTGAAAAAAGAGAATGCCCAACAGGCATATGAAAATTGGCCTAAGAAAGTTGCAAAAAGCTTTGTCTGGTGGATTTACTAACGTCACAGAATTAGTGAGGAAGACACATAGCAGTGGAAGTCCGACTCGTTGGCTGAATGGTCCGTGTATTGACCTTCGGTTCAGAGAGTCCCGGTTTCGATTCCCGGCTGGAACGGGGATTTTAATCGCTTCTGATTATTTCCTCTGGCTCGGGGACTGGGTGTTTGTGTTCGTCCCAACACTCTCCTCTTCATATTCAGACAACATACCACACTATCAACCACCACAGACACACGCAATAGTGATTACATCCCTCCATATAGGGTTGCGTCAGGAAGAGCATCCGGCCGTAAAACAGGGCCAAATCCACATGTGCGACGCAGCTCGCACCAGCGAACCCACAGGTGTGGGAAAAATAGGTAGGAAAAGAAGAAGACACATGGCAGTGGAAGTTGGGGAAAGAGGACGAAAGGTGAATGGAGGAAGCAGGGATGTGGATATTGTAATAATAATATTATTGGTTTTTAGTCCTACTTTGAAGGTTTTTGGAGACGCTGAGGTGTCAGAAATTAGTCCTACGGGAGTTCGTTTTCATGCCAGTAAACCTTACCGACACGAGGCTGACGTATTTGAGCACCTTCACATACCACCGAACTGAGCCAGGATCGAACCTGCCAAGTTAGGGTGAGGAGGCTAGTGCCTCAACCGTCTGAGTCACTCAGCCCGGCTATGGATATTGTGAAGGATATCTCGTACACGCTGGACAGAGAGAAAAACAATAAAGACTGCACAGTGATACGTGTATTGTATAATCAGACACTGTGCATATAACTCCAGGGCCACTTCAAGGTGGGTTTACTGAAAGAACAAAGAAGTCATATTACTTGTTGTAACAGAGCAGATAATAGGACGGGTTTCGCGTGTATTCAGTCGCAGCGCCACGTCAGTGGTCAGAGGAAATATGGTAATAATTCTTTCAACAATTGGAAATATTATTTCTTCTAGATTATTATAGAATTAGGTTATTTCCGAATAGAACGCCCCAGATTGACCTTCATTATAATGATCACCTTGCTAAGATCTGAACCTATCTACCAAACTGCGCATCGTCAAGTGTTACATATGTGTCGTGGCGAGGACACTAAGGCAAGGGAACCAAGGGGAATGATTCCCCTTCCCGAAGGGAAGGGGCGTTCGGGAAGGGGCGGCCCACCTAGAAGGTAACGCCTTCTCTCTGGCCAGGAGATTTGGCGGGTTTGGAGAATCTGATGGAGTTGGAAGAGGGGGATGGAGGTTTGCTTTGGTGTAGGAGTTGGGAGGGGGTCCTGACCTCTTGGCTAAGTGTTTTATTGATCTTTTCAATTCACTAACGCAAGCAACAGGGAGGAGAATAGACACATTCTATGTGTGGATTTATAGAAGGCAACTCAAAAGTTCTTGGGTTAACTATGTGATCAACAACGTAGTCCTGCAGTGGATCGGCCACGATAAAGAGTTCAAGAAAATAGTAAAGAAGTGGAAACTAGATTATTTGGGACACGTCATGCTCAACGGGGAGAAATATCGAATACTCCAAATCATGATGCAAGGCAAGAGTGGTCCTGGACGCCGTCGGATCTCCTGACTGAAAGACCTCCTCCGTCAATGGCTTGACTGTTGTCTGCCGAGCTGTTCTGGAGATCTGAAAACTGAGGCCTGGTGATCGCCAACTCCCGGAGCGGATAAGGCACGAGAAGAAGAATACATAATTATGTCAAATTATTTTTGAAGCAGGTAGCTTTTTATGAAAGTGGAACAATTCCGGCACCCTTAAAGGCAAAATACGTTATCCGAACTGCTAGTCGTATTAAAAGACGGAGCGCACCATGTGTACTTAGAATTCAATTTTCTACGAGACTATTCATCGTAATTTTCTCCTGACTGCAGTAATGTTCCAGAAAGGAAAAAGGCTTTTCTCGTTCTGGGGCATCCCTTGCCAAATTAAAACTAAAATAATGGGTGATCTGTTAATCCTGTCAAAAATAAAAATAAAATACATGCAGAATTTATAATTACATTTCCTATTGAAATATGCATATTCATTTTCATCGTAACTCTGATGGTTTAGCAGAAAATTGTTCTTTCAGCGTTTCAAAGGAGCATTTGAAGCATGCGCCCCAGGGCGTTCACACTTGGAGCGCCGTTCAGCTAGGTGGATTAGGGTGATATTATTCTTTTACAAGTTGCTTTGCGTAGCGCCGACACAGACATGTCTTGTGGCGACGATCGGATAGGAAAGGACTAGGAGTGGGAAGGAAGCGGCGGTGGCATAATTAAGGTACAGCCCCAGTATTTGCAAGGTGTGAACATGGGAAACCACGGAAAACCATCTTCAGTGGGTTTCCAAGCCACTGTCTTCTGAATGCAAGCTCAAAGCTGCGCGCCCCTAATCGCGCAGCCAACTCGCTAGGTGGATTAAGGTGAAAATCGTTATTCGTGACCCTTAGTGGTACAAGTCCACCAATCGTTATACGGTTTCATTCTGTGAGAGAAAGTCTTTTAAGATGGTAGGTGGAGCCAGTGACAGAAATGTGTACCAAGCCAAAGGAAATGTTATTAGTCTGAGACTTAAAAGATAATACACTGCCTAATCTGTTAGAAGTACACGTAATGTCTCCTGGCTACGGCAAACACGCTCATTCATGTAGAGGCTGAAGAGAAGGATGAAATTTGGTGTTGCCCTCAGCGACTGGCGAATAAAGTCATTTCGATTTTGTCGAGCTTCGACACACCACGAGCCCATCGTAGCTTCCTGATTTCAGCAACTTTTTTTTTGTTATTTGTTTTACGTCCCACTAACTACTTTTTAAGGTCTTCGGAGACGCCGAGGTGCCGGAATTTAGTCCCGCAGGAGTTCTTTTACGTGCCAGTAAATCTACCGACACGAGGCTGTCGTATTTGAGCACCTTCAAATACCACCGGACTGAGCCAGGATCGAACCTGCCAAGTTGGAGTTAGAAGGCCAGCGCCTTAACCGTCTGAGCCACTCAGCCCGGCCTTCAGCAACTTTAATTTTCAATTCATCCATATTCTTTTGTCGCTCAGCATTCCGAGACTAACCATTGTCTTGCACATTTTGCCTTTTAGATTGAGTGGTGACCTTTTACCACAGAGAAGTCCTGTTGCTGCCCTCAACTTTTATCAGCCGTTAGTTACCCTACTGATAGACGTCTTTATCAACATCTATATTGTTTTGAATCACCGGCCCAAGATACCGAAAGGTGTTTGTTATTATCATGTCTCATTTGTCTTCACAACCCTGTCCATTCATGGAGAAATTGCGGTATAGATACTCTGATTCATTTCAACTTATTTTTAGTCCTACTCTACAAACTACCGCCCGAAACCTCTTTTTTATACAGCAGAAATGTTAGATATATACGTGCTGCACTTCGATTTTGTCAACACAAGCTATTCACCTCCACCCGCATTATTGTGCAGAAATGACAAAATCTTCAGTGGGATCTCCCAACGCATGATTAATCGTACGACATCGTGTACTGCACATGCCCGGTGAGGCACGGGGCGAAGGGGTTTTCGCAAGCAGAGCCAGTGACACAATGGTTGCCATAGCAACTCCGCTACTATCCAGGCGACTTTATATTATCTTCTACTGGCAGCTCTTGTCAGATGTAATCCAGAGTCAATGTTTTCGTGTAGCAGATACGAGCAGATAAGAGCCGATCTGTCTGGGCAGAACAGAAAGTTCGTGCTTGTAGGCCACATTCTTGCATTGTTCTCATCTCTACACAGAACTGTGCTTTAAATATTTACTCTTCAGTTTGCTCCGTAGCACTTCTTTAGGTTAAAAGGTGTTGTGGAATGTTTGGCAATGAAAAGGCTGATGTATTAACCAAACATGGTACATCTGTAGATATGTTTACCGAGCTACAACTCCCATGGTTGGATTTTATCCCTCTCAATCAACAGAAAAGTTATCGTAAATGATCTACAGAAGGGGAAATATCTCAGCTTTGCAAAGCTAGAGCTTATACTATGGAACAACTCAGCATCACTTCCAAACCATAGTTTTCTGAAATTCATCGATTACGAGATCTAACTCCTTCACTCATGCGAATGAAGTTAAATGTAGGTTCACATCTTCATCCTATAGAGTTTTGGATTCACCGTGTTATCGATGTCAATATACAGAGGACGGCGGTCTCAGTCATATCCTATTTAAGTGTAGGTATCTAGTGATGCTTCTTGATACTTCCTTTTATCTGAACTGCAACATCTCTTAGTGACGTTCCCGACTAGAGCTTTATTAGAGTTTTATTGTTGAAAACATGTCTTAGTAGACAAACTAAGGGTACGAAAAACGTACAATTAAGCTATTTCCTCAATTGTGCCCAAAATCGAAGGGCTAAAGTGCCTGGACAGGTTTCAAATTGTGAGTCTCGGATCAAACTAAAAACTTCGTAAATCACTTTCGATCTAAATGCAGCTCAGAAAAACAGCCTAAAATCTCTTGTTTCTTTACTCGTTTTCATTTTGATTCAAATCCTAGCCAAATCAAATTATTTACATAATTCTTTCTGTAATATGTTACTTGGTTCAGTACCCTCAGGCATTATTTTTGTGAAAAAAATGTCCATACGGAATGTAGTTATAAGGGCTTAAGAGAAACTCTGTATTGACTCACATTAGCGCTCGTAGTGGTGGTTAAGTGAAACAATGTATTGACTCACATTAATGCTCGTAGTGGTGGTTAAGTGAAACAATGTATTGACTCACATTAGTGCTCGTAGTGGTAGGAAAAGGCAAACTGCTGATCTAATCGGCCGGATAACGATGATTAAGAAAAGGATTGCAATTTTTAGGAATAAATAAAGAATATATTCTCATACTTAATTTTATTTACCTAAAATTCATAGCTCATGTCCCTAGGATGATTTCAACATTGAGTTGCTTGCCTGAAGGGCTAGAACTGTGGATATTTTTACGAAAATAAAACAATTCAGTACAGTAATACTGTGATGAATTTTTTAAACTGGTGATTTGAGAACCTGACTTTTTGTCCACTGCGTTGTTGCCAGCGGGTGGTTTATTATCCCTCTCTCCTGCGAAAATGTTGACCCAATTATACCAGTTACGTGCCTGTTGAACGTAAAGAGTTTTTTTTTTAAATGTTTTGTGCTGTCTACTCCTATTTTTGTATGTATGTTATTTGTATCATTTGTGCGTAGGTGATGACCAAATGTTGTTTAGAAGTCCGTCCTGCCGGCTATCAAGTTTTTCTTGAAGTGCATTAACAGTTTCAGCTACTAGTACTGCTGTATATCATCTAGACAAGCATCGGTATAAATATTTCTAAAACTTCAAGACTATCATTTTTTCTTATTTAATGTGGAAACCTTATTTTCTACCTCGATACATTAGTCACATGTATGACAATTGTAAGGAAGAATTAAATTTCCGCAGGAATTACAGTATTTTGACGCACTTCCTTGAAACTTAAGACATCACTGCTCCTTCAGGTGCTTTAGCGTAACTTAATGGTATACCACTAATTATCTTTTTCCTCAACGCTGAGGAAAGAAGCCACAAAAGGTTATGAAAATTCCATCTGATTTCTCTTTTCTTTGCTAAAGAATGCTCCATTTGTGTTAGGAAGTTTCCTTAAATTATGTTTACGTAAGTTGGGGACCACGATCTTTCATCACGTCACTCTTAGTAATTCGTTCGAGGGCACTAATGAAAGTTTAGAACTTCGTTAAATTTGACATAAGGGGTCCAGAAAAAATATAGAATTAATCACGAATTTGAATTAAATAATATCACACACCGCTTTTACCCGAATCTCCGATTTAAAACTATCCCTATATTTTTAGTCGTTCCTAGAGTTGCAATGACGATAGAATATGGCAAATTTATTGCTTTAAACAGATAATACTTTCCAGTTCGTTGTCCCTCAGTAGCAAAGTGTATCCCGGAACATACGAGTACACTGGCACATAAAGAAGCCCAGTGGGATAAAACTCCGACACGTCGATGACTCAGAATACCATAAAAGTAGTAAAATATCCTGAGGTGTATCAGCCCACTAGGACCTTTGCCTACCAAGACGACTGCTGCCCATCCAGATGACATGCAGGTACTGGAGTGCCACGTGGTTAGAGTGACGACATCCCTTGAGTTTCTTGACCAGGTTCGCTGTTTCTCGTATCAGACAGTTTCTCAGTTAGGGACAGTGAACCAGGTTCCAGCTCTCAGTGCAGAATTAAAATCCCTGGACTTATGGGAATCGAACCTGGGGCCAATGGGTAAAAGACAAGCACGCTACCATTATACCATGGAAATGGCTATCGTAACTGTAGTTAGAGTACGTAGAAACAATATAGTATGTTATGCAACGAGTATGTTTTTGAAAAGATCATGAGCGAGATTCATGAGTGTCTTAATAAATGCCATTATAGGCAAGATGCATACGACTGTTTTTGCTCGACATGTCTAAGTTTTAAGTTACGTTTACCTTGTTACGTTATTGGTAATGAAGGAGTGACAATTGACCTTTGCCGGGCCGAGTGGCTCAGGCGGTTGAGACGCTGGCCTTCTGACCTTAACCTTGGCAGGTACAATCCTGGCTCAGTCCGTTGGTATTTGAAGGTGCTCAAATAAGTCAGCTTCGTGTCGGTAGATTTACTGGCACGTGAAAGAACTCCTGCGGGACTAAATTTCGGCACCTCAGTGTTTCCGTAAACCGTAAAGCTTTATCTCGATTATTACGACAGATGACAGTCATGATATACATTGATCTTGAGTGTTCCCGACTAATTGAACAGATAATATGCACAGAGCAGGGCTGTAGTTTGGGAATTTTAACCTCAAAGCAAGACACATTAAAACCCATGAGTGTTTCCGACTAGTTTAACTGGTGATATGCATGGAGCAAGGCTGTGGTTTGGAGGTTTAACCTTTTTAAACAAGACACATTTAAACACAGGACATTAACTCTATTGTTCTCAAGTCCCCAGAAATGAATAATAACGTTTTTGTTGACCGTAGTATAATACGTTAATAGTTACATGTGACGTCTCTGTATCTTAATAATACATTTTTAAATAGTGGTATTATTCCAGCTGTCGATTTCCGACTAACCATATCTATCCGATATTGATTAATATCGTACTCGCATGCAGTTTTTGATATATCTCCTTGACTTTGGCGGCAGTAAATTCTTAGTAACATCGAACACTTCTGCCACAACTTCCGGCTGTGCTAGTGATTCGAAATCAGCGTTACTTTCAAAACTCGTGCATGCCATTTTGGAGTGCTATGATTGCTGCTTTCAAGGCTTGAGGACTGTTTCGAGTACGCCATTAATCGATATCGGATAGATATGGTTAGTCGGAAATCGGCAGTTGGAATAATACCAGTATTTTAAAATGTATTATTAAGATACAGTGACGTCACGTGTAATTATTAGCGTATTATAGTAAGTAGAACAAAAACATTATTATTCATCTCTGGCGATAAGGGCGGTTGGGCATAGAACAAATCACTCTGCCACACAAAGTGTTGAAGTTGAGGCTTTGATAAAAATTTCGGTAGCAATAATGGTAAGTGAGGGTAATAATAATAATAATAATAATAATAATAATAATAATAATAATAATAATAATAATAATAATAATAATAATAATCCACAGCCTGTTTCCAGTCATTCGACAGGGTCGGGAATGGAATGAAAGAAGCCCCCATCCAGCGGCGAGGATAGGAACTGTGCCGGCTGCTGAAGCCTGTCGCACTCCTCTGGGGCAATGATTAATGAATGACAGATGAAATGAAATGATATTGGAGAGTGTTGCTGGAATTAAATTTGGCAGGGAAAACCGGAGTACCCGGAGAAAAACCTGTCCTGCCTCCGCTTTGTCCAGCACAAATCTCACCTGGAGTGACCGGGATTTGAACCACGGGACTCAGCGGTGAGAGGCCGGTGCGCTTCCGCCTGAGACACGGAGGCTCTTAATAAATAATAATAATAATAATAATAATAATAATAATAATAATAATAATAATAATAATAATAATCTCCGAGCGAGCTGGCCGTGCGGTTAGGGGTGCGTAGCTGAAAGCTTGCATTCGGGAGATAGTGAGTTCGAATTCCACTGTCGGCTGCCCTGAAGATGGTTTTCCGTGGTTTACCATTTTCACATCAGGCAAATGCTGGGACTGTACCTTAATAAAGGCCACGGTTGTTTCCTTCCCGTTCCTAGCCTTTTCCTATCCCATTGTTGTAATAACACCTATCTGTGTCGATGCGACATAAAGGCAATCGTAAAACAAAAGTCGTATGGACTCGGGTATTTTAATTTGACGCCATTTAGTCTGCCTGCGCGTTAATTTCGACATTTAAATTTACTTCACCAGATGGTAGAGGAACCAGATCTCTGTTGGGCGATGTATGGTTGTTTTAATGAAATTTGTCGGGTAAACACCAAATTACACTTTTTTACCAAGTGCTCTCGACTAACACTCCTACTTATCTATCTTCTAATTACCGAGCGAGTTGGCCGTGCGGTTAGGGGCACGCAGCTGTGAGCTTACATCCGGGAGATAGTGCTTTCGAACCCTACTGTCGGCAGCCCTGAACATGGTTTTTCGTGGTTTCCCATTTTCACAAAAGGCAAATGCCCGGGTTGTACCTTAATTAAGGCCACGGCCGCTTCCTTCCCAGTCGTAGTGCTTTCCTGTCCCATCGTCGCCATAAGACCTATCTGTGTCGGTGCGACGTAAAACAAATAGCAAAGAAAATCTTCTAATTTTCGTTTCCTTTCCTCATTCCATGAAGTTACTACCCGTTCTGGTTCCCTACTTGAAATTCCACTAAGTCGAACGAATTCCTACAATCATTACTTTATAGTTACTGCATCGAGACTCTGGAATACACTCCCAATGGACAGTCGGCACCTTACTTCCTCTCAAAAATTCAAATGTGCGTGCCGAAAGTTTTTTCTGGGAACATAAAACTGAATTGTGTGAGTCATTGTGTGTATATTGTGTGAATGGGTTTTCTTCAGTCCGCCTCTGTGGTGTAGTGGTTAGTGTGATTAGCTGCCACCCCCGGAGGCCCGGGTTCGATTCCCGGCTCTGCCAGGAAATTTAAAAAGTGGTACGAGGGCTGGAACGGGGTCCACTCAGCCTCGGGAGGTCAAATGAGTAGAGGTGGGTTCGATTCCCACCTCAGCCATCCTGGAAGTGGTTTTCCGTGGTTCCCACTTCTCCTCCAGGCAAATGCCGGGATGGTACCTAACTTAAGGCCATGGCCGCTTCCTTCCCACTTCCTTGTCTATCCCTTCCAATCTACCCATCTCCCCAGAAGGCCCCTGTTCAGCATAGCAGGTGAGGCCGCGTGGGCGAATTACTGGTCATCTTCCCCAGTTGTATCCCCCGACCCAGAGTCTGAAGCTCCAGGACACTGCCCTTGAGGCGGTAGAGGTGGGATCCTTCGCTGAGTCCGTGGGAAAAACCGACCATGGAGGGCAAACAGATTACGATACGGGTTTTCTTCATCTATTATATACTTCTGTCATTATAGTATTATTATTGCCACACTGATATGTAGTCCTAACTTAGTCTTAGAATTGTCTGCCCGTAGTATTATTTTTTTGTAGAAATCTATGTTTTACTTTTATGTTTACATTTTTAAATTTTATGGTTTATAGTGGTTAAGTGTGGTGAAGCCTCCTTGGCTCAGACGGCAGCGCGTCGGCCTCTCACCGCTGGATACCGTGGTTCAAATCCCGGTCACTCCATGTGAGATTTGTGCTGGACAAAGCGGAGGCGGGACAGGTTCTTCTCCGGGTACTCCGGTTTTCCCTGTCATCTTTCATTCCAGCAACACTCTCCATACTCATTTCATATCATCTATCACTCATTAATATAAATCACTTTGGGAGTGGCGACCCCATCGTAATAACAGCCTATATCTGATTCATTCATTACATCCCTGACCCGGTCAAAGACTGGAAAATAGGTTGTAGGTTTTCATTTTCATTTTCAGTGGTTAAGTGTAAGGGAAGGCCGCCAGCCCTAACAAATGTAAGTCAGGAATAAATAAAACAAATGTGTCACCTATATGCCGATATTGTACGACATGTAATATCGAATGGACTCTTTAAAAATTCGACTAGCTCTACCGGGTTTGAACTAAAATCTTGAGATCCAGAGACCGACAATATACCACTGATCCACAGAGAATGCATTAAAACCCTCTAAGGTAGGACCGGGAAGATGTCTCGTGGCTCCAATCCCTGCGCTTCAACAAGCTCTCTTAAAGAGAGTTTTCCGAAAATTTCCCTCCTTCCTCTCCATGTGAAGGTCTAGCTAGTGCCTTATTTAACGTTGTGTGAGAAAATAAAATTCTAGATTCATATAATTTAAATTATACTCTCTACCACAGACCACGAAATGACCAAGTTATACTATTTCTTTACACACATTTAAGGGACTTATAGCCAATTATATTCAAAATGACCAAGACAAATCAGTAATTACAATTTTCATATTCCATTAGATACTGAAACAATCTGAGAGTTTACTTGGTTCTGCTTTAACTTGGCTCGTCAGCTTCTTTTAAAGTAAGTGATGAATGCGAGAAATGCATCCTAGAACTGCTATTTTACCCATTAACGTTATATAAGCGTCAATTTATCCTCAGTCTGCGCAGAGGTTTGTTATAGTCTTCAAAGACATCTAGCTAAAGGGATGATTGCTACAAGAAACATACAAATAAAACTGAATGATACGTCTGTGATCTACAGATTTCAGTTTATGATATCTTAAATAAACGCTGAAGTATTTAGACGAGCGGGCCAATTATATTACCTCAAGTAGTTTCAAGTACATTAAACTTGTCAAATGCTAAAAAAATTGACATTAATTAGATATTTTGAACAGTAAGTATAGTTGTGAAGGAAAGAATGAGCGGATGGTATGTTCCTAGCATTTAATATTTGCTTCTTCTCCATCATCTTCTTCTACCTGGTGGGGTCGTGAACTGTGTCGCAGATGTGTATTAGGACCTGTTTTACGACCAGATACCCTTCGTGATATGGGAAAGAATCGGGATTGGGAAGGTAGTGGGCAAAGCCTTACACAGTGATGCCGACGGAGTGTTTGGAATCCACCATCTCCGAACGAAAGCTTACATATACAGGGCCTTTGTTATATAGTCACCTTCATATGGCTGATCCAGATAACGCCAAGCTGTAGTTTGCGAAGTTCATACGGTTATATGATTTAAAATAAAAATCAAAATAAACAAATCTATCGAACATGTTAGGTTACGAGGAATAGGCCACTGCATGACCTTGCGTTACGACCACTATCGTATAGTCCCGGGCGTGTAAGGACGTACACTAAGGGTGCAACCTTACCCTTTCTCCCCTGCAATATTAAGGTATTGATTTATAGTGACTTTTCTTGCTGTTGGGTCTTTTTCAGTGTCGGTAACCATACAGTTTAGGGACCCTACTTGCCGATACGACGTCTTACTGTTACCGTTAATCTGGCACGTTGGCAACGTTCAGTCACTGTTCTAGCGTGAATTGCGTGTTGCCACCGCATTGCCTCTAAAGTCACTAGCGATGTATTTGCGAGAATATTTAGAGCATATTTTCTTTTTCTGTGGGATTGTAAATCTATTTGGCTAATACCAGGTAAGTAGAATTGTGGCATGTTCGGATAATGCATTTAATAACATAGTTTGTGTGAAATGATGAGCACATCATTTTATTAATTGCGTTCCTATTTCGTCCCATACTTATACGAACAGAATTCGATTGGGATGTCTAAGAAGGAAGAAAAATCTGCAAAAACTCCTCCGAAAAGGAAACCAAGGTTACGTCCTTTACAAGCTTCAGGTCAAGAAATGCTTGTACATTGCTACGAGCAATTGAAACAGGAAGACGACGAAGAAGGTATCAGTCGTAGTGATACGAAGCTAATGGCAAGAGTTGCATTATTAACTGGGGTAAGTGTTCGTTTTTATCTTGTTTCTATGATAAGTTTCTGGCATAATGACAATCAGTTGAAAAGGAGCAGTATTTCATTCTGAACCTAACCTAACCTAACCTGATCATGTAGGCCTAGGCCTATACCATGTCTTGTGTCGACTTCGATACGGTTCGTAGACTTAACCTTTGTGTATTCATGTTGACTTACGGTATATGTGTATGTAATATATTTCTGTGTGTGTATTCTTACAGTGTAGTTTCGGTTTAGTCCGAAAAGTAATAGGAAATTTCAAGAAGGGAGTTGAATTTTCTACACCAGGTAAACGCCGAAAGCGTGAACATCCAGTGACCGGCATAGACAGTTTTTCTAAGGAAGCGATAGCAAGGTTTATTTATGATAAATTACATAAAGGTAAGGTGACTTCATAAGGAATCTATTGCAACATTATTTATAGAAATTGGCACGCAGGTGAGATAAGCTCCCAGAAATGTTTTGTGCATGTATTGTCATACAGCTCTTTTGAGTCCCTTGTAACTCTCTTTTTTCTTCCCACAGGAGAAGTCGTAACTGTAAGAAAGGTTTTCGACCACATGAAAGCAAATTATGACACTTATTTGTACAAGGGCTCCGAAACATCATTAAGAAGAATTTTGAAGGCCATGGGGTTTGTGTGGAGTAAAGGTGATCCCTATGCGTATGTTAGAGAAAATGAAGACATTTGTTTTAAGAGATCCTGTTTTCTGAGGGAATACATGCGTAATAAGGACAGTGAGAAACCAAAACCTGTTGTTTTCTTGGATGAGACTTGGATTTTTATGAATGGTGAATATATATGTTATATATTACATTTTATATAAAAAAATCTTGGAATAATTTATCTTCATCAGGTGTCTTTGGTTTCAATTGTGCATTTGTCTTTCAGGGTCACCCACATACTCCTGGAATAAACCACACAAATCTGGACATGATGTTCAAGGAGTAATTCGTCGACCTGTGTCTGAGGGAGGAAGACTGGTTATTGTTCATGCTGGAACGAAGGATGGCTTTGTACCTGGTATGTTCTTACTTTATTTTACTTCATTTTAATGTAGTGAGGTGATCTCTCTTTACATAGTTATGAGGGTATTTAGGGTTTGTAGTACGGATGTAGGGGGGGGGCACATAAGTCTCTGATAAGACCCCAACTTAAGTACAGTTCCTGTGTATGAGACCCTCACTGGGATTACTTGGTTTGAGAATTGGAAAAGTTCAAAAGACAGAAGCACGATTTGTTGTGGGTGATTTCTGGCAAAAGAGTAGCGTTACAAAAATTTTGTCGGATTTGGGCTGGGAAGACTTGGGTGAAAGGAGACAAGTTGCTGGACTAAGTGGTATATTCCGAGCTGTCGGTGGATAGGTGGTGTGGAATGACATTGGTAGACAAATACGTTTCACTGGTATTTTAAAAGTAGGTAAGATCACAGTACAGTGATAAAGTTGATGAAAAGTGGGGCAAATATTTGGTTTTTAAGAAGGGAGTTAGGGATTGGAATAATTTACCAAGGGAGATGTTCAATAAATTTCAAAATTCTTTGCAATTATTGAAGAAAATACTAGGCCTATCCCTGAAACTACATCTTCCACCTGGGCGACTGTCCTAAGTGCAGATCAGTGGTGACTGATTGATTGAAATTGACTGGCACTAGGTCGGAAGTGGCATTATAACTTACCGCTCATTGAGCTCTGTACGTGGTTTTTGATTTTGACTTCTCCACTGTTATTAAAAAGACTTGCAGGTATTCACTTTAGGCCAATGATTAACCTTAGAGAGGTATTTCAATCAAAACTTACTCAGTGTATTTTCATATAATATTACTGGATATTTGTATCAGTAAATTACTTGTATTGTAGGCCTATTTATTATGTTTATTCTGCATTCGACAATCTCCACCTGAATCAGTGCTTGATACCTGACTGTTAAACACCTTCCAAGCTTCTTATTTCTTACTGCCTGATATAGGTTCAGTGTTCGCAGCAATTACATTTGTTCTAAGGTATTGAAATGGGTGTTTATACTTATATCTTTTATGCAAGTGATCGTGGACTTCTAATCCAGATATAGGCCTACTAATGGAGATACATTCATGAGAGATGTTACGATAAAGTAGTGTAAGTAGTAATTAATTGACTTCATCATCAGGTGACTTTGCTACACAGTAGTTGGTTTCACTTAAAATCAGACAGCTTTTTGTATCATTCAACAGAAATCACATTTTTTATTAATAGGCCTATCCTTGAAGAGGGGCGATCTCATTTTTAGGGAATACTTTTTTTAGAATAAATAACTTCATACTAAAACTTAAAATTCTTACAGGTGCCGATTTGATATTTGCTACAAACTTGAAGAGAAATCAGGATTACCATGGTGCTATGAACAGCGAGAAATTTCAGATGTGGGTGAAGACGCAATTAATCGTAGGATTAAGAAATATAGGACCCTGTGTTATTGTAATGGATAATGCACCATATCACTGTAAGCTTGTTGAGCATCAACCAACAACGAAATGGAAAAAAGATCAATTAGTGGTAATTATACTTAATTGAATATTTCCTTCTACTGAATGATGTTTAATGATGTTACAGAAATTAATTTTTATTTTTCCTTTAATTTACAGTCATGGTTAAGGCAGAATGGAGTTTCTCCACCAGAAAATGCTACAAAAGATGAGCTGCAAAGGTTGTGTAATATGAATCGAAGTCACTTAAAGAGGTACAGAAGCACGTAAACATAAGTTTAGATAATGTTGTTTACACTCGTGTATTTGACTTTCATGTATGCATAACAATATTTCTCTGTTTCTTTAAAACCAGTTACATTGTTGACGAGATGCTGCACAGTGAAGGCCATACTGTCTTACGACTTCCTCCATACCACTCATTTTTCAATGCCATCGAATTTGTATGGTCTGTGGCAAAACAGTATTATAACAAAACAGTGGCTTCAAGACCTGGTCACGGATTGGACAGAGCTACAGCTGTGTGGAGAGAATCTCTTGATCAGGTAGGCCAAGTGGAAATGTTATTTATTGGATATAGGCAAGTTGAGTTTATAATATACTTGTCAGGTTGTGATACTTCAATATATCTTATAGGTGACAGCAGAGATGTGGAGAAATGAAGTGAAACACACTGAGAAGAAGATTGTCGAGTTCTACAATAATGAGGTGAGAGGTCTTCCTGAAGTGGAGGAACTAGTCATTCATCATGGAAGCAGTGAATCAGAGGAGGAAGATGAAGAAGAAGAAGAAGAAAGAAGAGAAGCCGAGGAGTTAGCTGTACCATTGTAAGAGCCATTCCATGAGATTAAGAATGTTATAACTTTGCTGGGAAATAATACATTTCTGATTGCCCCGTCCTTTCTGATATAACGAAGTTACATTTCAAAATTGTGGGAATTGTGTATCTACAAGTTACAGGGCGGTATAGATGTGCAGGTGGGGATCAGTGTCCAATCGGAGTGGAATTATCTAGAACTGCTGTGGCGCAATGTGAGGAGGAGCGGGCAAGGGGGGAGAGAGAGAGAGGGAGACAGCACTCTGTCACCAATACACGATGTAAACATTGTACGCCTGTTAAAATACTGACATAACTTAAATTTTATACACTATCTAATGGTTTTCCACAGTTCTCTGAAAGTCACAACTCACGTATACTGTATATATATAGAGAGAATTACATATAAAAATACCTGTGTCCACAATAAGTAGCCCACATATTAAATATAAATCAATTTGCTTTACGTCGCACCAACATAGATAGGTCTTATGGCGACAAAGAGGATAGAAGAGATAGGAAAGGGCTAGAAGTGGGAAGGAAGCGGCCGTGGTCTTAATTAAGGTACAGCACAAGCATGTGTCTGGTGTGAAAATGGGAAACCACCGAAAACCATTTTAACGGCTGCCGACGGTAGGATTTGAACCCACCATTCCCCGAATGCAAGCTCATAGCTACGCGACCCTAAACGCACGGCCAGCTAACTCGGTCATCTTTGAAAATGTCTTTTTCTATCAGCAGAGGCTTTTTTAAAATCGTCATATTTTGTATAGGCTACAGGAGATGTACAGTAGCCCACTGGTTTTCTGATTAAACATCATTTATTTAAGCTATTGCATCAGTCTACTTACATACTCACTGTCCACGTACATCGGTAACCTCGTGATTCGATTATTGAAGTATTGTGCAATGATGCGACATACAAACTAAGAGAATACCGAGTGGTTCTTCCAAATATAAAACAGACAATTTCGAGTGGTCATGAGCATGACTCATAGTCATAGGGTAGGCTAAATAATAATGTTATTGGCTTTATGTCCCACTATCAACTTTTAGGTTTTCTTGAGACGTCGAGGTGCTGGAATTTAGTCCTGCAGGAGCTCTTTTATGTGTCAGTAAATCTACTGACATGAGGCTGAGCACCTTCAAATACCACCGCACTGAGCTCGGCCCTGCCAAGTTGGGTTCAGAAGGCCATCGCCTCGACCGTCTGAGCCACTCAGCCAGGTGTGGAGGCTAGAGAGCTGAGTTTAAAAAATTGTCGAACGTCAACTAGTTATAAAGATACTGATTGATTAAACTAATACAGTAATTAGAATAACCTAATTGACTACCTACTTAAAACCTAGGTACTTTGGAATTGTGTTCTATCTTTTTAACACTGCAAATAAATCCATGTATTGTTTAAAACTCCCTGTAAGAAGAGGACAGTGGATGCGAATAGGTATTATTTTCAAATGAGCTGAGCTCGAGAGTCCATTATAGCATACGATTTTTTCAGTGTACCATGACTCTGTATGTATTGCCATGACGAATATAAGAACCAAGTGTGATGACTCAACTGTTATAGCGTGGTAGTTTGTGGACCCGCCACTGCGAGCACTGCAAACGTCGGTGTCCAACACGTACTTCAATAGAGCGGCAAACCATGTGTTGGAAAAGTGCGGGAGATGTTATCGTACGAGATATTTCAAGTCAACAAGTTGAATTTCCTTTGCTTTCAGTTCCTAAACTCAGTTCATTGTGTGTTGTGCACTTGAAGCACGTGTGTTATGTGGCCTGATTAAATTAATAGTTCAACATGCCGTACTGTTTTGTGCCTGGCTGTAAGTCAGGCTATGGTAGAGTAGTTAATGGTATAAAATTATTTTCATCACCGAAGGATAGAAATAAATTTGAAAAATGGGTCAGAGCTTTTCCACGAAAGGATACTGTGTTAACGCGTAATAGTAGAATTTGTCAAATTCATTTCTCTGATGATTTGAGAGTAAAATCAGATAACTTTATAGTGAATGGTGAAAAAGTGGTTATGTCTCGTGAGAGATAGAAATTACGTCCAGGAGCAGTGCCTCATATTTTCCCTAATTTGCCGAAATACCTTTCAAGTGAGATTAAGTCCCATGAAACTCCCAACAGGAAAGAAGAATCTAGACACCACTAGGAGAAGAAGAAAGACGGGAGTGTAGCAGCAAATAGAGAATTAAAAGGTCAGTCTAATGTTGATCAAAATTTGGGTTATTCTAGTGTGCTTTCTGATGCCGAAAAGACAATATTATCGCTCAAAAGGCGCCTAAAAATGCTAATCAAAATTTAATTCGAGCTAGATCCAGTCTAAACTCAGCAAAATCGAGAATTAATTTATTGGAGAAGCAGGTTAGAAATACACAGTTCGAAACACTTTAGTGAACCATTTGGCTGGGTACGTTGTTAAGCACTCTTCTAAATTTTTTAAGTGTTCGCCCTGTGCCCATTCTCTACGTGATAATAATCATAGTACATTTTCAGTTCTCTCCGAAATAAAAGACTACGGTTCAAGCAATAATGAAGCGTTTTTAACACGCCCTTCGAAAAGTATATGTGACATTCTTTTCCAGGCCGAGAAAGTATGTAGTGAAAAACTGAACTCAAAATCGATGTGGAGCGAAATATTTTTTGATTTTATCGATTCTATAGACAAAATTTCAGTTGATCCTTCAGGTGCTGGCTGTTGTCTTCAACATGTTATGAATATATTCCCCAGCCTTGTTTACCATTATCTGAAGTGCCGATTTTTCTTCAGAATGAAAGTAATCCGGCGAGATTTACAATCTCGAACATCCGCCAAATCTTCACGCAAGCTTTCGAACGTCCAGTAACCGACAAACTGAGATTGTAAGTAGAGTATTAAATAGTTCATGGGTGTTTTTTAATATGTTGGGAGTTTTGTCATTTATGTATATATACACTCGAGTACCTTGTGCTTTTCGCAACATGTGATGAAAGTCGTAGCTCTTATTTCCGTGTATATTTTTCCATTGTTCTCTGCCGTGGTATTTTAATTGTAATCTCTCATTTTTTAAATATAAAAGACAGTGTATATACTGATCAGTTACGGAGTAATACGTTTCCTGTGTCACCATTCCTAAGACCAGCTGATAGGTATTGTGGAGCTACCAAACTCTAGCGCTGCCTGGCGGGGCGCGCCTGAACTCGATGAGTCATCACACTTGGTTCTTATATTCGTCATGGTATTGCTTCAGAGGAAGTTCGGCTTCCCGCCAATGTCCAGTGTACCGATAATGAACCGTGTGTGTGTTGTGTCTCACTGATCCATGACTGCGTACGATTCTTTCAGTGTGCCATGATTCACTGTGGCTCGCTGCAGCGAAAGCTCGACTCCCCGCCAGTGTCCAGTGTGCCTATAAGGAGCCGTGTGTGTCGTGTGGCTCACTGAGCCGTGATTGTGCATGATTTGTGTGCCGTGAGCTTGCCGTTCCTGTGAATCGATTCACTCGGACACTTGAATGAATCGATACACTGCTTCGAATCAAGCACTCAGTAGCCTACACTAGTAGAGGTACATAGTACATTACCATTAAGATAGATAGCATTGCAAAGTAATTCGTCTTTACCATAATAGTAATAATAATAATAATAATAATAATAATAATAATAATAATAATAATAATAATAATAATAATAATAATAATAATCGTATGGCCTCAGCTACCATGTGCAGACATTTCAAGTTGACGCCATCTGGCTGTCTGCTCGTCAATTTTGACGTTCCGTTATACTCTTAGGCCCACTAGATGGCAGACCGAGTAAACCGAAACTCTCTTGGGCGTCTGTGGCTGAGATTTAATGAATTTTGTCGGGTAAACACCAAATGTGTCACCAGAGATCTTTTACATGCCGACATCGTACGACATGAAGTGTCGAATGGACTTTTTTCTGCCCTTCAAAAATCCGACTACCTCTGCCGGGTTTGAACCCGCTATATTGGGATTCGGAGGCCGTCACTCTACCACTGATCCACAGAGGCAGCTGTCTTTACCATGAAATACATCGTCGTCGTACATGACTGAATTACTATCAATATATCTTAGAGAAACTGTAATGTACATGAAACCGAAATTGAGTTTAATTTCCACGATACATTCTTCCTATATAAAGGAGACCATGTAGCTTATCCACCTTCATTTCAGCCACATAAATATTCAGCAAAAATTGCAAAATCACATTAAAGGACAAATACAATTTTTTAAGTAGAAATAGTCTGGAACATAGATTAGTGAGGTTGGACATCCTGCCCGTCATCATTCAGGAGTCGCTGTTGAACATACTGTACTTGTCAAAACTAGTAAGTTTCTATTTTACACAATAATAGTGAAATGTTGATGAAGACGACATACACCCAGCCCCCGTGCCAGAGAAATTAACCAACGGTGGTTCAAATTCCCCACCCTGTCGAGAATCAAACCCACACCCTGTGACCAAAGGCCAGCACGCTAACCATTTAGCCATGGGGCCAGACAATAATAGTGAAAAAGCATGTTCACTGCAGCTATTGTTGACAGGATATTTCTTCTCTTTAAAGAACAGCGAGTACCACGAATTAATATCCTGTTTTGTTGATTCCTGTAAACTTTGTATGTACGGTTTTGGTTCACCAGTTCCTAGCGTATCTACTGAATGAAAACTTTGTAGACCAATGGATTCAGTTTTATGTTTATTGCCTTCAGTCGTCACGACAGTTTTTTCAATGACAACAGTCGCTCAATTACGAATCCTGTCGAACCTAACCTAACCCTGCGACAATCAGTGGTTTTCGATGGATCACTACCTAACCGGTCATTATAATTTGTTTTCGGTGGATCACAACCAAACCTGTCCCTATCAGTGGTTTTCTGAAGAATACAGTGGTTTTGTCACAAGTCAATACAGACTCTTGAATCAATGTGTGAAAATGGGAAAGTGTAGAAAACCCTCTTCAGGAATGCCAATCTCCAAGTCCATAGTCTTTTCAGCGTTGTCACACAGCTGAAATTCACTTTAGAAGTAATTGTAAAATGTTGTATATAGGCTCTACAGATACATAGTACATTACCAATTCCATCTCGATTGCTATGATACGCACACTGCATAGCGGTTTTGCTCTATAGATAAATCATATTATAGTGAAAAAAAAATTGTTAAAAAAAATATCTGTCTGGCATGAAGGTCCAGAAGGAAAATACTTTCATTGGAATTCTTATTTATGTGCTCACCACCCTAGTAGGTTTAAATACACCTTATAAATACGTTGTAAGACCCATTCTCGAATATGGATCTGCATGTTGGTTTAATAAATTCCCTAGAGAAAGTTCAAAGAAGAGCGATGCGTTTCGTAACTGGGAATAGAAGGAATACCATTAATTGGGAAAGTCTTGAATCTAGAAGAACTAGAGCTCGCCTGTGTGGTCTTTATAAGAGCTATACGGGAAGGGCTGCTTGGAGTTGTATTAGGAATAGGTTAGAACCTCCCTCATACTTATCGAGAAATTATCATAAGCATAAAATTAGGGCCAGAAACCAGCATACGGATGTGGGCAAGTTTTCCTTCGTCAACAGGACCATAAGGGATTGGAATAAATTACCTGCGGCAGTCTTTGATAGATTCCCTTCTGGTATCAAGTCATTTAAGAAGACCATTTGTGTAAAATGAAAAGTAAAAGTTGTAAATTACGGGCACTGAATTTGTGATTTTCTGCTTGGTTTCGATTGTGAAACTGGGAGGCTTTTTCTTGTGGTATTCTCTTTCCAGGGAAGTGCTTGCTGTACTCATGTTTTTGTAATTGTTGTTGTTCTTGGTTAATTAACAATGTTTATAACTTTATTTTATCATCACTTGTAACGTTAAGCTAGTAGTAAGCTCAATCTATAGTTTTGTAAGCCATAGCAGCAAGTATTGGAAATAATTAAATTGTGTATGAAACTGTACATGATGCTGGATTTAGAATGACTAGTAGTATTTCTTATAATATTTTTTTCCATGGAATTCCTTTTTGTACTTGAGTTGTTGTAGTTGTTGGGTAGTATGATTTAACTTTATTATCACTTGTAGTGTTAAGCTAGTAGTAAGTTCAATCTATAGTATTGTAATTTGTAGTGTTAAGTACTGGAAATACTTGTGTGTGCATATGTATATAATGACACTGGATTTAGAAAGTTAAATTAGTAGTATTTCTTGCTTGTTGTAATGTTGTTGTTGTTGTAGGGTAATTACGGTTTAACTTCACTTTATTATCACTTATAATGTTAAGCTAGTAGTAAGGTCAACCTATAATATTGTAAGCCAAATTGTTAAGCACTGTAAATACTTAAGTTGTGTGTGAATTTGTATATGATGTTGCTCGATTTAGAATATTAAACTAGCAGTAATTCTTGTTATATTTTCCTTCCATATATCTGCTTCTTGTACTCTTGTTGTTTGTTTGTTTGTTTGTTTGTTTGTTTGTTTGTTGTAGTTGGGTAATTATGTTAACTTTATTATCACATTACTGTAAGTGACCGTTGCCACCGGGGTATTTCCCATTTGCAATTTATTAATAATAATAATAATAATAATAATAATAATGAGTGACAGAGGTTTAACGTAATTTGGAAGGAATGTTTTGCGTATGATAAATGAGTACCAGTTAACTATTGGGGGCAAAGGCGGTCATGCGTTGAGCTAACCACTCCACCCCACCCCACCAAGTGCCAACGTCATGGATAGTGGAAGCCTTCACCTTCCCCCCTTCCAATGGCTTTCATGGTTTGTACGGAGATGACTTTGCTTTTTGCTTTTTAAATATTAGTATTCATGTTTATTATGTTTGTTTATTCATACCCCTGCTTTGTAATTCAGTGACCATGGAATGGCTCTAAATGTTGTAAATTATATTTATATTTACTTGTATTTATTTCCTTTTTCCTTATTGCACACGTTTGTTGTTGTTATTATTATTACTACTACATATCGCTTAACATGTAAATAAACTAATATTTAATGCAGTAAATAATGCTTATCTCTTCGGATTCATTTCTTCGTTGCATATTCGTTTTCCTATGACAACATGACTTCTTTATGATATAAATAAATATAAAATAAAAGTATTTCTTCCCAAACATATTTGTTATACGTGCACCAATCAGAGATTCAACTAGGGAAGTACCTCTTACTAAGGTGCATAATGTTTTTGCATACATGTATAATTGAAGAATTGAAGATCCATATATAGGTAAGTGGGTCGCCCATGTGGTAGGCCTATTACGCGTCATAGGAAACTGAGTGAACTGGCTGTGCAGTTTGATCACATTGCTGTTAGCTTGGTTTCAGGAGATGGTGATGTATTCGAACCCCACAGTTGGCAGGTCTGAAGTTTTTTTTTGCCCGTCATTTTCATTTCAGGCTAGTGCTGTGTCTGTACGCTTATTTACATTTTAAATCCTAGCCCTCTTTCCTATCCAATTCTTGCATCACAACCTGTCTTTATGTGATTTAAGCCAATATATATGTAAAAATCTGGTAATGTTGTTTGACTCATAGTGCTCCTGTACATTGGTTTCCGTAATGTTGAAAGCTTGAGATACACCAACTTGTAAGCTGAAAATATGTTTAAAATGCCAAATGCCGAAAACCGTAAAAGTTCTTAGTGGGATGTAAAGCTGTTAGCATTATTATTAAAAGGAAGGACATATGTCTTATGTGGTAAGTCCTTGAACTTGCAGAAATCGCAATGAATTATTCAATCTATATTTCCTCCCCCCTTCCTTTAAGAATGCAGTTATAGTAATGCATACATCAGAATCAGAATAAAGGCAGGAAATGTTTAACATTATTTTAAGCGAGTGAAGGAGAGAATGTATGACTAGCTCAGGTTGGCGGATTCGAGTTCGGCGGTATTTGAAAGTGCTCAAATACTCCAGCCTCATGTCTAGATCTACTGGTACATAAAGAACTCTTGCGGGACGAAATACTGGCACCTCGGTGTATGTGAAAACGATAGAATTAGATAGTAGAACTAATATTCAATTCTGCAGTGAGCTTGAAGCTGACCTAATTTCCGTTCACGTAGCTTGGCACATTAGTATTCCTATATGTTTCCTGATAACCGTGAAGATATAACCAGCCTGCAGGCTGAAAATATGCCCAATCTCTCTCCTTAGGCTACTGGTTACCGGTATTGAAGAGAGAAGGAAATGTTCGCGCAAAAGAAAGGGAAGTCATTGGACTTTCGAAAATCACACTGCAAAGACTTATTAAACAAATTGCATCGTTTAACACGCCCCTATTTTCAAGAATATGGTTATAGTACGCCTACTGCATATCAAAATAAAGACAGATATATGTAACATTAATTTGAGTGAGAAAGGGTGTTTATTTCCTAAATTTCTCATTGAGCGTGGAAACCGACTTAATTATGAATATCTTGATTTATTTCATCTTAACTTTTATCATTTACTAGGGTAGAGAAACATTTATTATCGGTGTTTACATTGAGGTTAGTTTGTTATGGTTATGTCTGGTGATTTTAATATGTAACCAGGCAGGTTGGCAGCAGTGATCAGCCATTACAAAAAAGAGAAAAGGAGAGCATCGGGCGGCGATATTTACTTTCTGGGGTATTTCGTTACGTGGCGATTACTATTCTTAAATCTCTCTGTAGAACTCGAAGGCTCTGAGGCTACCGGGTGAGTTGGCGGTGCGGTTACAGGCGCGCGGCTGTGAGCTTGCATCCGGGAGATAGTGGGTTCAAATCCCACTGTCGGCAGCCCTGAAGATGGCTTTCCGTGGTTTCCCATTTTCACACCAGGCAAATGCTAGGGCTGTACCTTAATTAAGGCCACGGCCGCTTCCTTCCACCTCCTAGGCCTTTCCTATTCTTTTTTGCCAGTTGCTTTACGTCGCACCGACACAGATAGGTCTTATGGCGACGATGGGACAGGGATGGGCTAGGAGTGGGAAGGAAGCGGCCGTGGCCTTAATTAAGGTACAGCCGCAGCATTTGCCTGGTGTGAAAATGGGAAACCACGGAAAACCATTTTCAGGGCTGCCGACAGTGGGGTTCGAACCTACTATCTCCCGAATACTGGATACTGGCCGCACTTAAGCGACTGCAGCTATCGAGCTCGGTTTTCCTATTCTATCGTCGCCATAAGACCTATCTGGATAGTGGTATTCGAACCCACTATCTCACGGATGCGAGCTCGCAGCTGCGCGCCCCTAACCGCACGGCCAACTCGCCCGGTGGGTAGATTTGAAGGGATAGACAAGGAAGAGGGAAGGAAGCGGCCGTGGCCTTAAGTTAGGTACCATCCCGGCATTTGCCTGGAGGAGAAGTGGGAAACCACGGAAAACCACTTCCAGGATGGCTGAGGTGGGAATCGAACCCACCTCTACTTAGTTAACCTCACGAGTCTGAGTGGACCCCGTTTCGGCCCTCGTACCACTTTTTCAAATTTCGTGGCAGAGCCGAGAATCGAATCCGGGCCTCCGGGGGTGGTAGCTAATCACACTAACCACTACACCACAGAGGCGGACGATTTTAACTTTAATTTGTTTATTCCTCAGCGCCAGGGACTAGGTGTGTGTGCTGTCTTCAACTTAAGATTTCGTGATATCCTCACGAACAGGTCGCCCATGGGAGTCAGTTTGTATGCGACGCCATTGTTATATTATTAGTTACTAAGTCATCTGAAATAAGCAGAACCGATGAAGAAAATTCTCTGTGAGATCATACTGCTTTGTTGTGTACTGACGTGAAGAACTGTTAATCACTTAGTAAATGTTTTCTCGGTCCTAAATGGTTGTACTGTACACTTTTCCTCGTTCTTGGTGCGTCACTGTGTGTTTTATTTCCGTTATTTAATTAAAGCTATTAGCTTCCTTGTTACTGATTCCCTTTTCCTTGATTGCTGGTTAACATGATATAACTTCAAATTTCGTGAGTGATTATACCTTCTGAGACAAGATTATTTTGACAAGAGCAAAATGAGCTAGTCTTCAACAATAGCACATTCACCGCACATTACAGTATAAGTAACACACAGTGTGGATAGTTCTTTCCACCTCGTCGTTGTCCGGCTCCATGGCTAATAGTTAACGTGCTAGCTTTTGGTTCAAGAGATCTCGGGTTCAATTCCTTGCCGGGTCCTGGATTTTAACCGCAATTGGATAATTCTTCTTGCTCATCATAGGTAGGACCCCGTTCTCGCAGGCCCGTAGGTAGTCTATGGGCGACAGTTCGAAAGACCTGAACTGGGGCTTTCCGGAGGTCATACATCATTTATTTATTCATCTCGTTGTTAGCCATCCAAATTTGCATGATGTTGTTGGCCATCGGACCGCAGATACAGGCGAACTGTCAACAGGTACATAGACTGATAATTTTAAAGGGATTCTTTCTCGTTAAATAAGGGCCAAGCATCTGCTTACTTTTGAAGTAGATCAACCTCCCAAAGTTTGAACGAAATCGGTATGGCTTCGCCTTGTCAGTATTGACAGCTCTATACTTCTTTATATACATATAAAACAGAAAGTATGTTAAGTATGTTAAACGTTAGTCAAAAAAGCAATAAGACAGCCTAAATTCTTTTTTAAATTAAGATTGTAAATTTAACTAAGATTTATTCACCCTACACTTCCAAGATTCCTGGATTGCTTATCAGACAGAATATACTTCTCAACATTTTAGTGTGTTAAAATTTTTAGTGTTCATCGCGGTTTGATTTTTTGTTGAGGTTGCTTCTCAGTAGCAGTGATTTCTGAAGATACATATTTATCCTTTCATGGACAACACTGTGATCTTCATTAAGATATCAGTCCGTAGAGATGCCGTTTTTCTGCATCAACGTCAGTATGCTGGTCAGTGTAGCTTTCAAAGCGGACCGTTGAGCTTATTATACTGTATAGCCTGCTGAAGAATTATCCTTTATTTCAGGTATGTCATTCTTCCTGCTACTGCCATTTGTTGTCAAGCCGTGCACTTGTGCATAGACTGTGAATCTTTTCCGTCTGTGCTTCTGTTATTGTTGACCGAATCTACAATAATGAAAGGCGCAGGAGAGCTTAGATAAAATGTACGAAGTATACTTTTCTTTCAATGTACTGGCCGTGAAGGAATTGCGAGTCTACTTCCAAATATATCGAAATTTGGTGTGTGAACTATAAGTAACTACTCTTTGTAGGAGAGATCAAAATTCACCTTATGATATTGCCGTTAATGGTGGTGCCCTTGAGAAAATTGATACGAAAATCCATTAACAAACATGTTTACTTTCCGGACAGGTTCTATTTTACTAGGACCTTCCTCCTTTATGCTGACACTGCAATTTAGGGGTAGCATACCTGCCTCTTACTCGGAGATTATGGGTTCGATTCCGGGCCAGACTAGGAGGTTTTACTTAGATTGGAGGGCTGGTTCGAAGTCCAGTCAGCCTACGTGATTGCATTTGCGGAACTATCTGATTGTGCAATAGCGACCCCGGTAGAGAAAGCCTACAATAACGGCCGAGAAGGTTCGTGGCGCTGATCATGCAGCACCTCATGATCTGCATGGCTTCGGGCAGAGCAGTGGTCGCTTGGTAGGCCAAGGCTTATCAGAGTTGAAGTGCCATGGGGGGATTTCTTTCTTTATGACCGTCAGAGCTGGAAGCCAATGATTTTCATTAGATAAAATAAATGAAAGGTCACAACTCATTATGGAATATTAATAGCAACTATTCTATGATTAATGTGGAAAGGTTTCTGGAAATCTCGTACTGTATAATGCCGTAGAGGAGTTGTGACATAAAGGCCATTAACTGAACCGGGGATCTTCCATTGGCCATTATGTCAATCATAAATGGCGTTGTAGTGATCATCGAGATATATCCTTGAGACAAACTAGGAGTATTTATGTACCAGTAGTGTTATTATTTCTCGCGTGTTCAACAATCATACGTCAATTCTGCACCTGGGCTGTCTACGATAGTAATTGTGATATATCTTCTGCCGTTGTTTAAAATTTAGGACTTAACACGTCTAATAAAAGGTAAAATTGGTGTAATTTTTTCTTAGATGCAATTATAATATGTAACGTTGTTATAGGCAAACTAACTGTAATAAGGACTAGCTGATGTACCCGTGCTTCGTTACGGAATTCTACATTGTATACAGAATTCTAGGTTAAGTAGTGTACACCTTGTGAGCAAGATTGTATTAAATTGCATAGCTCTTAACGTTACCCTAGAAACGCGACGGGAAAGTCCCCAAACGTCTTTTCTCATATGAAGACTAGGACAGGGAATTTTCATTGTAATGGTTGGCCCGCTTGCCTACCATCAGTCACAAAAAGGTTGGGGAGTTTTCATTATAATGGCAGACACTCACTCTTCACCTGCTTTTTTACATCCTCAGAAAGACTGTCTTAGTAGTTTTCCCAAGTGAAATGAACATAGGTCATTACAATGACGTCGGTAGGAATGGCGCGATTCAAAGCAATATGAAATACTCGATCAAATGAAAAATCACGCATTTTCTCACTTTAAACGAACAGTACTACGCTGCCGATCTAACAGTCCAAAGTTCAAGAGCTGGAATGACCAAGCCGCAGACAGCAGTGATCCGTGAACACTCTTCGTCTTATTCGGCGGGAGGAGGGGGGGGGGTCGTATAGTGGAGAGTCCCGGGGCAAATCTGTGCCCTTTTACTAATCTGTTTCCTAGGAGTACCCGATGTGTTAGAAAATCTCATTTCACTACATTGGCGGCGGAAAAATCTTTCTGACTTGGAGGCAAATTTTTCCTCCAAGTCAGAGGAGAAAACCCCTGTTCACTGCTAATTTGGAATAAAATGAATGTAGAATTTAATAAAAGTGAAGAGGAAGACGCTTTTCTTAGGAAACGGCTCTTTTCAGGGTTGAATTTTGAATTATTTAGTGAATTGTGGTGCTATAATTTGGAATAGGCCTAAATTATAATTCTAGACCAGGTCATACTACTATTACTAAGTGAGCCTCTGCCAAATTTGCACATTGCTCATTCAAAACAGCGCATCAGAGTAGGGATCGAATAGCTGGAATACTATGATGAACCAGTGTGTTACGTACCAGCAGTATCAGACAATGTATGAACCAGAGGAATTGCATGCTAAAGAAAAAAGTTTTCTAACTCCCCAGCTATTTCCCGCCAATATTCAGTCAGGCTGTTGTACTCGGTACGCAACGGTAATCCCATCTATCGGAGTTGAGGGCATCATAAGAGGCAAAGAACATCACAACAAACAATGGTCAATGTAATGTTATTGTTGATCAATGTTATGCGCTTTCGATATTTTAGGCCTTCACATTTAGTTTTTTTCCGACTCTGAAATACTACTCTTATCATAATCAGTACGGTAAAACAGAATAAAACATAAATTGGAAAACGGAAATTGTATTCTCTATAACTTTTGTTATGTAGTACTTCTCTATAGGACCAATAACATAGGTACCGGTATTTAAAAATTAAATGTTAGGTTCCTACCCCTAAACTACCATTTTATCCAGGGTCATTAAAATCGTTTATAACTTAGACTGTAATTTCTTATCCCCCGACTCTATATACCGATTTTCATTAAATTTTGTTCACCCATTTTCTCGTGGCTTGGCGTTGATGTGGACTTAGCAACAAAAATCGAAATTCATGAATATCTGTGTTATCATAGCCGATACAGTAAAAATGTATGACATAAATGATCGGAAATTTAATTCTATGTAACTTTAGTTATGTAGTATTTATCGATAGGACCACTAATAATATAAATATTTGAGAATTCAATTTTAGGCTTTCCCCTAAACTACCATTTCACTCAGCGTGAGTAAAATGATTTATAGCCTAGATTGTAGTAGCTTATCCCCCGACTTTACATACCAATTTTCATGAAATTCTCTTCAGCCGTTTTCTCGTGATGCGTGCACGGACAGACAGACAGACAGACAGACAGACAGACAGACAGACAGACAGACAGACAGACAGACAGACAGACAGACAGACAGACAGACAGACAGACAGACATTACGGAAAAGTAAAAACTGCATTTTCTTGTTACTGCGGACATGACCGATACAGAAATACCATTCTTTTCAAATTCTGAGCAATGCACAGACAAAACTTTTATTTTATATATATAGATTATGCATGTATCAAAGAATTTGGATTACAATACACAAATACTCTCTGTCCGACTCCTTGGCTGAATGTTCAGTATAGTGACCTTCGGTTCAGGGCGCCCCGGGTTCGATTCTCGGTCGAGTAGGTGATTTTAACTGCGTATGGTTAATTCCTCTGACTCGGAGTTTGAGTGTTTGTCTTAATAGACATCTCTTGACCTACTCATAGCACTCCGCACCCCCGACCACCACAGAAACATGCGATAGTAAATACATCCCTCCACACAGGGTTGGCGTTAGGAAGGGCATGCGGCTATGATACTAGGCCAAATCCACACAAATGGCTCACCCAAATATTGGGAAAAAGGCCAGGAATAATAATAATAATAATAATAATAATAATAATAATAATAATAATAATAATAATAATAATAATAATAATAATAATCCCAAAAGGAATTACAAAACGTTAAGGTATTAAGAAGTGCCAATCTGGACTCATACCACTACCTCTCAAAGATCAAATTGAGACTTCTGCCTAGAAACACTACATTTCACAGAACCTCCAAGAGGGTCAGATGCGATGTGCGACTTAAATATAACCAAGAAGTAGGTCGAAGACTGAACAATGCAGATCTTAACAATTGGGACCGACTGAAAGAAGCTCTTATCAAGACGGCCAGTGAGCTGGCCCCTCTTACTAGAAGAAGAAAACAACCGTGGTGGACTGAAGACTGTGACAACACAATAGCTCAAAGACAGGCACCTGGATGAAATGGAACTGTAATAAGTCCAAGGGCAATTGGGAGAACTTTCTGGAACAAAGAAAACTTACAACTAAGATAATCCGAGGAATCAAACGGGCCTTCACACACAACCAACTAATCCGAATCGAAGAGAGATTCGTTAAAAATAAATCCAGGGACGTCTACAAAACTTTCAAGCAACACTTGGAAAATACACTCCACCAAGTCTTTCACTTCAGAGACTCACAGAGCAACCTGGCTTTTAACGGCAAGAACAACTGCCTCCTCTAAGCCTAGTATTTTAAGAACTTACTTAATTGTGATCCACCCAGCGAAGATTTTGATTACTAACAAACCACACTAAACCCGGACTCGCTGCCTCCTTCATAGAAAGAAGTTCGTGAAATCATTCAACTTCTTAAGAATAATAAAGTAAGCTGGAGAGGACTCCATTGTTGCTGAATTCTGGAAATGTGCTGGAAGCAATGCCGTGGGCAAGCTCACCGAGATCATACAGAACATCTGGAAAACAGAGAAATTACCACCTGATTGGACTTGAGCTCTGATTCATTACCTTGATAAGAAAGGAGACTTTACTGGCCTTAACAACTACCGTGGAATTTCTATTGTCCTGGTAACATACAAGATCTTTTCCAAGGCGTTACTAACACTGGACAGTCAACTCGAAGAATAGCAAGGAGGCTTCAGGAAGAGTCGGTCCTGTGCTGAACAGGTCCTCAACTTTATAACTGTACTTGCATACTCCAAAATGAACAACCGCCAGGTGGTCGTCACTTTTATTGATTTTCGGAAGGCCTACGACTCCGTTGATAGACAGACACTTAATAAAATTCTTCATACACTGGGATTAGACAACAAAACCCGCAGACTCATTCTAGAAACCTTGACTAACACCCATTCCTAGGTTACATTTAGAGGCCTGGTTTTGGAAAACCTCGAGATTAAAACAGGAGTGAGACAAGGGGATGATCTTACCCACTTCTCTTCAACTGAGTCCTTGAAAAGGTTGTGAGAGAATGGCGCAAAGAACTGACCAACTTGGATATCCAGAGTGGGATATACCTGGGTCATAAGAAGGAAGGGCTGGTTGTAGACTGCCTGGCCTTTGCTGATGACATGGCACTGACTGCCGATTCGCTGAATACAGGAACAATACACATCAATTGCCTCAGAAGACAGGCAGACAAACTGGGTCTTCACGTGTCTTTGGAGAAAACCTCTGTTTTACCAACATCAAAAAAGCTAGCAGTGAGATACTACTAGAACGGGGAAAATCAATAGGACTGATACATTTAAGTATCTCGGCGAATGGATTGAACCCAACTTATCAGAAAAAGCATCATTATTCATGAAAGTCAACAAGTTGGAACTGGCCTTTCGACTGACAAAGAAAACTTCCAACGAAAAATGCCTATCACGCAATCTGAAACTGAAGCACTACTCGTCAGTTATACAACCAGAAGCTCTGTATGACATGGAGTGTCTTTCATTGAACCGAAGAGGTCTGATGGAGAAACTGGAAGTCAGAGAGAGGAGAATTCTCAGGAAGACCTTAGGTCCGGTAAAGGAAGATGAAGAATTCCGTAGACGGCACAATTCCAAGTTCTACGAAAACAGAGGATCTCTGATTGTGCTAGAAAAAGAAGAGTAGCCTTCTTTGGCCATATAGTAAGACTGCCTTCCGAAAGACTGACCAATCGCCTGTTCATCTTCTGGCAGAAGAAGAAGATCCGTATCACTTGGTTGACAGAAACTGAGAAGGACGTTAAAGAACTGGGAAAATCAGATCTTCAAGATAGAAGGTCTGTGCGACATACCCTGAAGGAAGTCCATGGATTTCAGGGAAACCCCGGAAGAAAGAAGCCCCCTGGAGCGATGAAAGAAAGGAGTTACACCGGAAGAAAATGGGCTAATACTGGTCAAAGATCAAAGCCCAACAGTGAACAATCGTGGTCCAAAGTAGGCCTATTAGAACCAATAATAATAATAATAATAATAATAATAATAATAATAATAATAATAATAATAATAATGGGAGGCAGAGTTGCTCACGTCCGTGGGTTTAACCTCTAATTGCCCTACACGTGCCTCCTGGGTGGTGCTAACTAAGCAACGGCGAAAACAGGCAGCCAGATTATCCACAGGATTTCCTGGCAAAGACATATTGACGAAAGAACTCATTAACGAGAAACATTGGTCCATCTGTCAGAATCCTACAACTGAATATCGAAAGAATTAGCAAGGCAAAGTGTGACTATCTGTCGAAATTCCTACTGGACAATAACACTGATATTGTCGCCATTCAGGAAACTCATGTTTCCAGCGAAGAAGCATTCCGAAGCAGAGGACGAATTCCTGGATATACTGCTCTTGGTGCAACTTATCACGAGGTATATCGAGTTATTACGTATATTTGGAGAAACTTAAACGAGGCTTCACTCATTTATGAAAATGTGAAGGAAGATATACATACGATTGTCATACAAGTGCACAGTATCACTATCACAAATGTTTATAAGCCACCCAAGACACTCTGGCCCGATTTTGTCTTACAAACTGCAGAACATCCTCCAATTTATATAGGGGACTTCAGTGGTTACCATGAATTTTGGAAATACTCTGACAATGAAGAAAATAGAAGCATGCTTGCAGAATGGGCTGAAGTGAACAATCTTCATCTAGTGTTCGATGCCAAAGATCAAGGCACTTTCAGGTCAACTGCTTGGGGGCAAGGATTCAAATCCTGAAATTCATTGTTACCTGCAATGAAAGAGGCTTCCCGATGAATGCCACAAGAAAAGTGATAGATGCCTTCGCCCACAACCAGCACAGACCTGTAATAATATAAATTGGTTGCACGGCCCCTGTCATACAATCAACTCCATACGCTCAATAGAACTTCCAGAAAGCTGACTGGGCGAAGTTTTCAAGGGAACTGGATAAGTGCATTCGCTGGGTCCCTCCATTTCATAAGAACTACCATCGGTCCATCGGTGCAGTAACAACAACAGCTAAAAAGTTTATGCCAAGAGGATATCGAAAAGAATATAACCCAGGGTGGAGTAATGAAAGTGAAAGACTGTACCAACAATTCCAGCAAAGTAATGACCAAGAGATAGCTACAGAACTTTTGACCATCTTAGACTTATCTCGAAGGCAGAAATGGACAGATACAGTTGAAAATATGGGCTTTACCCACTCAAGCAGGGAAGCATGGAGCCTTCTGAGGAGACTGGGAGGAAGTGGATCAGTATGCAGAAAACCTTCAGGAGTAACACCTGACCAAATTGCTTCCTCCATCATTATCACATCAAGAGTGCATCCCGACAAGAAACAAACCGAACATATTAGACGAAAGCTTCGTGAACTGACAAGGACGACATCTCCCTCATCTGAATTTGCACGTCCCTTCATAGTTTTAGACAATGACATGGGACTGAAGGGCCTCAAACCTTTTAAGTTACCTTGTTTCGGTGATATCCATCCAGAATTTCTGATATATTTGGGAGGATATGCTAAGAAATGGTTGGGAGAGTTCTTCACTGACATTCTGCTGACTGGTTAACTTCCATTGGAGTTCAAGAAAGCGAAGATAATTTCTATTCTGAAACCTGGCAAACCCAGCAACAAGGTAGAAAGCTATCGACACATCGCCCTTCTTAACTGTTTCTACAAACGTTTTGAAAGTATGATATATAACAGAATAAGTAGCGCAATCCTAGAGCATATTCCAATTGAACAGGCAGGTTTCAGACCAGGGCGTAGGTGCTGTGGCCAAGTATTGTCCCTTACATCCTTCACTGAAACAGGATATCAAATGACGCTGAAAACATCCGTAGCATTTGTTGACGTTACTGCTGCCTTTGCCACTGTATGGAGAGAAAGCATTAACTACACATTTCTTCGTATCATACCATGCAGAACGATGGCTCAACTGGTTAACAACATGTTAAGTGATCGGAAGTTCCGGATAATCACTGGAAGCAAGATAATCAAGGAGAGAAAGCTAAACAATGGATTGCCCTAAGGATCAATTCTCTCGCCATTATTATTCAACTTATATCTCTCAGACCTTCCTGGCACTTCATCCAGAAAGTTCTACTATGCCGACGACTAGGCTCTAGCTGTACAAGATCAGGTAATTGAGACGACTGAAGAGATTCTCACCAAAGACCTGTCTTTACTGGAAAACTACTTCAAAATGTGGGGACTTCAACCCAGCGTGAGTAAAAGAGAAGTGTCTTGCTTCCATGTAAATAATCTTTAGGCGAACGTGAAATTGAATGTTAGTTTCAGAGAGAAAATTCTTCGTCATAATTGGAACCCAAAATACCTTGGTGTTATCTTGGACCTACACTATCTTTCAAACAACACCTCCTAAACTTAGCACAAAAGTTGAAGTCTCGTCCATAAACTGTGGAACTACCTGGAGATCTTCAACAACCAGCCTTGGGTTTGGTGTATTCAAGTGCTGACTATCGTGCACCTGTTTGGTTGAACAGTCATCATACAAGGCTTGTTGACACCCAGCTTAATACCACAATGCGCATCTTATCTGGCGCAATTACATCTACTGCAGTTCATTGGCTTTCACTGTTAACTGGTATAATGCCAGCTGATCTATGCTGATCTAATGCCATTATGAAGGAATTCCACAAGATCTCGAGAAATTCTAGTCTATCCGTGCATAATGACCTGCCACTTTTGAATCTTAATAGACTAAAATCACGCCATCCAACTTTGCGTGATGCTGCTGACATGGGTGCTAAGGATTTTAAATCTCTTGATGAGTGGAAAGGTCACTGGGAAGCAGCAACAGATGTGCGCTTGCATACCTTCTTCTCAGGTCCCAGACTTCCAAGCAGATCCCACCTACCACGCAAGAACTGGACTGCCCTGAATAGAGTCAGAACAGGACACGGCCGGTGTAGAACCACTCTCCGTAAGTGGATACAGCTACATAATCAAGACTGTCAGGGAAATCCTAGTCTACCCGTGCATACTGACCCTGCCAATTTGAATCTTTTTCTTAATTTGTTTACCCTCCAGGGTTTGTTTTTCCCTCGGACTTAGCAAGGGATCCCACCTCTACCGCCCCAAGGGCAGTGTCCTGGAGCGTGAGACATTGGGTCGGAGGATGAAACTGGGGAGAATGACCAGTACCTCGCCCAGGCGGTCTCACCTGCTATGCTGAGCAGGGGCCTTGTTGGGGGATGGGAAGACTGGAAGGGATGGAAAAGGAAGAGGGAAGGAAGCGGCCGTGGCCTTAAGTTAGGCACCATCCCGGCATTTGCCTGGAGGAGAAGTGGGAAACCACGGAAAACCACTTCCAGAATGGCTGAGGTAGGAATCGAACCCACCTCTACTCAGTTGACCTCCCGAGGCTGAGTGGACCCCGTTCCAGCCCTCGTACCACTTTTCAAATTTTGTGGCAGAGCCGGGAATCGAACCCGGCCTTCGGGGGTGGCAGCTAATCACACTAACCACTACACCACAGAGGCGGACATTTTTGAATCTTAATAGACTAAAATCACGCCATCAATATATATATATATCATCATCATCATCATCTGTTTACCCTCCAGGGTCGGCTTTTCCCTCGGACACAGCGAGGGATCCTACCTCTACCGCCTCAAGGGCAGTGTCCTGGAGCTTCAGACTCTTGGTCGGGGATACAACTGGGGAGAATGACCAGTACCTCGCCCAGGCGGCCTCACCTGCTATGCTGAACAGGGGCCTTGTGGAGGGATGGGAAGATTGGAAGGGATAGGCAAGGAAGAGGGAAGGAAGCGGCCGTGGCCTTATGTTAGGTACCATCCCGGCATTCGCCTGGAGGAGAAGTGGGAATCCACGGAAAACCACTTCGTGCCCTCATACCACTTTTCAAATTTCGTGGCAGAGCCGGGAATCGAACCCGGGCCTCCGCGGGTGGCAGCTAATCACGCTAACCACTACACCGCAGAGGCGGACATCAATATATATACGGTGTGATTCAGCAGCCCGTTCCAATATCGTTTGCTGCAGGCCAATTAACGTGCACATGGTTATAGGGGTGATATTTCTCTGCAGGCGTACCGTATGGTACTAATGTTCAGTGAGGACATTTTCTCACGATTCTGAACCCTAGCGAAATGTTATATCATCCCTTTGCAAAACATGATGCCTTGAAATCATGTAGCAACGTCCTTTTACCATGTAACTATGTTAATGTGTCGTGCACCGCGATCGGGTGTAACGAAGAGGGGAATCAATGCATAAAAATAGGTAACAGTGCAGTAATTAATGTCTTAAACACGGAACCGGATGACGTATGTTCTCTGCTCTCGTCGTACTACGCATGTTTCCAGCAGTGTAGCGTAGCGGATGTGGTTAGCCATTCGTTTAGCAATCAATGGAATGTGCCAGCGGCGGTTCGAATCCTGCATCGTACAAATATTTTTTTCATCGGTATGATGTTTGAATACTTAAACACAGGCCCACGTTTGCCACATTGAAACAGCTAACGCTGTTATTCATCTTGTGCCCTGCGCAGACTCTGCTGGTTACTGCCTGAATTGTACTGTAATGTCTGCTGTCATTCAGCATCTTTTCCACGGAGGAATACATTGACATGTTCCTCATTTGTGGGGAAGCAAGACAAAGTGCGTGCGCGGCACTACGTCTGTACCAGGAACGGTATCCCGACAGGTGACACCCGGCTGCTACGAATTTCCGCCGCGTTGAATGACGCCTGAGGACAACAGGCGTGATTTCCAACGACCCACCAGTCCGCGATAGGCCCGTTACATCGGATGAAACAGGAGAGGCCGTTCTGGAGGCAGCTCGTAATAATACACTCTTCAGTACAAGGGCGATTGCACGACAGGGGAACACTAGCCAGCCGTCCGTCTGGCGAATACTGCATGAACATAAATTTCACCCATACCATGTCCGGCTCCATGGCTAAATGGTTAGCGTGTTGGCCTTTGGTCACAGGGGTCCCGGGTTCGATTCCTGGCACGGTCGGGAATTTTAACCATCATTGGTTCATTTCGCTGGCACGGGGGCTGGGTGTATGTGTTATCTTCATCATCATTTCATCCTCATCACGACGCGCAGGTCGCCTACGGGGGTCAAATCAAAAGACCTGCACCTGGCGAGCCGAACATGTCCTCGGACACTCCCGGCACTAAAAGCCATAAGCCACTTCGTTTTCTTTACCCATACCATCTTGAGGTACACCAAGAGTTCCATGGGCGGGATTTCGAAGTTCGAATGGAGTTTCGTCGGTGACTGTTAGGCAGGCTGGACAATGATGCAGCATTCGTATCGCATATCTTGTTCTCGGACGAATCCCGCTTCCACAATAAAGGGAACGTCAATCGCCACAACATGCACTATTTGAGAGTCCGGACAATCCTCACTGGGTGCGACAGGTGGCCCATTAAGTACGATGGGGAGTGAACGTTTGATGTGGAATCTTGGGGGATAGCCTGATTGGACCTTATATCTTTGAGGGCCATTGGACGGACCCAGGCTACCTGCACTTTCTGCGTCAGGAACTCCCACTGCTGCTGGAGGATGTACCCTTGCACGATCATTTGACGATGTGGTTGCAACAGGATGGAGCTCCACCACATTCCACTTTGCCCGTTCGTAACCATCTGAACGAGGAATTGTAGGGAAATGGATAGGACGAAGGAGGCCCTCTTTCTTGGCCAGCCAGATCACCGGATTTAACGCCGTTAGGCTTCTTCTTGTGAGGACATTTGAAGAATGTCGTTTACACTCAAGCGCTGGAAAACCCCGACCAGCTCCGGTGACTCATCACGGACGCCTGTCGAGCAATTACACCTGAAATGCTCAGCGCGCAAGACGATCTATTCGACAGCGGGCCCGAATGTACATAAACCAAAACGGTCATCACATCGAGCAGTTGTTGCGATAAAAACCTTGTCAGGGCAGTTGTGTTCCTATTATTTCTGGCCTGTATGTGTCCGGCCTGCTAATTAATCGGCCCTTCCTAGGGCCACAAACACATTCATTCACACACAATTTGCATGAAAGCGGGTATTGAATTTACATTGCGTGCGGTATGTATTAAATAAATATTTCAAGAACTAGTAATCTTCGGCCGAGACTCGAACCTCCCACCTGGCATGCATGACCGCCCTGCCACGCCTTTACCAACTACAGTACGGTTCCGTACGGCACACTGGGTAGCTTATAACAAGTATTGGGTGTACTGCGGTCACAATATCAATTTAGTGTTTTACCGGCGTTCGTATGATCTAGAAGGCACACGCATGTCTTCCAGTGTTTAATACGAGTATAACATTACGGCGTCCTATAATGGTGCGGCGGTAAATACGAAGATATCCGGTTATGTTGTTTGAGCATACCGGCAGAGCAGATGTTTTCAGACCGGGCGAGTTGGCCATGCAGTTAGGAACCCGCAGCTGTGAGCTCGCATTTGGGAGATCGTGGGTTCGAACCCCACTGTCGGCAGCCCTGAAGATGGTTTTCCGTGGTTTCCCATTTTCACACCAGGCAATTGCTGGGGCTGTACCTTAATTAAGGCCACGGCCGCTTCCTTCCCATTCCTAGGCCTTTCCTGTCCCATCGTCGCCATAAGACCTATATGTGTCGGTGCGACGTAAAGCAAATAGCAAAAAAGAAAAGAAAAAAAAAGAAAAAGAAAAAGAAAAAAAAGAAGTTGTTTTCAGGACGGAATGAGTATTGTGTGATGCATAAAATTACATTGGAAGGCGTGGCTGAATCACGCTGTATATATATTACTGATATTGTCTGTATAAGCCATACGCTAAATAATAATAATAATAATAATAATAATAATAATAATAATAATAATAAAACAACAACAACGAATACTTTCTCCTTAGTTTCAGGTGATCTGGAAAGAGAGGTAGAGCGTGTTCTATTCTATATACCCTTTTCCAGGATTGGATTGGATGCCGTGGTACTTGCTAAGAAATCCCAATCTGACTACTCTAATACATTAAATGAAAGATTGTTTGTAGTGCAGTGATGCACACTCATGTTCATAAAAACAGAACACCTTGAAAGACTACAGGTAGGAAGTTCATATTCACAGGACATGTTCATTAGTATGTTCTGCAGAAACGATTAGCATTTCAGTCACCTAGGTTCAGCATGTGTCCTGTTGCCTAGTAGGCACTGGGTCCTCCATGGGCACTGATAACTTGTTCCATGCGTGATGGCATTGACGTGTATAAGGCGTGAACGGCGTCCTGGTGTATAGCCATTCATGCTGCATTCACCTGGTTCCACAGTTCATCTTTGGTGGTTGGCTTGGGGTCACAGCGCCTCACCATATCCCACACATTTTCGATTGGCGACAAGTCTGGTGATCGTAGAGGCCAGGACAACATTCTAACATCCTGTGACAACAAGAAGGCACGTGTTCGTGCAGAAACATGTGGTCGCGCATCGTCCTGATGAATATGGCGTCTGGAGTGTCGTGCAGAAAGGGTATGGCTGCGGGTCGTTGGATGTCATTTACGTAGGTCAAACTGGTCACAGTGCCCGAAAACGCACCAACTGTGATTTGTGGTTGTACCCAATAGCACCCCACACCATACAGCCTTGAGTTGGCGCTGTATATCTTGTGCGAATGCAGTCAGTATGATGCCTCTCCTCCTATCTGCGGCGAACCAAAATGCGACCATCATTTTCAAATAAACAGAACCTGGATTCGTCCGAAAACACTATCTGCTGCAGTTACTGGCCCCAGTACGTCGTTCCACACACCATTGCAGTCTAGCATGTTTATGCACATTAGTCAAAGGTAGGCGGATAACTGGACGATGCGCCGCTAACCCAGACCGTAATAAACGGCGACGGACTGTCACTCCTGATAGTGTACGATGTGTTACACTGTTCCACTGTTGCGCCAGGGCCGAGGAGGACGCAGATCTGTCCTGCAATGCCTCTCGGACGAGGTGTCGATCTTCCCGGGGGCTGGTCTGGGTGGTGCGACCAGACCCATTCGTCGTGTTCTACGGCCTTCTGTGAACACCTCTTGCACCGCCGAAAAACTTCGTCCCACACGAACAGCAATTTTCAGGATGGATGCATCACATTCTCTCATGAAAATAATGCACCCTCTTTCTCATTAGAGGGCACGGTTCTCGCATACATCTGCGTGGCATCCTGCACGTCTGGTCAAGTCACACTGATCCATTACCTTCGGTTGATAACGACAACGAGAGCCACAGGCACATTTTACCAGTCGGTGGTGGACCTAGAACCTGAGGGTCGACATGGGAAATGCTAATCATTTCTTCAGAACATACTAATGCACATGTCCTGTGAATATGAACTTTCTATCTCTAGTCTTTCAAGATGTTCTGGTTTTTATGAATATGAGTGTATAAAGACGGGTGTATGTGTGTTGAAAAGTGAGTCCGAAGGCTGGTCAGATCCTCAACAGCTGCACCATCAACTGTCATCTATGGACTAGACGTCACTCAAGAGGCGTGCAAGGGAAGCGAGGAGTAAGGTGGTTTACCGTTGCTTTCTTCACCAAACCAGAATTTGCTTTTACATACGGTATCAATCTACCAAGCCGACTGAAACCAACCGAAACATGAAAATAGACATGAATTTAAGAATTTGGTAGGCCTACTCATAAACCTTACAACCCCAAAATTCCTACAAAAAATAAAAAATTCCAGACATCACTGAAAGGTGATTTATTTTGTTGCACAATTACGTTAGAGTAATCTTTAACTTCCATCTGTACTATCTGGCCTGGTTCTAAAAACATGCACACATAATAAACTGAATTAACTTGAAACTGCTATCCACTACACACACGCGCGAGTGAGTTAAATAAATAAATACATACATACTCGTAAATAAATAAATAAATAAATAAATAAATAAATAGATAAATAAATAAATAAATAAATAAATAAATAAATAAATGTCCGCCTCTGTTGTGTAGTGGTTAGTGTGAATAGCTGCCACCCCCGAAGGCCCGGGTTCAATTCTTGGCTCTGCCACGAAATTTGAAAAGTGCTACGAGGGCTGTAACGGGATCCACTCAGCCTCGGGAGGTCAACTGAGTAGAGGCGGGTTCGATTCCCATCTCAGCCATTCTGGAAGTGGTTTTCCGTGGTTTCCCACTTCTCCAGGCAAATACCGGTATGGTACCTAACTTCAGGCCACGGCCGATTCCTTCCGTCTTCCTTGTCTATCCAATCCAATGTTCCCATCCCCCACCAAGGCCCCTGTTCAGCATAGCAGCTGAGGCCGCCTGGGATAGGTACTGGTCATCTTCCCCAGTTGTATCCCGGACCCAATGTCTCTAGCTCCAGGACACTGCCCTTGAGGCGGTAGAGGTGGGATCCTTCGCTGAGTCCGAGGGAAAAACCAACCCTGGAGGGTAAACAGATAAATCTATATATATAAAATAAGAGTTTTGTCTGTACATTGCTCAGAATTTGAAAAGAATGGTATTTCTGTATCAGTCATGCCCGTAGTAACAAGGAAATACACTTTTTACTTTTCCGTAATTTCTGTCTGTCTGTCTGTCTGTCTGTCTGTCTGTCTGTCTGTCTGTCTGTCTGTCTGTCTGTCTGTCTGTCTGTCTGTATGTATGTATGTATGTATGTACACGCATCACGAGAAAACGGTTGAAGAGAATTTAATGAAAATCGGTATGTAAAGTCGGAGGATGAGCCGCTACAATCTAGGATATAAATAATTTTACTCGGGCTGAGTGAAATGGTAGTTTAGGGGAAGGCCTAAAATTTAATTCTCAAATATTTATATTATTGGTGGTCCTATCGATAAATACTACGTAACGAAAGTTATATAGAATTAAATTTCCGATCATTTATGTCATACATTGTTACCGTACCGGCTTTGATAACACAGATATTAATGAATTTGTATTTTTTTTGCCAAGTCCATATCAACGCCGAGCCACGAGAAAATTGGTTAACAGAATTGAATGAAAGTCGGTATATAGAGTCGGAGAATAAGAAACTATAGTGTAAGTTATAAACAATTTTATTCACCCTCGATGAAATTACAATTTGGGGGAAGGCACCTAAAATTTAATTTTTAAGTACCAGTGTCTTGGTCCTATCCAAAAGTACTACATAACAAAAGTTACAGATAATACTATTTCCGACCATTTATATTTTATTCAGTTTTACCGAACCGTCTATGATAAGAGTGGTATTTCAGAGTTAGAAATAACTAAATGTGAAGGCTTACAATATTGAAAGCGCATAACATTGATCAACAATAACATTACATTGACCATTGTTTGTTGTGATGTTCTTTGTCTCTTATGCTGCCGCTCAACTCATATAAGTTAGATGGGATTACTGTTGCGTACCGAGTACAACAGCCTGACTGAATATTGGCGAGAAATAGCTGGGGAGTTAGAAAACTTTCTTCTTTAGCATGCCATTCCTCTGGTTCATACATTTTCTGATACTGCCGGTACGCAACAGACTGGTTCATCATAGTATTCAAGCTATTCGATCCCTACTCAGACGCGCTGTTTTGAATGAGCAGTGCGCACACATAAGGCAGAGACTCAGTAGTAGTAGTATGACCTGGTCTAGAATTACAAATTAGGATTATTCCAAATTATAGCACCACAATTCATTAAGTAACTCAAAATTTAACCCTGAAAAGAGCCGTTTCTTAAGAAAAGCTTCTTCACATTTATTAAATTCTACATTCATTTTATTCCAAATTAGCAGTGAAGACGGGGTTTCTCCTCTGGCTTGGAGGAAAAATTTGCCTCCTAGTCAGATAGATTTTGTCGCCACCTGTGTAGTGAACTTAGATTTTCCGACTAATCGGTTAATCCTAGAAAACAGATTAGTAAACGGGCATAGTTTTTGCTCTGGGAATCTCTACTATTCGACACCCCCACCCGGCCGAAATAACACGAAGTGTGTTCACGGATCACGGCTGTCTACGGTTTGGTCATTCCAGCTCTGGAACTTTGGACCGTTAGATCGGCAGCGTAGTACTGTTCGTTAAAAGTGAGAAAATGTGTGGTTTTTCATTTGATCGAGTATGTTATAATGAAAGCATAGCTTTTAATCCCGCCATTCCTATTGACGTCATTGTTATGACCTATGTTCATTTAATTTGGGAAAACTACTAAGGCAGTCTTTCTGAGGATGTAAAAAGGCAGGTGGAGAGTGTCTGTCATTATAATGAAAACTCCCCAACCTGACTGTGACTGATGTAGGCAAGGGGGGCTACCATTACAATGGCCATTCCCTAACCCAGTCTTCATGTAAGAAAAGACGTTTGGTGACTTCCCCGTCGCGTTTCTAGAGTAACGTTAAGAGCTATGCAATTTAATACAATCTTGCTCACAACGTGTACACTACCTAACCTAGAATTCTGTATACAATGTAGAATTCCGTAGCGAAGCGCGGGTACATCAGCTAGTTATAATATAAATTTCTGAGTTGCAATAAGTAAGGAAATCGTGGATTTATTTGTTAAAACTATGTAAGTCCACCTCTGTGGTGTAGTGGTTAGTGTGATTAGCTGCTACCCCCGCAGGCCCGGGCTCGATTCCCGGCTCTGCCACGAAATTTGAAAAGTGGTACGAGGGCTGGAACGGGGTCCACTCAGCCTCGGTCAACTGAGTAGAGGTGGGTTCGATTCCCACCTCGGCCATCCTGGAAGTGGTTTTCCGTGGTTTCCCACTTCTCCTCCAGGCAAATGCCGGGATGGTACCTAACTTAAGGCCACAGCCGCTTCCTTCCCTCTTCCTAGTCTATCCCTTACAATCTTCCCATCCCCCCGCAAGGCCCGTGTTCAGCATAGCAGGTGAGTCTGTCTGGGCGAGGTACTGGTCATCCTCCCCAGTTGTACCCTCGACCCAGAGTCTGAAACTCCAGAACACTGCCCTTGAGGCGGAAGAGGTGGGATCCCTCGCTGAGTCCGAGGAAAAAACCGACCCTGGAGGGTAAACAGATGAAGGAGAAGAAGAAGAAGAAGAAGAAGAAAACTATGTACATACTTGGTAAGAATCAGACACCCATTTTCTGGGACATCTCAATTTGGCCTACTTGTATACAAAAGAGGGGATGTCATCTTAGATAAAACCATGGCCATGAATATCTTGGTAAATACATTCATGCGCATGTGTACTGAGATGAAAGGTAGTTAGGAAAACGTGGATTGCTGGAACAGAACGGAAATTTCGATTTGAGTTAAGACGAACAGGCGAATAACGAAAAGTAAGTGAGGAAATATAAACCTAGGAAGTGTTAATCTGGGGGCTTATTCTGATTCAGAGAACTCATAATTTTATTCATTGAACTGTCATGCTGTTTGGTTACTGATTTACTGTGGACCAGGACTGTTGTCAGTGTGTCGCACTACCAGTTCTATGTTTGTGAAGTTTGAGTGATTATAGTTTTTTTGCCACTGTTATAAGTGAAGAGTAGATTGTGGACTTTGTCTCGATTCGGTCACAGTATTAGAAGTATCGCACACGAACTATCGTCAGTCTATTGGGCTATGTGGCGATAGCTTCGACAAATTCGAGTATCATCAAGTGAATTAGGTTGGACGGCACGTTACGTCAACAGTAACTATTCTTATCATGCATCGAAAAGTGGCACCCACTACTACACGTGAGAAGATGGTGATATGTGCGCTAGCATAACATGGTACGAGTTTGGGGACATGTCACAAGGAGGTCGAACCTAAGACAACTGTGGCCAGGACGCGAGGCTTCAAATCGTCACGGATGCAAATATCTATTGGAGTGAGTAACCACCCATTACAAAGGTAGGAAGTAAGTGCTAATTAATATGTGCTAGGACTGATCTGATTCGTACGGAGATATTGTAAATTCTAATTGGTAAAATGTTGATATGTTTTTGTTTTCTTTTATTGATAATATATACATGTACGTATCAGAGTCAGTCCGCCTCTGTGGTGTAGTGGTTAGTGTGATTAGTTGCCACTCTTGGAGGTCCGCGTTCGATTCCCGGCTCTGCCACGAAATTTGAAAAGTGGTACGAGGGCTGGAACGGGGTCCACTCAGCCTGAGAAGGTCAACTGAGAAGAGGTGGGTTCGATTCCCACCTCATCCATCCTGGGAGGGGTTTTCCGTGGTTTACCACTTCTCCTCCAGGCAAATGCCGGGATGGTACCTAACTTTAGGCCACGACCGCTTCCTTCCCACTTCCTTGCCTCTCCCTTCCAATCTTCCCATCCCCCCGCGAGGCCCCTGTTCAGCATAGCAGGTGAGGCCACCTGGGCGAGGTACTGGTTATTCTCCCCAGTTGTATCCCCCGACCCAGAGTCTGAAGCTCCAGGACATTGCCCTTGAGGCGGTAGAGGTGGGGACCCCCCGCTGAGTCCGAGGGAAAAACCGACCCTGAAGGGTAAACAGAAAAAGAAGAAGAAGTATTAGAGTCAAACAGTTAGTTAAAGTTATTTACGGTAGTCTTGTTAGCATGATTCTGTCATTTTCTAACTTTTCAGGGGTATTAGGTAAGGCCCAGTCAAAAGTGTAACCAGTTTTGCAGCTTTTATGAACACGACCTGAGAGGAATCTTTTATGTTCTATTATTATTATTATTATTATTATTATTATTATTATTATTATTATTATTATTATTATTATTATTATCATCATCGTTATTAAAACGATACATTGAGGGATCATATGGTGATCTCTGGCATCTATTTACCTGCACGTTTGGCAAATTTTATTATTATTTTCACTATTATTATTATTATTATTATTATTATTATTATTATTATTATTATTATTATTATTATTATTATTATATTCGTTATTTATTTTAGATTTTATTTCATTGCAAGTCACGAAATGGTAATTAAATTCACTTACGGTATGAGTATTAAATAAACAAATTAATTCATTTAAGTATGCGAGGACATATAAACCTAGGAAGTGTTAGTCTGGGGGCTTATTATGATTCAGAGAACTCATAATGTTATTCAGTGAACTGTCATGCTATTACGCATTTGCTTACTACTCTACTGTGGACCAGGACTGTTGTCAGTGTGCCGTGCTACCAGAGAATTTCATAAGGATATAATAAATTCCATTGAAGTTAATTATCATACTGGTAACACCAATTCTAGAGACTATTATAAAATTTTTGGAAGACAACTAAAGAAATATGCTTCTCCTGCATTCATGTCGAAAGATTAAAATGGAATAATAGCACATAGCAGTAGTGAAAGTGCTGAGATTGTGGCAAAAGCATTCAGTAAACTTATGAACTGTGAAGAACCTAAGAAACTACAGTATTACAAAATAATTCAAATACTCCAATACAAAACAAATTTAATAACACAGACCCTCCAAAATTTCAAGAATTAGAAAAAAATAACTTAAAGAACTTAAAAAATTATAAGGCATGCGGAAAAGATCAGGTTTTTGTAGAGATGTGGAAATATTCAAATAATACGATTCGGATTTCCTTACACATGGCTTTAACAAAAATTTGGATCACTGAACAGTTTCGAGAACATTGCACAACAGCCTTAATACACCCTCTTCGTAAAAAGGGACATAAGAGTAATCCGGATAATTATAGAGGATTGTCTATCGTGGACTGCACATACGACATTTTTTCCAAGAAGGAAGGATTAAACTAGATCAACTAGGAAAGAAGTTAGGAGAATACAAAGGGGGCTTTAGACCCTGGAGAAGTTGTGCTGAACAGATCATCACTCTAAAATTAATAATGACATACTACAGAAAACAAAACAAGCGTATAGTAATAACGATTAGGAAAAAAACGTATATCATTCTTTGGGCATCTTACCAGAACACCTGACACCAGAATTAGCAGAAGAAGAATTGAAAAAATATGGAATAGGAAGACCAATATTAAATGCGTCACGGAAATTAAGGAAAATATTAAAGAACTACAAATAATAATAAACGATCTCAAAAACAAAGCAGAAAAAAATAAGATACTTCAAGACACACACACCAGGCTACAGACCAAGGTCAATAAAGCTTCTAATGGGAGGGTATTTTTGACAAAACAAAGGAAGGCATCATCTCTCAGAATGAAAAAAATATTGGCCTTATAGGATGTCAAGGAATCCTTTGTATAATTGGCTGGAGTGGTCCAATGTAGTCCATAAAATGTATTGAACCCATGACCTTTGTGCCCTAAGAACATTATGCATAATGTAACAATTAAGCTAAAAGTTGGATTCTTGATAGCATGGATTTGACACGTGACGAGGGGGTGATTACCTTCGGTCCCACGCTCTGGGGTACGTGACGTCAACCACACGTGTCGACGGCGGAAGAATCTCAAGTCATTTTAATGAACTATTTCAAAGCGCGTGTACATGGCGTGACCACGCCAAGTCAAAAAATATAGTGCCTATCAAAGGAGGTCAATCATCTCACAAATCGAACCCGTAAAATTTTTGAATGTCCGTGAACACTACCGCCAGAAATGTAGCAAGCATGTAGTCACTGTCAAAACTCTTGAAATTGCAGTTTAGGTAAGTCAGAAAATTTATAGAAATTTTCTTGGCGGCAAAGGGAGAGATCCGAAGAGAGGGGGTAACTGCTATAAATATGAAGGGACGCCATGACGAAGTCTCCTTCTCCGGCATTTGTGATACAAAGCGGACGAAAAATTGTTGAGCTGCTCTGCGAAGTAGACTGAGTTCAACTGCAGATTTTAGCCATTGCGGCTAAGTCTTGACTCCATGAGGAGATAGTTTTCTTGAGTGAAATAATTGTGCCAGATAGGACGGTCAAAGTACTGAATAAATTCTAATGTGATTAAGTAATTCGTGTGCGTAAATAACTATAGTCCATCGTGTGCACTCAACAAACAAGTGAAGGGTATTTTCTTTTTTTTTATGCTTTATTCCAGGAAACCTGAAGAAAATTAATAATGAACTGTGAAGCCATGAATGTAAAAATGGCTAAATAAAATGCCAGGGTCACAGGTGAGCCCTAAGACGAATACTGGCGTGACATGAGGTAGGTGACTTTCCATCTTACTACCTCTTATATCTTGTCTCGTGATTTCTTGTATTTGGATGGGGATATACGACGCAGTGGTCACCCCTACTAAGTTTTGTAAATGTGAGAGTACGACTGAAAGAGTCATTTGTTTTATTTTCCACTTGGATAAAAGTTTGAAGTCTTGCGAGGGCCGTATAATGTTGTAAAAAGTTATTGAATAGGGTTCCGAAGTGATATCACGTCCAATGTAGATCGTCATCCGTGTGAGTGTACTGCCTATATTTTGTGATGTCAAATTAAGATGTTCATTCGACGTAAAATTCTTCTGTCTGCAATTTGACGTTAATAATAATAATCCATGGTCACTCATTTTCAATCGAGTGGAAGCGCGCTGTCGGGTGAGAGCCTAGGGTGATGAATTTGGTCACGGAGAGAAACGTTTTTCTATGCCCATTTTAAACTGTGTCTGACTGACAATAAAAGATCTAGTAGAATGTTTCAGTCATTTCTCGTAAAAATCAAGTTATTAAATACGATATCATTTATGCGAAGTTATTCATGATTAATGCATTGTGCGATATTAGACGTCGGGATTTCTAGTAAGGATTTTATTCCAGTTCTTTGTCGATGATAATTGTGGAGCTGGGAAACAGAGGTTAGTTTGTTGATATGAGATTTGTGAATCAGGTTGGACCTGTCATTGAAGCCGGGACACGGAAGCCCGAGGAATGTTTTATATGAGTTGAGATGAGATGTGCGAATCAGGTTAGAGTCCTGTCATTTGAAGCCGGGACATGATAGCCCGAGGAATATTTCATAATGTTGAGAATGGAAAGAAATTCATAGAAATACATAGCGGTATAAATTGGCGACGCGTATAATTAGTGTGGGCATCTGGAAGCATAATCTGTGCATTTTGTTGGTTAGAATATATCGTATTTGTTTAATTATGTCGGCAGAGTTTAAAAGGTGAGCATTTTGAGAAGCCAGTCAACTGGAACAAACAGGTGTTTCATGTAACTGCCAAGCGAACTGGGGGTGAGAGGCCTCGGCTGAGCGGGGATGTAACGGGAAAAGAGTGGAGTTGAGATTGTACTGTAATTCTCGGCCAGGGGAAACGTTAAAATGCTGGATTTAGTTGAAATTCATAGCCGGTAATGATCTAAGTATTGTGAAATACTGTAATTGGGGACGTAATGAACATTTGAAATCACGAACTTTGAGTATAAGGAACAGAGTAACCCAATTTCAGGGTTGTCCAAAATATAGAGCGATGGTCGTGATGATCGGTTTGTCTGTGAGGGGTGTGCAAAATTCATAATGGTAATGGCGAGATATGACATCGTAATTATATGGCGAGTTGTTTGGTTTGTACGTAGATTATTAGGATATCCAAGTGTTAATAACGGTTAGGACTAGATTAGATTTTTAAGCGTGATATCACGAGACAGGATATATATATAGCTGGACATGAATTATGTAAAATTCTTTTCCAGCCAGATAAACATCGCAATATTGAACTCACATCACAGCTGCGTAGAAATTTGTGAAGAAACCAGAGTCCGCGGAGATAAAATTTGTTGTTCGTTAATATTTCGTTAAATCATTTAAATGTATTTAATTATTAAATTCAGTGAAACCGCATTTGAAATAACTTTAATCAAGCGAATAACTTGGAGATGCATTCTGGAAATTTTAGTTTGTTTTCTGGGGAATGTTAACATGTAAAGTAACGATAAAGGGGACATATCCGAAGGAAATGGATTTTACTGCCACAAAGTTTGTGAGCATTGCTATTGTTGTAATTATTGAACTTTGATTGATTGAGCAGTGAATATGCTGGGGATAGTAGAGTGGAACTTTGGTCATCAACCGATGTAACTTAATTGTGTTTAACCTTCAGCCTAGAAACTTGGATGGTCAGGGGGTCATCAACCTCAGTGACTTAGATTAGGGCCATATGCCATTGTAGCATCATTTCCTTGCGGTCATCACCCACAATGACTTTAAAGTAACTTAGAAGAGTAGATGTCGGTCCATGACATAGACGCAGGTCACATCGATTCAATTAAGGGTCCATGCCGTAGAACCACTGTGTGGCACACACCGATTGGACGGCCTTAATTATTCCCAGAGTCCAGAGTTCGTGTTACGAGGGCTGGACCATAACGAATCACTATGATGGTACATGTGGTCTCACATGGAAGCCGAATTTAAGGATTTCCAGACTTTCCTTTCTTAAATGATTAATAATTGAGATAATGGTTTCTAGTAAGAATGCCCATCAGGCAGTTACGTTAAAGTCTCACACCAGTGTTCTGACGTTTATGTAAAAATGATTGTGATGTCCAGTGGACACAATTGACTTCTATGATACCATTGACATGCTTCAGAATTTTCCTGAATAAATAGGAATCTTTTAAACAGACCTTTCATTCCAGTAGATAGATTAGAATTAATGAACCCTACCTTTACCTCAGCAAGTGACGAAGAACCCGAAACGACCCAAGAGACAGATCTCATGAACTTTGCTGATAGGTAAGGAAGGTAGGTATCCCTCAATATGGACCTAAAGGGTTCATTAAAATGGCTTCCAACGTGGTGGCATCAGTCACTTAACAGTGGGGCCTAAGTCACGATAGCGTGGAGGATAATTGTACACGTTGTGCATCATTAAAATGTTGCCCAACGTGGTGGCTTCAGTCACTTAAGACAGGGCCTAAGTACATCGAGAGAAGAACTACAAGTTAGGTTGGTTGACATCAGTGAAACGATGACCAATTGTAGGATTGTTATACGTTGGTCGACCATTAAAATGTCGCACCAACGATGGGGCATAAGTCACGATAACGATGAGGGAACCTAAGTCACGATAACGATAAGGATATTTTGAAAAAATCGTGTACTAGGGGAAAAGAGAAATAATGTTGAGGCTATGCCACATTATGGATGATAAAATCGTGCGCCAGAGTTGATTGTGAACTCGAAGAAATAGATAAACGCCCGATGAGTAAGGCTAGGAGATACCACATTGAGAATAATTTATCTACTGAATGAAAGGTATAATTTAAGTGTGTTAGTGTAATTTCCCAAATTTTTGAATACTGGTTTGAGTGTTTTGGCTGATCACTTTTATCGAGTGAACATTGCAGTTCACGTTTATTAAATAAAAATTTTAGAGAATGTTGCATTAACAGTGTGATGTGTTAGATAGGAGGATGTTGTGATGTTTATCGTTGTAGTCTTATTATACGCCGTTGAAGTCTCGGGCTCACCGATGACCTATCGTTTTCTGTTAAATACAGTATGTTTATGCAAGAGGGAGAATTGGCCCAAGGGCAGGTGGCCCAAATGATCAAGGACTTAATGGAGAGGATGGAAAATAATAAGAAGGACTTTATGGAGAGAATGGATGCCGATAGGAAGGACTTAAGTGAGAATATTAAATCTATGAGTGTAAGGTTTGGAAGCAGTGGACAATAAATTAGATAGTGCGGATGTGGAATTAAAAGGTATGATGGAGGTCTTACAGGACACGCAGGATAGTTGTAAAGAAGCTAGTGGGGATATTAGGAAGGACATTGGTGATTTAAATGTGAAGGTGGAGCAGAACACTAAAGCACAGGTTGACTTTAAACATGAAATAAATCAGCAGTTCATGGAAACTCGCGAGCTACATCGTGTTCTCAGTGAAAATCAGGACATAATCAGAGGGGACCTCGATAGGCACGTCAACGAAAGTAGGGAACTACATAAGCAGATGATGTCAGATCAAGCTGAGCTTAGGGCCGATCTGAAGACAGAGGTAGAGACGTTCAACATCATGCGTGAAGACGATAAGTCAAAGGTCTTCACAGCAATGAATGAACATAAGGAAATGTTGTGTAAAGAGATAGCCGTCGTAAATGACAAAGTAGACCAGGTAGCCGAAGACGTCAAGGCAACTGTAGACCAGCGTATTGAGGCCATTGACTTTAAATTAATCCAGATGAATAAAGAGGATATGAGAAAATTAGGTACAACTCAGGAAGAAACGGCTAGGAGTATTGAGGAGGTACAAGCAGATATTGAGGAACTAGGAAAAGATCTAGGCGATACAAGGGTAGACCTATCGAAACAACTTAAAGATACCCAAGATAAGGTCATAACACTGAGCGACGAGTTGACATCTGTTCATGAGGCTCTTAAGGGGGAAGTTAGTGCCCGGAAATTGGAACTGGATGGGTTAGTGAACAATATCGTAGGAGTCCAGGCCAAGATAGAGGAAGTGGTTAGTAAATCTCGCCGCACCTCAGATATGTCGTTCAGTTGCCCTAGCAACGCTAGTAGTCCCATACATCCTACAGGAAACGGACACTTTGACAATTCTACCCATTCTCAGGGGCAAAGCGTCACTAATGTTATAAACATGATTCGTCTTAAGGAAGATCAGCCTAAGAAATTCGATGGCAGTGGTACCCAGACGCCAAAGGGTTTTCTTAGAGAACTTAGGGAGTATATTCGCGATAATAGGATACCTGAAGAGAGGCAACTAAGGACTGTGGAACGGTACCTAGACGGAGTTGCGTCGTTGTGGTTCAAAGGTTTCCGATATAGCTTTGACACGTTCGAGGAATTTCAGACCGCATGTTTGGGCAAATTTTGGAATTCCGAGATTCAGCAGAACCTAAGGCTAGAGTTATATAGTCGCCGGTGTAACACAGCAGGACCGCCGAAATTTTCGTTATACTTTACCGAACAATTAGTTAAGTTCAAGGAACTTGAATCAGCCCCAAGTCAGCAAGAACTGGTTCAGGCTATCCAGAAACACTTCCCACCGGATATCCAGAGAATATTAATTGCTGCGAAGGTCGAAACCCCGATGCAGGCGGAATTGATATTGCGGCAGCTGGACCAGACCCATTCGCATCAATCAGCCCCGCGAATAGTCAGGCATTCAGAGCACCAAGTGAATGTCGTAAATCACAGCCAGGAGAGCGCGCCAGATAGGGAAGTTTCACGAGCACCGAGATATGAGAATGAGGGGCGGCGGTTCGACACCAGGCCATACCAAGGTAGGAAGAACTGGGAACAGCCCAGATACCATCACGAAGAGTGGGACAGACGCCGAGAACAATGGAGAAGAAACCAGGGTCGATACCAGGGGAACTCAGATCTAAGACGAAGGAACCCACGCGGGAATGAAGGCAACAGAAGAGGGGACGGTTACGAAAATTCCAGACGTTCTGACCGTTGTCACGGGCCTGAAGAGAGAAGGAGAGAAGGGGACCAGTATTTGAGAGAGCTGAGGTCAGGTACCGGACAGGACAAATGGAAGGACAGCATCCAACGAAGGGAAGTCAACACTGACTGTGTAGGAGCTCAAGACATGTCCCATACTGGAGCTATCCGAAAGACCTACCACCAGCATAGGGAATTAAACCCTAACGCGCCTCATTTCGACGAAAGTCTGAACTCGTCAAATGAGCGGAAAAAAACCCGCCAAATTTCCAGTAGTGGTTACGAGACAGGATTCCCACACACAGCCTGAATACGTTTCTCGCGACGGCTGGATAGTAGCCCAGATTGACTCCTGGATTATACAACCAGATGAATTAGTGGAAGACCACCTCAGACAGGAGGTTAGGAAAATAAGAGAGCTGCCAATCATTAATGTCAGGATATGCAACTTTAAGGTGAGCTGTTTATTGGATACAGGCGCCAGCATCAGCTTAATTTCACAAAATTTCTTTAACGAATTGTCTACTCGGAAGAAATTGCCAGAAATTCCTGTAGCAAATATCAAAATTAGAGGAGTCATTCCCGACAAAACTGCCATTTGTAAAACGCAGACCTTTTTGGATTTGCAGATAGGAGACATGACATTTTCGCATCCTTTTGTCATAATTTCAAAGCTGCACTATAATGTTATTCTGGGAGCAGACTTCATTTGTGAAAGTAATGCCGTCATCGATTTAGGAAGGAGAGAGGTGAAATTTAGGAAGGATGACGGGCCGGAATTAGTAGCTCTAAACGAAGAATCATTGGGTCAGACTGGGAGAAGAATGTGTGAGGAAGAAGTCCATTTCACTACCGTTTCTAAGGAGGCAGAAGAGGAGATAGAACAGGGAACAGAAGAGGTCAACCAGGAAGAGTGGGAAGTCCTCGAGACTGAATTGGGAAAGGCTGTAGAAGATTTGATAAATCAGAAAGTATCAGAATGCCCAGGGACGGCGGAAGAGAAGATGAAGTTGAGGGAACTACTTCTCAAATATCAGGATGTATTCGATTCAAAGCCAGGATGCATTCCAAATTTCAAATATGTGTTGGCTGTAAACAGTTGGGAGCCGTTCAAACGTAGGCCGTATCCCATTCCGGAGAAACATCGCCAGGAGGCTGGAAAAATTATTAAAGAGATGGAAGAAAGTGGGTTGATTTCCAAGGCAAATACACCATTCGTTAATTCCTTAGTTACCGTTCAGAAGCCCGACGGGTCCCTGAGGGTATGCTTGGATGCGAGGGTCGTAAATGACAGGCTAATCCCTGAAAATGATAGAGCTCCTCCCATCAAAGAAGTTATTAGGAGGTTTAGGGGCAAGCGCCGCTTCACTAATATTGATCTGACCTCGTCGTATCATCATATAATGCTCGATGAGAAGTCAAGATTGTTTACTGGATTCCTGTATGACCAGCACACGTATGTTTTTAACCCTCTCGCGTTTGGAATAAAAAACGCCGGTGCAGCTCTCATACGCGCCCTAGATCGCAACCTCACCGAACAAGTTAAGGCCATAACTACGCGATATGTCGATGACATATTGCTTTCGTCGAAGGATTTCGAGGAAAATCTTCATCATCTCGAGTTGCTACTCGAAAATCTCGGGGTGGCTGGTTTTAAGATCAACTTGAAAAAATCAAATTTCGGACAGGAGGAAGTTCTCTTCTTAGGACACATCATTGATGGTGAAGGAGTACGCCCTAACCCAGTGAAATCGCAGGCAATTGACAACTTTCCAAGGCCTATCAAGGTAAAGAACGTCCGACAGTTCTTGGGTATGAGTCAATTTTTCAGTGATCACTGTCCAAATTATACGGAGGTTGTGGCTCCATTGCAAGATTTGCTAGTAAAGAACAATCGATGGAAATGGTCTAGGGAACATGAGATTTCTTTTCGGGATACTAAGGAGATGTTAGCTAGAAGTGTGAAGCTAGGGTACCCGAATTTCGATAAGGCCTTTATCTTGCAAACTGATGCTTCCACCGTAGGGATTGGTGCAGTTTTATACCAAGAGGAAGGAGAAGAACCCAAGAAGAAGAACTACTTGGCATTCTTTAGCCGTAAACTTAGGAAACACGAGCTAAAATACAGTGTCACTGAATTAGAAATGCTTGCAATTGTTCAATCACTACAGCACTGGAGAAAGATGATTTTTGGATTCCCTATAACCATTAGGACGGATCACAAGGCCTTGACCTTTGTGATGAAGACGGTAGTTGCTAGCGAGAGAGTAGCTAGGTGGGCATTGTTTATCCAGCAGTTTGATCTGACCATCGAGCACTGTTCAGGAATGTCAAATGTCCTGGCGGATGCCCTAAGTCGAAACCCAAACGATAACGAACATGAGGTGAACTTCGTGGAGTTAACTGACGAAGATAGAACCTTTCTAAATGAGCTGACACGATTACCAGAATGTCAACGACAGGACCAGTTCTGTGGCAGGTTAATTTCGTTGTTGAAGGGAGAACTTCCACATGACGACCCAGGACGTGGAGAAGTTGAGAAGCTAGCTGAGAGCTATTTGTTTGTCGACAACACTTTGTTGAAATTCATAGACAAGGATCACACTAAATCTCGAATTGTGGTACCACCACCACTTAGGAAGGGTCTTATATGGCATGCCCATAGGATAACCGGTCATGGTGGGATTGACAAGGTCACCGCTACCCTTCAGGAAACGTTCACCTGGGTTAATCTACGAGAAGACGTGAGAAGCCTTGTAATTACATGTGACACATGCCAGAGGGTTAAGGCGAACCCGTACCTCATTCGACAGGCACCGATACCTCTCTTACCAGCTAAACCTCGTGAATTGTTCGCGATGGATATTTACGGAGTCCTTCCCAAGTCACGTAGAGGGAATAGATACGTCTTGGTAACCGTGGACGTATTCTCTAAGTTCACATCGTTATGTCCATTACAGAGAGCAAACACTAAATTGGTATTAAGAGCTATAAATAGGACCATAATTCCAGCTATGGGGAAGCCCATGTTTTTATTAACGGACCACGGCACACAATTTACCTCAGCTCAATTTAAACAGGAGTTGCAAAGGCTTGAAATTCGACATATTCTTAGTTCAGTTCGCCATCCTGAGGGAAACCCGTCAGAGCGAATTATGCAGGTCATCGCGAAGTTCTGTCGGATCTTCTGTGCTCAAGAGCATTGGAGATGGATGGATGTGTTACCTATCATAGAAGATTGCGTGAATAACACAATCCACGAAACTATAGGATGTGTCCCAAATGTGGTTCATTCCGATATTTATCCTTTGAGACCATGGCACGCAGTGGTGAAGTGTCCGAGCGACCCACGGCCGACTCAAGAGATGCGCATTGAAGAGACAGCTAGGCATCTTCGTCAGCAAGCTGACCGACGTTTGAGACGCGTCAAAAATAAGAGATTTCATCGGCCCTTGAAAGAAGGCGAATATGTGCTTGTTCGTAAACCCGCTCTCTCAAAACCTGAGGACAAGTATTACGCGAAGTTTGCACCGTTGTATATGGGTCCATTTAAAGTCATCCAGAGTTTCCGAAATAATTCCTATAAAATCCAGTCGTTAGATGGACGCTCTGAGGCTATTTTCAATGCAGCCAACTTGAAGGTTTATCTCAAACCTGAAGATATGGCGGACCAGGAAGTTAACCTCATTGAATCAGTGCTGGATCAAGATGTGGAACCGCTCGAAGAAAAGCAGGATGACCCACTGAAACGATGTAGGGAATGCAGGCAAGTCCCAGACTCTGTGATATTGAGAGCATTTGAGGAGTATTGGAATCTTACAGAGAAAATCTCGATAGAACAGGGAGAATTTGAAGAAGGTTCTGAGGAGGAAGACTTTGACAGCGAGGAAGACTTTGACGGCGAGGAAGGGATAAATAGCTCAGTCGAAAATTCAGTGGAGAACTACCAGGAAGCTGAAGGCATCAACCAGTATCCATACACCAGAAGATGAGCGATTGCATAAGAGAGAAGAAAGGAATTCGTATTCAAAGGTCATGTTTCATCAGACGTCAAATTTAGAAATTTCGCCATCTGGAGTATTTTAAAGGAAATTTTAAAGGAAATTCCTTGTCACTGTGCGAAAGGAATTCGTGTCTTGGGGGAAATATGAACCCATGACCTTTGTGCCCTAAGAACATTATGCATAATGTAACAATTAAGCTAAAAGTTGGATTCTTGATAGCATGGATTTGACACGTGACGAGGGGGTGATTACCTTCGGTCCCACGCTCTGGGGTACGTGACGTCAACCACACGTGTCGACGGCGGAAGAATCTCAAGTCATTTTTATGAACTATTTCAAAGCGCGTGTACATGGCGTGACCACGCCAAGTCAAAAAATATAGTGCCTATCAAAGGAGGTCAATCATCTCACAAATCGAACCCGTAAAATTTTTGAATGTCCGTGAACACTACCGCCAGAAATGTAGCAAGCATGTAGTCACTGTCAAAACTCTTGAAATTGCAGTTTAGGTAAGTCAGAAAATTTATAGAAATTTTCTTGGCGGCAAAGGGAGAGATCCGAAGAGAGGGGGTAACTGCTATAAATATGAAGGGACGCCATGACGAAGTCTCCTTCTCCGGCATTTGTGATACAAAGCGGACGAAAAATTGTTGAGCTGCTCTGCGAAGTAGACTGAGTTCAACTGCAGATTTTAGCCATTGCGGCTAAGTCTTGACTCCATGAGGAGATAGTTTTCTTGAGTGTAATAATTGTACCAGATAGGACGGTCAAAGTACTGAATAAATTCTAATGTGATTAAGTAATTCGTGTGCGTAAATAACTATAGTCCATCGTGTGCACTCAACAAACAAGTGAAGGGTATTTTCTTTTTTTTATGCTTTATTCCAGGAAACCTGAAGAAAATTAATAATGAACTGTGAAGCCATAAATGTAAAAATGGCTAAATAAAATGCCAGGGTCACAGGTGAGCCCTAAGACGAATACTGGCGTGACATGAGATAGGTGACTTTCCATCTTACTACCTCTTATATCTTGTCTCGTGATTTCTTGTATTTGAATGGGGATATACGACGCAGTGGTCACCCCTACTAAGTTTTGTAAATGTGAGAGTACGACTGAAAGAGTCATTTGTTTTATTTTCCACTTGGATAAAAGTTTGAAGTCTTGCGAGGGCCGTATAATGTTGTAAAAAGTTATTGAATAGGGTTCCGAAGTGATATCACGTCCAATGTAGATCGTCATCCGTGTGAGTGTACTGCCTATATTTTGTGATGTCAAATTAAGATGTTCATTCGACGTAAAATTCTTCTGTCTGCAATTTGACGTTAATAATAATAATCCATGGTCACTCATTTTCAATCGAGTGGAAGCGCGCTGTCGGGTGAGAGCCTAGGGTGATGAATTTGGTCACGGAGAGAAACGTTTTTCTATGCCCATTTTAAACTGTGTCTGACTGACAATAAAAGATCTAGTAGAATGTTTCAGTCATTTCTCGTAAAAATCAAGTTATTAAATACGATATCATTTATGCGAAGTTATTCATGATTAATGCATTGTGCGATATTAGACGTCGGGATTTCTAGTAAGGATTTTATTCCAGTTCTTTGTCGATGATAATTGTGGAGCTGGGAAACAGAGGTTAGTTTGTTGATATGAGATTTGTGAATCAGGTTGGACCTGTCATTGAAGCCGGGACACGGAAGCCCGAGGAATGTTTTATATGAGTTGAGATGAGATGTGCGAATCAGGTTAGAGTCCTGTCATTTGAAGCCGGGACATGATAGCCCGAGGAATATTTCATAATGTTGAGAATGGAAAGAAATTCATAGAAATACATAGCGGTATAAATTGGCGACGCGTATAATTAGTGTGGGCATCTGGAAGCATAATCTGTGCATTTTGTTGGTTAGAATATATCGTATTTGTTTAATTATGTCGGCAGAGTTTAAAAGGTGAGCATTTTGAGAAGCCAGTCAACTGGAACAAACAGGTGTTTCATGTAACTGCCAAGCGAACTGGGGGTGAGAGGCCTCGGCTGAGCGGGGATGTAACGGGAAAAGAGTGGAGTTGAGATTGTACTGTAATTCTCGGCCAGGGGAAACGTTAAAATGCTGGATTTAGTTGAAATTCATAGCCGGTAATGATCTAAGTATTGTGAAATACTGTAATTGGGGACGTAATGAACATTTGAAATCACGAACTTTGAGTATAAGGAACAGAGTAACCCAATTTCAGGGTTGTCCAAAATATAGAGCGATGGTCGTGATGATCGGTTTGTCTGTGAGGGGTGTGCAAAATTCATAAAGGTAATGACGAGATATGACATCGTACTTATATGGCGAGTTGTTTGGTTTGTACGTAGATTATTAGGATATCCAAGTGTTAATAACGGTTAGGACTAGATTAGATTTTTTAAGCGTGATATCACGAGACAGGATATATATAGCTGGACATGAATTATGTAAAATTCTTTTCCAGCCAGATAAACATCGCAATATTGAACTCACATCACAGCTGCGTAGAAATTTGTGAAGAAACCAGAGTCCGCGGAGATAAAATTTGTTGTTCGTTAATATTTCGTTACCGAGCTCGATAGCTGCAGTCGCTTAAGTGCGGCCAGTACTCAGTATTCGGGAGATAGTAGGTTCGAACCCCACTGTCGGCAGCCCTGAAAATGGTTTTCCGTGGTTTCCCATTTTCACACCAGGCAAATGCTGGGGCTGTACCTTAATTAAGGCCACGGCCGCTTCCTTCCCACTCCTAGCCCTTTCCTGTCCCATCGTCGCCATAAGACCTATCTGTGTCGGTGCGACGTAAGGCAACTAGCAAAAAAAATATTTCGTTAAATCATTTAAATGTATTTAATTATTAAATTCAGTGAAACCGCATTTGAAATAACTTTAATGAAGCGAATAACTTGGAGATGCATTCTGGAAATTTTAGTTTGTTTTCTGGGGAATGTTAACATGTAAAGTAACGATAAAGGGGACTTATCCGAAGGAAATGGATTTTACTGCCACAAAGTTTGTGAGCATTGCTATTGTTGTAATTATTGAACTTTGATTGATTGAGCAGTGAATATGCTGGGGATAGTAAAGTGGAACTTTGGTCATCAACCGATGTAACTTAATTGTGTTTAACCTTCAGCCTAGAAACTTGGATGGTCAGGGGGTCATCAACCTCAGTGACTTAGATTAGGGCCATATGCCATTGTAGCATCATTTCCTTGCGGTCATCACCCACAATGACTTTAAAGTAACTTAGAAGAGTAGATGTCGGTCCATGACATAGACGCAGGTCACATCGATTCAATTAAGGGTCCATGCCGTAGAACCACTGTGTGGCACACACCGATTGGACGGCCTTAATTATTCCCAGAGTCCAGAGTTCGTGTTACGAGGGCTGGACCATAACGAATCACTATGATGGTACATGTGGTCTCACATGGAAGCCGAATTTAAGGATTTCCAGACTTTCCTTTCTTAAATGATTAATAATTGAGATAATGGTTTCTAGTAAGAATGCCCAACAGGCAGTTACGTTAAAGTCTCACACCAGTGTTCTGACGTTTATGTAAAAATGATTGTGATGTCCAGTGGACACAATTGACTTCTATGATACCATTGACATGCTTCAGAATTTTCCTGAATAAATAGGAATCTTTTAAACAGACCTTTCATTCCAGTAGATAGATTAGAATTAATGAACCCTACCTTTACCTCAGCAAGTGACGAAGAACCCGAAACGACCCAAGAGACAGATCTCATGAACTTTGCTGATAGGTAAGGAAGGTAGGTATCCCTCAATATGGACCTAAAGGGTTCAGTATTATATTATTATTATTATTATTATTATTATTATTATTATTATTATTATTATTATTATTATTATTATTATTATTATTATTATTATTATTATTATTATTGTTTGTATACATTTTATGAAGTTACAATTGATGGCCAAATGCTCACCAGGACCTGCTTACCTCATGAGTTAAACTGAGCACTGTCCCTGTATTGCAAGAGGCCATAGCCCTTAGGTGATTTACAAGGCTATTTTTTATTTTTATTTTATGTTAGTGGGACTAATATATTTGTAAAGTTACAATTTGAGCCCAGCAGTGGGGCGTGTTTGATGTTTTCATGTTAGTTACAATACACATATCTTACAGATTGTATTTTGTCTCGTAATTTGAAGAAATTGCTTCTCTTGTTCATTAATATTATTTAACACTATCAATTCCATTAGTAATATGCATTTTTCGTTGGATATATTTACTTAAAACTCATTGCGACTTGTACGTATAGCAACCTCACTCAGAGTAGTCCCGTAAGTTGCTGAGGCGTATTTGGGAACTGCTTACAGTTCTTCACCTTATCTTCTTGCTCTCGTATTACTTATTCAAAATACGATTCCACTTGGGCGAGGCGGTGCTAGTGTTTGTTTATAACGGTAGATAGAGGACAGTAAGGTGAGTCGCGGGCACGTCGGTGTAACGAGTACGGTCATCACATGAGTCATCGTCAAGTCTATGTGTTCTGACACCGTGGTTAGAGATTCGAGTCCCGTTTGTGAAAAAAATCACCATCGGAATATTGCTCGGCAGGGTAGGAGACGTATGCGATTTCTGATCACTAGATTGCTTGTCAAAAGACTGGATTCAATTCCAAACCTCTCCACATTGCTCATATGGAGTGAGAGCGTAATCATAATCATAATTATCATCATCATCATAATCACCACCACCACCACCACCACCACCACCACCATCATCATCATCATCATCCTACGTCCAGAGACCTGTACCAGTGGAGCCGAACATGTCGTCGGACGCTCCTTGCAATAAAAGCCCTACGTAATACGGACAGAATAAGATGAATTTTAGAGAACAATTTGTGAGTTATAAAATCTTTCTTCAGTTTATCCCAGTTCATTTTTGGGGTCATTGGAGCAACCATGGCTCATTTTGGACGGATGCACTTCCTGACGCCACACGATTTCTCAGGTCAAAATTCCTATCCGAGATCGACCGGGATTCGAACACCACCTGTCCGGATTGAAAGCCCGCAGCTATCCCACTACGTCAATCACGCTCTCCCCCCTTCGCCACCTCCCACAAACCAATAGGGCGCATATAGAATGGAATCTGTTTTGATCATTCAGGGCCAGTAACGTTAGAACGAAAGGAGACTATGTATCACCAAGGACTGACCGACTGATTAATTGAGCGTGCTACTGTAACTGACGACAGAGCCGGCTGACAGAACACCTGACGTAAACAAGCAGTAGTTCCTCGCATAGCCGACAGCAATCGTATTTTGAACTCGAACCATTCCTTAACCGTAGGGGAAAATAGCGTGAAGTCATGTGAGTGCTAAAAAATGATTCACTCAACGAGCAAGAAATGATCTAATGTGAAGTGTAGTTTGATTCGTCTCAGCGAGTTCGACAACTACATGGCAACAAAAATAATCAAGTAGTGAACATTTGAGAAAATTATGATGCAGAGAAGTGTAAAAAATGTCCTTCTTTGTAAAATGTCGCGACATATGGAATATAAATGGCTTAAACGTTATCAAAAGCGCATTGGCTTTTCAGAATTCCAAAAAAATCCAAAATCAGCAATGTCGAGCATCAAATGAGTTGTATGTACGGTATGATAGTGAGCACAAACAATGGCTTGATCACCAACAGCTTGACTATCGGTTGTTATAGGACGTCACTGAAGAGGTAAAAAATGGCGTATGACTTTTACTGCCGGGAGTGTCCGAAGACAAGTTTAAGTTTGAGTGGCGTTTACAAAAGTAGGAAAGATCACAATATGAAGATAAAGTTGGAATTCAAGAGGACAAACTGGGGCAAATATTCATTTATAGGAAGGGGAGTTAGGGATTGGAATAGCTTACCAAGGGAGACGTTCAATAAATTTCCAATTTCTTTGAAATCATTTAGGAAAAGGCTAGGAAAGCAACAGATAGGAAATCTACCACCTGGGCGACTGCCCTAAATGCAGATCAGTATTCATTGATTGGCTCGCCAGATGCAGGTCTTTTGATTTGACACCCGTAGGCGACCTGCGCGTCGTGATGAGGATGAAATGATGCTGAAGACGACACATACACCCATCCCCCGTGCCAGCGAAATTAACCAATGTTGGTTAAAATTCCCGACCCTGCCGCGAATCGAACCCGGGACCCCTGTGACCAAAGGCCAGCACGCTAACCATTTAGCCATGGAGCCGGACACTGAAGAGGTGTTCTAGGGAAATGAAGAGTGAGGTAATCTCCCTCTGCTTCCTTCATTGAGCCAGAAGGTGCTAATGTATATCAGTCTGCCAGGCATAGGCTTATACCAAGCGATCCTTTGACTGACACTTTTCGCACTGCATCTCAGGGAATAGCTGCGTTAGGAATAGCATTACTACCATCGCTCATACCTTAGTCACTTTTATATTGTTCAACTATGAGACTGAGACAAGTAAATGAAAGTAACACTTCTTCTAGTCAATACCAGGATATTCAGTGCAGTAAACTCTACATCAGAGCTGTATGTGGGCTTATTTTCAAAGGTAGTGATATTTATTCAAAATGTGTACTTCCAATCACTTTAAATATCACAGCTGAGAGGAAAACACTTTACAGAAAGCTAAATATATCCCGAAGAGAAGTATTGACATTATCCGTATTTCAATATATTATTAGATCCTTATAGGAAACGAAACAGCTTCCACTACCGACTTTCGGGAATTAAAAAAAATCAGCCCTACAAGAGCAAAAAAAAAAAAAGTGAGCTGGTTACATGGTACGAAATACGTAGCTGACAACTTGCATTCGGAAGATAGTGGGTTCGAACCCCATCATCGGCAGCCCTGAACATGATTCTCGTATGCAACACATTTTCACACCAGACAAATGCCGGAGCTGTACGTTAACTCAATGCCGGCCCCGTGGTGTAGGACTAGCGTGCCTGCCTCTTACCCGGAGGCCCCGGGTTCGATTCCCGGCCAGGTCAGGAATTTTTACCTGGACCTGAGGGCTGGTTCGAGGTCCACTCAGCCTGCGTGGCCGTGCGGTTAGGGGCGCGTGGCTGTGAGCTTGCAACCGGGAGATTGTGGGTTCAAATCCCACTGTCGGCAACCCTGAAGATGGTTTTCCGTGGTTTCCCATTTTCACACCCGGCAAATCCTGGGGCTATACCTTAATTAAGGCCACGGCTGCTTCCTTGCAACTCCTAGCCCCTTCCTATCCCATCGTCGCCATAAGACCTATCTACTGGGCGAGTTGGCCGTGCGGTCAGAGGCACGCGGCTGTGAGCTACATCCGGGAGATAGTGGGTTCGAATCCCACTGTCGGCAGCCCTGAAGATGGTTTTCCGTGATTTTCCATTTTCACACCAGAAAAATGCTGGGGATGTACCTTAATTAAGGCCACGGCCGTTTCCTTCCAACTCCTAGGCCTTTCCTGTCCCATCGTCACCATAAGACCTATCTGTGTCGGTGCAACGTAAGGCCACTAGCAAATAAAGCAGCCTATGTGATTAGAATTGAGGAGCCATCTGACGGTGAGGTAGCGGCCCCGGTCTAGAAAGCCAAGAATAACGATCGAGAGGATTCGTCGTGCTGGCCACACGACACCTCGTAATCTGCAGGCCTTCGGGCTGAGCAGCGGTCGCTTGGTAGGTCAAGGCCCTTCAAGGGCTGTAGTGCCAAGGGGTTTGGTTTGGTTTGGTTTGGTACGTTAACTCAGGGCACGGTTGCTTTCTTCCCAGTCCTAGTCCTTTCATATCCGATCGTCGCCGAAAACCAATCTGAGATAAAATTAAACTACCTGGCGAGTTGGCCGTGTGGTCGGGGGTACGCGGCTGTGAGCTTGCATCCGGGAGATAATGGGTTCGAATCCCAATGTCGGCTGCCCTGAAGATGGTTTCCCGTGGTTTCCCATTTTTACACCAGGCAAATGCTGGGGCTGTACCTTAATTAAGGCCACGGACGCTTCCTTCCCACTCCTAGCCCTTTCCTATCCCATCGTCGCCATAAGACCTATATGTGTCGGTGCGACGTAAAACAACTAGCAATAAAATAAAATTAAATTAAACTCATGTCCTCACCCCGTCGTGGTGCAGTTCTTATCAGACATACTCCCAATGAAGGTAAGGTATATGTACCGTCCTGCCGTTCTCAAATATGTGACAGTTCCGGGAATCAATCCTGGGCCACCGAGGACGGCAGCTAACAGCGCTAACCGTCACGCTAAGGACGCGGAGGCGGCTCCTGCTTGACTGAGGGCGAGGTTAAATCAATAATAGCAAAAGCAAATATAAATAATGTTATAATAAAAAGTGGTTGGAATATGTAATGAATACCATTATACTTCAACTGCATGCTAGAGAAAATTATAGACAGAAGAAAGAACCCTTGCAACAAGTTTCAAGAAACGTCCTTCAACAACTACTGGCCTTACGCCACACCGTCTCAGGTAGGTCTTATAGCTACTATGGCATAAGACTGGGATAGAAGCGGCCATGGCCCTAGTTAAGGCTCAGGCGTGAAAACGGGAAACAGCAGAAATCCGTTTTGAAGGCTGCCGAGAGTGGGGTTGGAACCCACCATCTCCCGAATTCAATCTCACAACTTTACGGTGCGAACCGCGCAGCCAACTCGCTCGGTCCTTGACAAAGGCACATTACAATTAAATGTAACGTACACAGAAAATGCACTCAAGCTTAACGAATGGAACATCTTTCTGATCTCTTGTATGTTCAGTCCGTCAGCGATTCCGCTGGTTGGATCCTCAACAGCTCTGCCGTCAGCTGTCAGAGATGGCCTAGGCATCACTGAAGAGGCGTACTAGGGAAATGAGGAGTGAAGTAGTTTCCCGTTGCTTTCCTCACTCTGATCTCTTCCTCTGATTGAATGATAGTACGTCTTCCTACCTGCCTCCATCTCTTCTGGTTCTGTTATCAAAACTGGTTCTGTTAGGCTTAAGGTCCCTTTCACACTAGGCTTCAGAAATCGATTCTCCATATGACAAGGAACCCGGGTCTTCGGTGATTCGACTGTCTATCAGCGTGAAAAGAGAGGCACGCAGGGACTTCTCTGACCCCGTGAATATTAGCTAGCGATTTCTGTTTATTTTTCAAACATGACAATTCTGGAAATTATATTTTTGTAATTTCATGGCATTCAATGTTTGATTACTCTCAAAGGGGGAGGGAGGTTAAGAGGACATTACATTTTCTCTCAGGGCAGTGGCGGCCACAGTCTAACCCAGTCGCGAAGCTCCTTAGTGAGGAAATGACATCCTGTTGACACACGGAACAACACCAGCGCACGCAGCGGCCAGCAAGCCAGTACTGTTCTCTACCCAACAGCTGACTGCACCTTCCCACGGAAATTATAAACTGTGACCACCTCAACAACTATATTAATCTGAATTTTAAGGAAACACGTTGATACACTAGACTACAGCGTGGTAATAATACCGTAGGAAAACCGTAGGAAAACAACAATAGTTTATATTCGAAGGAACATCTGATCACACCACTCTTGTTAAAGTCTTCACCAACCGGGCGAGTTGGCCGTGCGCGTAGAGGCGCGCGGCTGTGAGCTTGCATCCGGGAGATAGTAGGTTCGAATCCCACTATCGGCAGCCCTGAAAATGGTTTTCCGTGGTTTCCCATTTTCACACCAGGCAAATGCTGGGGCTGTACCTTAATTAAGGCCACGGCCGCTTCCTTCCAACTCCTAGGCCTTTCCTATCCCATCGTCGCCATAAGACCTATCCGTGTCGGCGCGACGTAAAGCCCTTAGCAAAAAAAAAAGTCTTCACCATTTTCTAAATTCTATTATTGAAATGAATTCGGTTATTTCACATAAATCATAAAAATATTAATGAACTAAAAATAATTCAAATAATATTCAAAGATCCCAACAATCTAAATGACTGAATTTTAAATACTTTTTTGTTCTATATCACTGGAAACTTTCATTGCAAAATTTCACAGTGTAATCTAATCTTAGTTTCACAATTGCAGCACTAATGACTTAGTACCTTCACAGCATCAATGTGGAAAGTCAGGTATTTAAATTAGGGAATTAAGAGTATACCATATCCAATCTCGTGAGCATTCTCCTTAAAGGAGAACACAACACAAAAATCAAGTTGCCTCAGAATCAAAGAGTGTATCGGACAGTGTTCAACTATATATTTGCTTTTGCTGTGCGCCGCTCCGCAGGCCGGTGAACTAAGGAAACACGAGTAGCTATGACGTCACTGCGCTGTAAACGCTGAGCGAGCCATCCAGTTGATTATTGCAGTACGCGCTCAGCCGCTCTTCCGTTTACTTGAAGTGTTGTTTTATTATAATAGTGCGGTGACTGTCGAAATGCCTTCCTGTAGTGTGTACGGCTGTAACAACACAACGAGTAGAAACCGAAAGTGTAGAGAGAAAGAAATACATTTCCATAGGTTTCCAAATCGAAGTAAGTCGCCTAGAAGGTTTAACAGTTGGGTACAATTTTGCAAGAGGAAACACTTTTCTCCCGGTAAGGGAGCTACTGTGTGCTTAGTGCATTTTAAAAATACAGACTGTGATGAAACGCAACTTCTGAAAATGAAGGTGATGCCTAAGGAAAAGTTGCAAGGTCCGAAATTGAAGCCAGGGTCTGTTCCTTCAATAAGATGTCTGGCGTCGACATGGAGATAATTTTCAGGCAGGAATGCTAATTCATACGGAAGTCGCTTCACAAAATACACTGTAGGAGTACTTGTCAGAAACTAAAAGGAGCAGGACGGAAAGGTATGAGGCTAAAAGACGAAGGGAGTTTGTTGACACTGTATTAAACGAAAGTGATGATGATAATGATGTACACGACGTTCAGAATGATATGAGTGAAAATATTTTACCAAACAGACACGAATATAGTGTAGAAATACAGTGTGAGTTAGGAAGTGAAATAGCTAGAAAATACTTCGACATTGCAACATCCGGCACAGCCTTGAACAGTGGCGTAATGGGAGAACAGTTGAATGACAGTTTCTATGAACCAGATGAAAGTGACAGTGAAACTTATATTGGTGATACTGATAACGAACACACTCAGGACGATATACATATTACAGGTTCATATTTCTTTGTAGCGGGGACAAGTTTACTTACACTCTTTGAAATTTGTTACATTTGTAAAAGTAAAGTGAAAAACATTTCACATTACATTAAATGGACTATGTTGTGCGTAAAATCACTTTGCGGTTGTGGTAATAAAGTACGTTGGTATTCTCAACCAATGGAAGGAAAGAAACCGGAAGCAAATGTCCTAATATCATCAGCATTATTGTTGTCAGGTATTCTCTTTGAACCTTTTCTGTCATTCTGCAAGTCCATTAACTTACATATGATATCACGAACTGTATATGATAGAATTATTCTTAGAGTAACTGGTCCGGTAGCGAAGGGTGCTTGGGATCAAGAAAGGACTAATGTTATTGATTGTTTGAAAAACAGTGTCAAACCCATTTGGTTAGCCGGAGATGGCCAGTACGATTCTCCCGGCTTTTCAGCCAAATATTTAGTGTATTCACTAATGGATATAAATATAGGCCGCATAGCTCATTTGGAACTTGTTCAGAGAGTGATGGTGAAAGGTGATCTTGAAAGGGCTGCGTGTGAAATCGCGATGAGGAAGATTGTACAGGAAGAAAATTGTAATATAAAACTCTTCCTTTCCGATAGACACAAAGGAGTAAGGTATTTACTGAGAACGCAGTACCGGTGTCGTGATATTGAAGATGAATTTGATGTTTGGCACATATCAAAAAGTCAAATGAAAGAGATGAAAGCTCTCGATAAAAGTCATCCAGAAGTTCAAGCGTGGAAGGCCAGTATAAATAATTATTTATGGTGGGCAGCACAAACATGTAATGGAAACAGTTCTGTGTTAATCGATAAATTTACGTCAATTTTGTACCACGTAAAAAATGAGCATAGGTGGTTAGAAAACGGTAAATGCAAATCCTGTGAGCTCGATACATTAACGGAGGAGGAAGAGAGAAAGAAAATGTGGATTAAAGGAAATTCAAGTTCATATGAAGCCTTGAAGAAAATAGTTTTAGACAAATCTTTTTTAAAAGATATGGAACATATAAAACACTACGTTTACATCGGAAGCCTAGAAAATTATCACAACCTTCGTTTGAAATACGCTCCTAAAAGAGTTCATTTCTCATACTGAGGCTTAAAGCTCAGGTCAGTGATTGCTGCATTGGACTTTAATTGGAACATCAATAAATTGAAAGCTGGTATCAAAACTCAATACTCAAAATCAACAGGAGCCTGGGTGATAAAATAGAAATATGAGGCGTGAAGCGATGGATGGAAGAAGGCAATAATGAACAAAATAAATCTCTTGCAAACTAACTATAGTAGAACCTCACCTGAAGCTCAGGCAATGGATCTGTCACTGCCTAAAAACATCGCTCCAATACCACGACCTTCCAATGACGACCTGATCACGAAGCACAGCACAAACACCCCGTCCCCTAGCCAAGAGAATTAATCATTTAAAATCTCTGAACTGACCTCCCTGTGGGTGGGGGTGGTAGAATAACACCCACGGTATCCCTGCCTGTCGTAAGAGGCGACTAAAAGGGGCCCCAGGGGCTCTGAACTTTGGAGCGTGGGTTGGCGACCACGGGGTCCTTAGCCGAGTCCTGGCATTGCTTCCACTTACTTATGTCAGGCTCCTCACTTTCATCTATCCTATCCGACCTCTCTTGGTCAACACTTGTTCTTTTCCGACCCCGACGCTATTAGGTTTGCGAGGGCTAGGGAGTCTTTCATTTTCACGCCCTTCGTGGCCCTTGTCTTCCTTTGGCCGATACCTTCATTTTTCGAAGTGTCGGACCCCTTCCATTGTTTCTCTCTGATTAGTGTTATATAGAGGATGGTTGCCCAGTTGTACTTCCTCTTAAAACAATAATCACCACCACCATCTTACAGCTTGAAGCCCACTTAGGTGCCATCGGGTTTCGGAAATTTGTTCCTTATAGTGTTGACAACACATGATGGTATGACAACTCTGTTCTTCTTACCAATCGCAGTCCATGAATTTACCCACGAAGTGAAATGTTTGTAACAAATAAAACGCCAAGTTCTATTTGATGGATTTAAAGCTGTCAGTAAATGTTTCCTTGCCATGTTCTTTATTTTTAAGCTCATGTTATGCCTTGTCATTGTCAATACTTCACGGTCTAAAATAAGCCTTGTAAACGAGGGATTTCTTGTTATACACATAAATTTCTCAGATTTCACTGCTTTTACATTGTGTAATTCACAACAGCATACACTTTCTTCATCCGTATCCACGATTCATTACATTTGCACCAAATTCGCGTGCCGGCACGGCCTGTAGTGTTTAGCATATCCGTGTCAAGATCGCTATCTGAATGGACATCAGCAAACGTCGTTCGTTCTGGCTCATACTGATACGGACGAATTATATTTACATCCATTATAAATAAAAATAAGCCCACTAACACTGGCAACAGAAGAACACGGCAGTAGCAGAAGGAGTGCGGGAAAAGACTGCGCGAGTTTACTCTCAGCGTCAAGGCTGCGAGGTAGACTCTACAGCTCAGTGACGTCACGACCAGTTACTACTTCCACACATAACTTGAGAATGGTTGGATATAGAGGCACCGAATTAACGGCATTGTTATTACATTCACATAATACATATTTAGCAATGAATAACGAAATATGTGTTTTTGTGTTGTGTTCTCCTTTAACATATAGGAAATTCTTAACATCAGCCCCTTTCCTCTCAATTCGCCTCGACTTCCTACAAGATAATTTATGCTCCTCTGACAACCGAGCAAGAAACCGCACGGTTTACGTCACGTAACTATCAGCTTACATAGCCGATATAGTGGGTTCGAAACCCCACTGTCGGCAGCCCTGGTTTCCCATTGTCACACCATGCTATACTTTAATATTCAAGCCACGGTCGCTTCCTTCCCACTCCAAGCCATTTCCTATCCCACCGTTGCCAAAAGACATACTGTATTTGTGTCGGTGTGACATATAATTGTGTGCTGTGCTCCTTTGATGCGGGTTGATGATCTTTTGTCAATAACTTCGTTTTGAAGAAATCTGCGGAGATTTATTGGGAATGATACTGCATTCCATACTCCTCTTTGCTGACATGAACTGATTGTCCTCAAACTGATACAAACATAACTTTATGTTATTGTACAAATAGTTCATAGTTTTCTCTCATAAATCAGCCCTCTTACTATTTACAAGCAGTTTTCTTTTTCTTTCTTTTCTTCTTCTTAATCGTTTACTCTTCAGGGTTAGTTTTTCCCTCGGACTCAGTGAAGGATCCCACCTTTACCGCCTCATGGGTAGTGTCCTGGGGCGTGAGACATGGATCGAGGGATATAATTGGGCAGGAGGATCAGTACCTCGCCCAGGCGGCCTCACCTGCTATGCTGAACAGGAGCCTTCTGGGGGTTGAGAAGATTGGAAGGACTAGATAGACAAGGGAGAGGGAAGGAAGCGGCCGTGGCCTTAAGTTAGGTAATATCCCATCCCTGCATTCGCCTGGAGAAGTGGGAAACCACGGAAAACCACCTCAAGGATGGCTGAGGTGGGAATCGAACCCCCCTCTAATCAGGTGACCTCCAGAGGCTAAGTGGACCCCGTTCCAGCCCTCGTACCACATTTTCAAATTTCGTGGTAGAGCCGAGAATCAAATCCGGGTCTCTGAGGGTGCCAACTAATCACACTAACTACTACACCACAGAGGCGGGCAAGCAGTTTTCTACACATTGAAAACACCGCTACGTGTTAGAGGTTACGATTTCGTTAAAACATTATTTATTTTCAAAATTGGATGAATTTCTTTTGGGTCACATTCCTGGATCATTGATAAAACGAAATACCTGCTTATCTGTGCATTTCTGAATCTTCACAATATTGTTCTATTATCTGAAAATGTAAATGTAAGCTTTACTGTACAGGTTCTTTAGAAAACCTAAAGAATGATGCGCCATACACATCTCCTTTCGTAAATACCTTGTTAATTTAATAGAAAACCAATCATCTATAATGGAATTACCACACGCTTACCTCGCAAAAACGTATATCAACTTACACATTCCAGAAGACCGATAGCTTGCTGGTCACGTGGAGCGCTTCAGTCGCATGGATGAAGAAAATGAGTCTAGCTTGGCGACTGTGTTTATTAGACTATGGTAGCGGCTGTCGGGCTGATTGGCTCAGACGGTTAAGGCGCTGGCCTTCTGAACCCCAACTTGGCAGGTTCGATCCTGGCTCAGTCCGGCAGTATTTGAAAGTGCTCAAATACGTCATCCTAGTGCCGGCAGATGTACTTTAACGTAAAAGAATTCCAGCGGGACTAAATTCCGGCACCTCGGCGACTCCGAAAACCGTAGAAAAAGTAGTTAGTGGTTGTTTGGGGTGATTTCCGACAAACGAGTAGCGTTACAAAAATGTTGCAGAGTTTGGGTCGGAAAGACTTGGGAGAAAGGAGACGAGCTGCTCGACTAAGTGGTATGTTCTGAGCTGTGAGTAGAGATATGGCATGGAATGACATTAATAGACGAATAAATATGTGTGGTGGTTTTAAATGTAGGAAATATCACAATATGAAGATAAAGTTGGAATTCAAGAGGACAAATTGGGGCAAATATTCGTTTATAGAAAGGGGAGTTAGGGATTGGAATAATTTACCAAGAGAGATGTTCAATAAATTTCCAATTTCTTTGCAATCATTTAGGAAAATACTAGGAAATCAACAGATAGGGAATCTGCCACCTGGGCGACTGCCCTAAATGCAGATGAGTAGTGACTGATTGATTATAAAGCCAATAACATTATTATTAGTACAATGGTGGATAGCGCGTTTTTTGGCATGTTTTTGATGCTTAGTACACTTCTTGCAGAGGAGAAGCAGCAGCAGAAGAAGAAGAATGTAGGTATGGTTTTCAAGCAAGAGCTGCAAATGTTTTCGAAATAGTTCATTTCCTGGGGAAACGTTTTATAATTATCTCTGCAAAAAGCAGTTACTCCCTCAGCATCCAAACTACGCATTACTTTCGTCATTGTACCAAGATTCCAGGTGGTAGAGGTGAACATTCAGACGCTACTAACTTTATTAAGCGAGACTCCTTGACGACTCGCGAAGAGGGGGAGTCGCTGAGCGTCACCTGTTGTCTCTAGGCCACGTGGCCTGACTCACAGCAAGTCTAATCTGAAGGAGTCGAGGAAGTTCTTGTTTGAATACGCAGACCTGCCTTCGCCGACCCTCGTCGTGTCACACAGAGACTCTACTCCAAGAGCTTGGTGTGAAAGAGGTCTAACAGAAATTCTCATTGTGTGTGGTGTCTGATCTGTGGCTAACTTGGCTACGACGCAACAACAACAACAACCGTAACCTGTATATTAGGTAGTCACTTTTAGGAAGACCGAGAGTGACTTCTTGCTCTGTTATATTCTGTTACCTGAGGCTCGTTGCTGTGAACTTTAGCCCTTCTCTTAAATATTAGTTGAAAAATAATCTAACTCCAGTCAACTAGGAAGGAGGCTTGTATGTTAGTCCTTAGGCCATTGATTTCATGTCACAGTCGATTAGCCGATGTCGTTCTGTGCCTAAGATAGGGGGTTCGATCCCAGCTGATGTCTGTGGTACTTGACAATTCCAAACCAAGCCAAACCCCATGGCACCACAGCCCTTGAAGGACCTGGGCCTACCATACGACCGCTGCTCAGTCCGAAGGCCTGCAGATTATGAGGTGTCGTGTGGTCAGCACGACGAATCCTCTCGGCCGTTATTTTTTGGCTTTCTAGACCGGGGCCGCTATCTCATCGTCAGGTAGCTCCGCAATTCTAATCACGTAGGCTGAGTGGACCTCGAACCCGCCCTCAGGTCCAGGTAAAAATCCCTGACCTAGCCGGGAATCGAAGCCGGGGCCTCCAGGCAAGAGGCAGGCACGCTACCCCTACACCGCGGGGCCGGCATACTTGACAATCCCGACAACTCCAACGGCTTCCCTTATCGTATCCATATTATATGTTATTCTAAAAGTCATCATTCCATACACTGGGATGTTGAAGCTCTCCACGCTCCCGTTTCCTGTGCTAACGTCTTCAGCTCTTTGCAAAAATTTACATAAGTTACTTCATCTGTTCATCATATTCGTATTTAGACCTCCTCTTCCAACTCTTGCCTCCTACACTTACCTTCAAGACGAACTGAACAAGTTATCTCAAGAAGTTTTTTTTTTTTGCTAGTGGTTTTACGTCGCACCGACACAGATAGATAGGTCTTATGGTGACGATGGGATAGGAAAGGCCTAGGAGTTGGAAGGAAGCGACCGTGGCCTTACTTAAGGTACAGCCCCAGCATTTGCCTGGTGTGAAAATGGGAAACCACGGAAAACCATCTTCAGGGCTGCCGACAGTGGGATTCGAACCCACTATCTCCCGGATGCAAGCTCACAGCCGCGCCCCTCTAACTGCACGGCCAACTCGCCCGGTCAAGAAGTTTCGGGCCGATGACCTAGATGATAGAATTTCTGCAAATCGATAATTTCTCATTTCTCTTGATTCACTCTCTCTTATTTTTATGTTCTTGAGTTTTCAGATTTGTGACCCAATTTATTCATTCCTATTCCATCGTTCGTCGGTAATGCCATATTTCGAAGACTTTTTTTTCAATTTGCTTTACGTCGCACCGACACAGATAGGTATTGTGGCGACGATGGGATCGGAAAAGGCTAGGTGTGGGAAGGAAGCAGACGTGGCCTTAATTAAGGTACAGCCCCAGAATTTCCCTAGGAAACCACGGAAGACCATCTTCAGGGTTGCCAAGAGTGAGATGGAACTCAATATCTCCCGAATGCAAGCTCACAGCTGCGGGACTCGAACCGTACTGCTAACTCCCTCGGTAAAAAACTTCTATTTCTTTCTGCGTTGTCCATAATTGACTTCCGTAGAATACCATGCTCCATTCAGGCTTCTTCAGCAACATCTTCGTAATACGCATATCCATTTTCTATTGGTTTTACGTCGTACCAACTCAGACAGGTCTTATGGAGACGATGGGACTGGGCTAACTGGGAAGGGAGCAACTATGGCCTTATCTAAGGCACAGTCCCAGCGAGCTGCCGACAGTGGGGTTCGAATCTACTATCTCTCGCTGCTCTCTCGGTAACACGTGTAGGCTATCTCTGTTTGAGGTAGTATAAATTTATCCGTTTTTTTTTATGTCATTGATATTCCTACTACCCAAGTAACATTACTCAACCACTTGTTTTAAGATTTTATACTACAGTCTTACGTTTCCCTGTCTTCGTTCGAATGAATCTTGTGAATTCTTAAAGAGTTATTTTCGTCCCATAATCGATCTCCGATGTTGTTTCCATATTCTTCAGTAATATCTTGTCAAACCGTTGCAGGCCCATATGCAACAACAATGACCGTACATTATTATCCATATCATATCAACCCGTCCGGCCCGCGGTGTAGGGGGTAACACGTCCGACTGTCACACGGCAGCCCCGGGTTTGATTCCCGGCCGGGTCAGGCATTCTTAATTGTAATTGATTAATATCCCTGCCTTGGGGATTGGGTGTTTGTGTCGTCCTTAACATTCCTTGCCTCACTCTACACTTCCGCAATTCCACTTACACGCAGGTTCTTCTCAAACGGTGCAAGTAGTGGCAAAGATCTCCATAGGTCGACTCCACGAAAAAATATCTTTAAAAAAATCATATCAACCGCGTTAGTTGGCGTGGACCCTTGAAGAAGTGGAAGGTAAAGGTTTTCACTATCCATAAACTTGCTATCCATGCCTGGACGTCTTTGCCCTTAGGAATTAACCTGCCGCTTATTTTTGGTCGGGCTGAGTCAACCTCAGGGTCATATGCCTCAGGTGGCCATACGTTCCTATTTTGACGGGAGAGTCCCGATTTTTTATTCAATGCCTGGTGGGACAGCCAAATGTCCCGCTTTTGAGAAACTGTCCCAATTTGTCACAGATAACACTAACATAAAAGAATAGCATATATTTCTCATAAAGACTTGGCGCAATGCGAAATATTGCAACTAACCTAACAATAGTGTAGGTCATTGATACAAGGTACAGCAATGTGTGATTCTAGTGACTGTCATGTTAAAAATGTAAATAATGAGCCACAAATTTATTCTTAAGTAACGACTACCACGTTTAGAAACTTAGATTTCGTTTGTGGGGGAGTGGTGATGGTGGTGGTGGTGGTGGGGTGATAAAAATTTGTCCCGCTTTTCTGTGCAATAAAAGTGGACACATTACATATGCCTTTCCAGAAGTGGAAATCTCGTTTCTAAATTGCTCGGCTCTGATGAGGAATCGAACCACATCCTTTTGGATGAACCAAGCACACCTTTACTACTACCTCGTTTAGGAAGCCCTTGACTTCGGTACATATCTAATTAGAATAACTGAGGTTAGAACCTCGGATCTTCACTGATTTACATTTTCAGTTCTAATTTAACATGGAGAGATTCGATTTTGTGTCTCGATTGTATTTTATCTAACTGCGAAGATATAAAAAATGTAGATACATTAAAAAGTCTTTCAAAAATGACCAACCAAAGAGAAAAAATCGCAATAATTGCCTATTGAAAATTCACAGCCTGTTTCCAGTCATTCGACTGGGTCAGGAATGGAATGAATGAAGCCCCCCATCTAGTGGCGAGGACAAGAACTGTGCCGGCTGCCGAAGTCTGTCGCACTACTCTTGGGCAATGATTAATGACTGACAGATGAAATGAAATGATATCTGAGAGTGTTGCTGCAATGAAAGCTGATAGGGAAAACCGGAGTACGCGGAGAAAGACCTATCCCGCCTCAGCTTTTTCCAGCACAAATCTCATAACGAGTGACCGGGATTTGAACCACGGAACCCAGCGGTGAGAGGCCGGTGCGCTGCCGCTTGAGCCATGAGGCTCAATGATTACCCATTATAATTTAAAACATGACAAATATATATGCATGTTCACTGAACCCGACCGGAAGCACATTCAGTGAATCAATCAAACAGAACTGCGTATTTACATTACAAACATGTCAGAAATCAAAATTAATAGTACATAAAGAGACAAATCATCATTAACCCCACTTTATAATAATTGTGTTAATGACAAACATTTTTCAAATTAACCTACTTGTAGTCACAGTGCGTACTTGGACTTCAAAGATACGGTAAATACGTATAATTTTCGTTATATCCTTCGGAGACTGCTGGCTGAAGCGCTATACGCATGCTCAGTTTATTCAGAAGTATGTGGAATCATTTCCACGTTAGGAAGTCAAAAAATTTGAAAATGAGACTTCCACACCTGAGATCCGACATAATCCGTAAAGAGATCAACATGATTACAGAGTGTTTTTAATCAATATTAAGGTTTAGTATAAAAAGAAAGCAAAGCTATTAGGCCATGAACTCAGGCGTATAGTCTTACACTAACCTTAACCTTGGCATTTCGCTGGGCTAGAATGGTTAGCTCATTGTCCGAAGCCCCTGTGCCTCGAAGAATTAACATGAAACTTACTCTACTGTAAGCTGAGTGAACCGCATGACAATGTGCCTCTCTCCTGAAGTGGAAGACGTGTGTAAGTGAATAGAACCAACATCCTTTCGGCTAATGCAAGGGCGTACTTACTGCCTTTCGCTATGTTCCCTGACAATCACGATCACTATCAGATTTAATCTGTAGACACAGACAGGCAGGAGTATATGCTTATATTATAATTTTTGTGCAAAATAGGAATGGAATCGAAACAAAACACATGGCAGCAATGATCTTAATTCAAATTAGAAGTGTGCCCCACATTAGCAATATAAATGGATGAGGGAAACAAGCATTATTGGAAATGGATGAGCACTGTATTAAGATTATGTAAGCCACTGCGTCATTTCCTCGTTGGACTATTGTATATACTGTATATATTATTCCTCAGCACGTTAACTGCGTACTCGGAAGTAGCGCGTGAAGAATGTCTTACTTCAGCAAAGTGCAAGTCAGTGACACAATTCCTAGGGAGCAGAAGACCATTGTTCATCGACACTAACAACAAAACTGAATTACACCCAAATAGTTCAACTGTCTGCAAGCCCCGTAGTGCGTGTCTCTTACCTAAACTCTCTGGGTTCGCTTCCTGGCCAGTACTGAACTGAGTTCACTCAGCCTTATGAGAATAATCGTGGAGCTATTGATATAAGAAAGTGGGTCTAGTCAAGAAATGCAACCGGTACGGCTGAGGAAGTCATCATGTTGACCACTCGACACAGGGTAACAATGGTCTTACGAAGCCAAGACAGTATGTGCCACTGGTACGGGCTGAGTTGCAGCCACCGAGTTATTCCTTGCAAGATTTCCTGCACTCGATAATGAGCTGAGGAGGAGAGTGGGGGGTCGTCTTGGCAAGAAGTGGAAGTCATGGGTAATTCCTCCTGAGAAAGGGTTCGGTAGTCTCTTCTGTACCGTCTCTAGATGTGTGACTGTGACTTTGCATGAAGAGGTATAATCGGGAAATATGTTGTACATGTAGAGTGAGAGGGGAGCAGAATTGCAAGTTCTGGGTAACTATAAATTTCGGAAATGTGAGCTAAGACTGGGCAATTATTTACGAACAGAAAGACTTTGAGTTATACGGGTTCGATTCCCGGCCAGGTCAAGGGATTTTTACCTGCATCTGAGGGCTGGTTCGAGGTCCACTCAGCCTACGTGATTATAATTGAGGAGCTATCTGAAGGTGAGATGAAAGCCCTGGTCTAGAAAGCCAAGAATAACGGCCGAGAGGATCCGTCATGCTCACCACACGACACCTCGTAATCTGCAGGCCTTCAAGCTGAGCAGCGGTCGCTTGGTAGGCCATGGCTCTTCGGGGCTGTTGCGCCATGGGGTTTGGTTTGGTTTTTATATGGGTCTCATAATCATGAACTATGCGCCATGAACCACAAAATAATTTATTTCTAACGGTGCGGTGATGTGAACTTCCTTCTACGACGGTACCTCCTAAACAGATTGCGGGAAGTTGGCTGAGTAACGCAGAATTAACGAAACATTGCGGCTGAGAATCGAAGAAACTTGATACTTCTACTTAAAAAATATGGAGGAAGTTCATGACACTGGCCATTATAGACATAAGATCCAACCAAGGGGAAAATATGCTTAGGAGAAACTTATCATATGGGGAGTGCATTACCGCAAGCGTGAAATGACCTAATTACAGCTTTATACAATGAGTGAAGTATGACCCGTGCATTGATGGGGAGAGTAACACACCTTGCCGCAGGTTGTATATCCCATCGTTGCCGGACTGAGTGGCTCAGACGGCTGAAGCGCTGGCCTTCTGACCCCAACTTGGCAGGTTCGATCCTGGCTCAGTTCGGTGGTATTTGAAGGTGCTCAAATACGTCAGCCTCGTGTCGATAGATTTACTGGCACGTAAAAGAACTCCTGCGGGACTAAATTTCAGCACCTCGGCGTCTCCGAAAACCGTTAAAGTAGTTAGTGGGACGGAAAGCAAATAACATAATAATAGGCCGAATAATTTATATTCCATCGTACAGAACTCACATGCGTGACCCGGATGCACCCATGCCACAGATTTGTTTTGTTCATTTGTTTTTTCTACAATATTTGAAATTAAGAGGGTTCCTCCTATTCAATACAAAGATGTTTATTAACGTGAAAGAATCACATATCGTTCACATGAGGTACTAGTTTCGGCACCAAATATGTGCCATCATCAGCCACAAAGTCAAATCGGGCAAACACAATAAAACCTTAAAACAACTTTAAACACATTATAACACCTGCATGGATGAATATGAAATATGACATTAAAACAACTTTAAAACACACTATAACATTTGCACAGATCAATATAAAATAAAATAAAATAAAATAAAATAAAATAAAAATAAAATATGGTACATGATGAATTTGCATTTCATTTTAAAATCCATTAAAATGATGACTCCGTTGTTGTATACCCATGGCGGTTTGTCCAGCTTGTATATAACTTTAGTTTTCTAAAACTGTTAAATTATGCTGAGTTTAATGTCATATGAAGTTGACACTATGTCTGTTCTGTAACTTGGTTCGGAAAAATAAACGTAAACATAAACTTGGTTAGATCCAAAGAATTAATTCCCACTTCAATATGGGTTAAGGGACCTGGGAAAGAAATTAAAAGTTGAATTAGGCAAAAAATCGGAAGGAAAGATCAAAAAGAAAAGTCTAGAAAAACCGAGAGAATACTAGAAACGAACTCACCTTGAGCAGCCTGAGTGATCGGCGGACGGAGCTGGACTGATAGATGCGATCATAAGGTCAAGGGGCGAGGCGGAAGGGAGGAGAGTAATCCCACTTCAATACGGATCATGAGATTTCTAAATATTAATTGTTTTTTCTAGTTGAACTCTCATTCTGTGTGAACGTATAGATCACGAATCGCCTTCAATAGCGCAAATGGCTTAAATGCTATCCTCATAAACGCGAGATCTTAGGATCGATCTTGGCTTAGTTCTCTAGACTTTAGTGCTATAGTAGAACTCTGCTTATTCCGCTCAAACGGAACCGGGTCCAATTCGTATAACAGAAAATCCGGAAAATCAGAAAAAAATAGTTACGGACATTAATAATAATAATAATAATAATAATAATAATAATAATAATAATAATAATAATAATATCAGTAAAAGCTGATTATCTTTATCGATAATGAAAACATCCAACTAAGCAATAGAAACGAAATAAATATGCGTACCTGTTGTGTTATGAAGGAGAATCTCAAGTTAGATTTCTTTGTAAACACTGTTTTAGTGTTTACCGTGTCACTATTTTTATTGTTCACATTTTTTGTTAAGAACATCAATTCCTGGGTCATTTTATGCAGCTAAATACGTGTGTGAACGTGTATGTCCTTGAGCCTTGGTTATTGCCATTGTAAATGTCGGTCTTAGCGGGAACTGCAGTCTTGTTATGGAAAAAGGCATGTTGGTATCTGTAGAAATTAATTTAATTCTTGTCGTGAAAATGTTTCCCTTTCCAGCATCTCTAATAACTTCCAATTTTATAGATCGTTCCATAGCTAGACGTCTTCCCACTACAATCACCGTGAAATATTACATCACCGACCAGTAGCACGTCAGTGGCGTACCAAAGATTTAACTTGGATTTCAGTCCACGCAACTATTTATGGATTACCGAGCGAGTTAGCTTTGCGGGTAGGGGCGCACAGCTGTGAGCTTGCATTCGGGAGATAGTGGGTTCGAATCCCACTGTCGGCAGCTCTGAAGATGGTTTACCGTGGTTTTCCATTTTCATACCAGGAAAATGCTGGGGCTGTACCTTAATTAAGGGCATGGCCATTTCCTTCCCACTCCTAGCCCTTTCTTAGCCCATAGTCGCCTTAAGACCTATCTGTGTCCGTGAGACATAAAGCAATATGTAAAAAAGTAAAAAGAAACAAACAAAAGAACCCTCTTTACGGATATACTTGTGAAGCAGGTGTCGTATGCTTGAACTGCGTTGGTTTGATTCTGTAGATATACGATTTTCTTTTTTTCCCCTTTTTTCTTTTTGCTATTTGCTTTACGTCTCACCGACACAGATAGGTCTTATGGCGACGATGGGGTATGAAAGAGCTAGGAATGGGAAGGAAGTGGCCGTGGCCTTAATTAAGGTACAGCCCCAGCAATTGCCTGGTGTGAAAATGGGAAACCACAGAAAACCATCTTCAGGGCTGCCGACAGTGGGGCTCGAACTCACTATCTCCCGGATGCAAGCTCAGAGGTGCGCGCCCCTAACCGCAGGGCCAACTTGCCCGGTATATAGAATTGTAGACCACCTCGGTGGTTTAGTGGTTAGTGTGATTAGTTGCCACCCCCGGAGGCCCGGGTTCGATTCCCGGGTCTGCCACGAAATTTGAAAAACGGTATGAAGACTGGAACGGGGTCCACTCAGCCTCGGGAGGTTCAATTCCCACCTCAGCCATCCTCGAAGTGGTTTTCCGTGGTTTCCCACTTCTCCTCCAGGCAAATGCCGGGATGGTACCTGATTTAAGGTCACGGCCGCCTCCTTCCCTTTTCCTTGTCTATCCCTTCCAATCTTCCCATCCCCCCGCAAGGCAGGTGAGGCCTCCTGGGCGAGGTACTGGTCATTCTCCCTAGTTGTATCCCCCGGTCCAATGTCTCACGCTCCAGGACACTGCTCTTGAGACGGTAGAGGTGTGATCCCTCGCTGAGTCCGATGGAAAAACCAACCCTGGAGGGTAAACAGATTAAGAGGAAGAAGATATAGGATTGTATAGGATTGGGAATTTTAATGTATTATGCATATGTATTTATAGAAAAATTCTCATCGGTTACAAATATTTCATGTTCTCACTCAATAAGGGAAATGTTACCATTTTTATTTCAATAGTTCAAATTAATAGTCTACACTTTTCTTGCTGTGTCAACAATATTAGGTATTTCATTTACTTGCCTGTGATTAGTAAATACGGCACTCGATATTTCTTACACCTGCAAAAATCAACATTAAAAATATAGTGAATGGAATATAATTTTAATATTGGTCTACGATTGTAATCCACGCGACTAGTCGTGTTACATTTTCGAATGTTAAGTCACGTGCCACCATGCGAACTCCGTGAACTAGTCCAGAGCCCAAGTTCATGCTTTTGATGAGCACAGCGATTGCACCAACTTTCAGGATGAGTTTATGTGGTGGCGTTGCTGAAGATGTAATGGAACTGAGAAATTCTAGTGGTATGTTTAACCTCTCCATTGGGTTATCTATTAATGACGGTGGTGCTCTTTGAAGTCTGCAGGAATTAAATGCAGAGTTTCCTTATTTATTTCGTAATAATTTTCCTTGAGAGGATACACAAATAAGCCGGCTCGAATACTCATCTACAGAATTAGGATTAATGGAAGTACCAAATATCAGTTTAACGATATAGTTTTCCTGACTATATAATTGTTTGGAATGTTGAAGGAATTTCCTCCATGATTAGTGTTCGAATCTTGCGCCAATTGAAACTTCTCTACTGGAGAAACCCGGAACTTTAACCACCGAACTAACTCTACTGGTTATCAGAAGATGTCACTGTGTGTTTTTGATTTACTTTTGTTTTTCATTGATCGAGAAGTGGGGACATTCTCTAACAGAGGTCTCTACCAACAAAACTATGATTATGCACTCTAGTGTGAAGGAATGAACTTTCTTGAAGAAATTTTGTATTCATCAGTTGTGTCTTTACTAAATTTTGTTCTGTGGTTTGTGGGTTGGCAATATTAACCCTTTCTTTCCGCCTGTTTTGAATTTAACCAATCAGTAATTTCTGTAATTAATTTTCCTCCAATCATAGCTTTCTTCTTCAAATTTCCATGTGTAATTATTAGTCAACCAATAAAAATTGAGGGGGTGTGTCTACTCATTCTTGAAAGGTCTCGAATGTTCCACGAGGGTATAAAAACTGCTGATTTTCTTGTCTCCGGGCCACTTCAGTAACATCTAGCTTTGTGTGTGGATATGTAGCAGGGGGCGGGAAGCGCCTCTTTCTTCGGGCAACAGATCTCCAACAAGGTAATGGCCTTTTAACATCTTTATTTCGTGCTAGCTCAGCAGTTTAACTCTCGGGGAGGGTTCGAAACATTTCATATGTAAACTATTAAACATGTAAACCCTTTTCCTGGTGAACTTCAGTTTTCTTGAAATTTAATTCGGGGATAGAGAGTGCTTTACCCTCTCGAGCTCTCCTTCATTTGAAATTGAGGTGACTACGTTTTCGTAACCGTTTCTTCTCTTCCTTAATGTATTAAAGTTTTCTCATACGAGTCACCTCCCTAGCTTGGGATTAGCCCCTGTGTATCGGCCTAGAGTCACGTAGGTTTTAAAATGTGTATTTAGGAGTGCAAGCTCACGCCTCCAGTCCTTTCTGTACTTTGGGCCAGTAACTTAGCCTGATGTTTTGTTTTCTTCATGCGAAGGCCCTGTAGGTTGGGTATTAAATACCCCTGTTTCCTTGTGTGACTTGAGAGCAGTTAGAAGTAAAGTTTTTTGTGGCCTTTGATAGGCTTGTAAAATTGAGAGCAGGCCAGCTCTTTCTGGTATTTTGGAAGGTGCCTCTAGGAGGCTTGGTATTACTAAGCGGGAGCAAGAGCTCCATGTAATGAAGGGGTTTTCTGCCCTTTGGTAATTTGTGGGTGTGAGCTGTGAGCTCAGACTTTGGGGCTCGTAGCCCAGAATTTGTAAAGTTGCCTTGTACCTGATTTAACTGGTTGTTATTTGTTGTACGCTCTAAATTCTATGTCACCATTGTTAAGTTTTGAAAATATAACCTTTGTTGAAATTTTAATTCATTTTTCGAACTTGTAGTTAGACCCATTCCAGCCCGCACCTTCTTTCACCTCTGACTTCCATGGATAACTCCGTAACAATTAGACTGAAGTTCTCCGGTGTACACTTGCGGCGATCATCTTACCGTGGTACACATCCTTATGGAGTGCGTGGACCTGGCCGATCTGCGCCGTAGTCTAATACTCCCGAGTACCATCTCCCTCATCCTACGCGATGACGACCAGTCAGCAGACCTCGTCATCCGTTTTATGAGGGATAGTGGTTTGTTTTATCGCATATAAACGCAGTGTTTCGTATTATATTATTGTTTACTACGTTCTATTGTATTGACTATGTTTTAGTTTGTGTTTGTATATGTTAATGTGTTTTTAAAAATGCTAATTTACATTATATATCATTTTAAGGCAATGTTTTATTCTACCATAATCGATCATCTATGATTTTACCGAGAATAAGGCATTACGAATTAGATCCACTGATTATTTTAAACTCACTATCATAGTTCACCATCATTTATTTTAAATTCTAGTCAGTGGATACATTTTAAGATTTTAATGATCATATCATGTCGTCCACCTCGTACCATTAGGGGCCGATGATCTAGATGTTAAGCCCCTTTTAAATAACAAACATCATCATCATCATCATCATCATCATAATCATAATAATAATAATAATAATAATCATCATCATCATCAGACTGACGTGATCAATTTCCCTCTTCCAGTAGGCATTTAGAAAATGCACATTCATTGGTATTAGCACGCACATTCTTGTAATTAAATCCCCTAAAACCTTTCCTTGTTTAATATCGAAGACATAAAAGAGCAACTGTTATGTGAAATTTTAACATGGTTTGATTATTTTTGCTTTCGGAGCTAATTCCTGTTTAAATCCTTTAGCAGTGAATATATATATATAGACTATATATATATATATATATATATATATATATATATATATATTATTTAACACATAGAACATGAAGGAACAACCATTAAGTGAAATATCAACTTGTATGGCTAAGGGTTTTGGAGAAATGAATGTTACATAGTTTTGGGTTTAACTCCCATTTCAGTCCCTTACTTTGAAAAAGTAGCAGCAATCCAGAAAGGAGTGAGGCAAGGCTGCAGTTTGTCCCCCCCTCCTTTTCAATACTTACATAGAACAGGCAGTAAAGGAAATCAAAGAGGAATCTGGAAAGGGAATCACAATCCAAGGAGAGGAAATTCAATCACTGAGATTTACCTATGATATTGTTAGTTTATCTGAGAGTGCAGAAGATCTCTAGAAGCTGCTGAATGGTATGGACGAAGTCTTGGGTAAGGAGTACAAGGTGAAAATAAATAAGTCCAAAACAAAAGTAATGGAGTGCAGTCGAACGAAGGCAGGTGATGCAGAAAATATTAGATTAGGAAATGCTTAATGGAAGTAGATGAATATTGTTACTTGGGTAGTAAAATAACTAACGATGGCAGAAGTAAGAAGGACATAAAATGCAGAGTAGCACAAGCAAGGAAGACCTTTCTTAAGAAAAGAAATTTGCCCACTTCAAACATTGATATAGGAATTAGAAAGATGTTTTTGAAGACTTGGGTTTGGAGCGTGGCATTGTATGGAAGTGAAACATGGACGATAACTAGCTCAGAAAGAAAGAGAATGTAAGATTTTGAAATGTGGAGTAACAGAAGAATGCTGAAGGTGAGATGGATAGATCGAATCACGAATGAAGAGATACTGAATCGAATTGGTAAGAGGAGATCGATTTAGCGAAATTTGACGAGAAGGAGGGATAGAATGATAGGACACATCTTAAGACACCCAGGACTTGTTCAGTTGGTTTTTGACAGAAGTGTAGGTGGTAAGAACAGTAGGGGTAGACCAAGGTATGAATATAACAAGCCGATTAGAGCAGATGTAGGATGCAGTAGGTTAGCACAGGATAGGGTGACATGTAAAGCTGAATCAAATCAGTTTGTGGACTGATGACTGAAACAACAACAAGGGTAGAATGTTTTCGAAGCCTCTCTCTTTGAAACCTAAGATATGAGGGCAATTACGTGTGAAATTTGAACTTCTTAGAGGGTGTCAGAGATATAGTGATGAGTCAGTGGGTGGTGTTTGATTTAACATTTAATTAATACTCAACTGTATAACATTGATTTAAAAAATGAGTTTCTAGCAATTTTTACAGTTCATGAGTTTATGACGAATCGAAGAACATATCTCGCATCGTTATAGGTGCTGTAGACTTCCACAATTTCGTGTAAGCAACGGGATTATATAAATACTACTACCAACACTCGTATGGCCTGTTTGGAGACATTTTAATTTGATACCATTTAGGCTGCAAGCGTGCCAATTTCGATGTTTTGTTTCACTCTACCAGATGACAAAGGAATCGGTACTCTAATGGTCGTTTTATGACTGAGTTTTAATTAAATTTTTCACGAAAACACCAAATATGTCACCAGAGATCTTTTACGTGCTAACATCATTTGCCGAATAAACTTCTTCACCTTCTTAAAAATTCTGACTACCTACTGTGTGTTGGGTTTGAACCCATGATCTTGGAGTTCAGATTCGACACGGTACCATTGATCAACAGAAGGAGCTTCTGCCATCAATCTTCTTGTTATTATTCCTTGTCCCTTCCCCAGTTTTCTGGCGTCGGCACTTGTGTGTGAATTTGGCCTAGTTTTACAACCGGATGCTCTTTCCGACGCCAACCCTCTTTAGAGGGATGTAATCAATATATGTACTTCTGTGGTGGTTGAGAGTGTGGTGTGTTGAGTGTAGATGAACAGAAGTGTGTTACGACGAACACAAATACTCAGTTCCCACGCTAGAGCAATTAACCATACGCAGTAAAATCCCGGCCCGGTGGAAATCGAACCTACGACCCTCTGAACCGAAGACCAGTATGATGACCAATATTAAAACCTCATTTTCTGCTTATTTATCCTACAATTTTCTTGTTTTCTTTATCCTTTGTTCTGCACATCATCGTAGCGCCTCGAAATAACGTTATTTGACACGTTGAGGGGAGAAATACTGTCCCGCAGCACACGTATCACTTAGAACGAACATTTGTTGATATACAGTAGTTCATGCAATACTAAACCTTAGATGACAGAACCTTTCTGGTCAGAGTTCTGAACTGAAATATTATCACATGGCGGCTTTTCTAGGAGTAATGCGACATCCACTTTCATGATAGGTAATTTCGTAAACTGCCTGATGTAGATAGGTTCCTAGTTCGAGATTTAACTTGATAAAGTGCTAGGAATCCTCGACCATAAACAAGGGTTGTATAGTGGTTAGGTCATAGAATTGGAAAGTAATAATTGTGTTCAGGTCAGTATTTATGCATGGGCCCAGGGCGGAAAATTCCCAGCGGCGGCAAATGTTGAAAGCAACTGACGTACATCTCGAACTCAGGAGCTCTTGAATCATCTGGCTATTATTATAAGAGGAAATCCCTTTCTGTAGATTTTGAAAATGTGATTAGTGTGCTCTGTAATACGAAAGCAAAAAAATAATTTGCCTAGGAGAATTCTGTTTTGTTGCATTAATAAATTGGACTTGGGAATTTGGTACCAATATTCTGGCGTATTCTTTGTATATTTAGTAGGTTTGAAGCTTTCTACCTTTATTTTGTTTCTTAAGAACCTTTCAGTATTTTCTATGTGTCAACTTTTTTATATTATGCTTACTGAATATACATCTAAAGGCATATACAAACAATAGGGGGCGTAAAATATGCTCGGGCCCAGGGGTACAAAATACTTAGACACGGTCCTGCTTGTGTTCACCATTTCTACCATAGGCTCAGACTAGAATTAGTTAAAAGCTACGAGGAATTCGTTCAATAACGATTGCAGACACATGTCTGCGGATATCTATGACGGTATCTTCAAACATTTAATAATCCTGACCGACGTGGAATGGTGTAAATTTATAGAATTGATTAAAGAGATTAATTCTCGATATATTCAGTTGGTGAGAAATCACTTCATAGTACAATAGTGAAAACCTACAACCTCTTTTCCAGTCGTTGACCGGGTCAGGGATGGAATGACTGAAGCCTACATCTTGCGGCGAGGATAAGAATTGTGCCGGCTGCCGAGGCCTGTCGCACTCCTCTGGGGCAATGATTAATGACTGACAGATGAAATGATAATGGTGAGCGTTAACTGAAGATATGTCTTTGTAAATATACAATCATTTTAACCCGTTGAAGTAATAATTAAGTGGCCGTTTCTTCGATTGTGGAAAGGACTCCCTAGCAAAAGTGGTAAAAGCGTGCTTGGTTTACCCAGAAGGATGTGGGTTCGATTCTCCGTCTCAAAGTCGAAATATTCAAAAACAGGACCTCCACTTCTGGCCATCCCTGGATTTCACTTATCCCCCACCGGAATTTATACGAGGTTAATTTATGGGGGTAATGTCGGTCGTGAATACAATTAATCACTCTATCACATTTAGTGTGGACGTTACCTTCTACTACTTCCTGACATTTCTTTGCTGTTAATGACTGTGGAATGAGATTTCATTTTCCTAGCAGTGATCTGAGAGTACTATTGGCGCAAAATATCCATAAAAGACGAACTAATAAAATAATTCGCTCAGATATTCTGTACATATCAATACGTGTAGTATCTTATCCTACTGCACTCGTAGAATGTCTGGTGGTTATGGTAGACATCAAAACATTGCAACCAGTGAAAAAGCAACATCACACTTCTTACACATCAAAATTGTATCACATTTATTTACTTTGCAAAGATACACAAATGTTATTTTGCAATACTTGTTTCTATTTTTGGAATTTATGCAGACAAATGTGCCCTCTGTTCAGCATGTTATAAGAGAGATAACTTTGATTCTTGAGTGTTTCTGTTGTGGGTTCGAGCCCCACTGTCGGCAGCCCTGAAGATGGTTTTCCATGGTTTCCCATTTTCACACCAGGCAAATGCTGGGGCTGTACCTTAATTAAGGCCACGGCCGCTTCCTTCCACTTCCTAGGCCTTTCCTATCCCATCGTCGCCATAAGACATATCTGTGTCGGTGTGACGTAAAGCAAGTAGCGAAAAAAAAACCGTTTCTGTTGTAAAATGAACTCATTTTTTACCCAAAGTATATGTCTTTGCTTCCTTTCAGTGCACATTGTGTGATGAAAAGTCGAAAAAGAAACACACACATACGTTGTCTATGAATGCTGTAAAAAACAACTATTTATGGTAAATATTTTGTAAATGCTTTACGTAGCCCGCCTGGTGGTCACGATCGTTAAGGCGACAAGACTCACACCGTGATTATCCGGTTCGAGTGCCGTTGGTCGAGAAAGGTTTCACCATCAGAATTTTGGTCGGCAGGTTAGAAGAGGTGGTGGTATATAATTTGTAATCCCTAGATTGCGTGCCAAAGGCGTGGAATCAACTCCAAAACATCTCCGCATTTGTCTTATGGAGTGAGGGTATATGATGATGTTGATGGTGATTCGGTCCATCGGATGGGGACGTTAAGCCTTGAGCAGACCTCTTGGTGCTATTCTACAGGAGTAGGTTATGTGCTGGAACCGGATTTAAACATCTTCCTCCCTACTATATATCGCGTCGTTCATATCATCTCATAAACTCCTCTGATGAAGTTGGCGTCAGGAAGGCTATCCGGTCGTAAAGATTCATCTCACTCCATACCCTACTCCGTAGAGAAACGGGACAAGCGTTGGTCAACAAAAATGGTTTAACATCCCACTAATTTTGACGGATGCTGAGTTGCCGGAATTTTGTCCCTCAGGAGTCTACCAAGACGAGGTTGACGTATTGGAGTACCTTCAAATACCACAGCACTGAACCAGGATCAAATCTGCCAACTTGAGCTCAAAAAGCCAGTGCTCTTCCGCCTGAGCTACTCAGCGGACTATCTCTACTATTTTTTGTTATTTCGTTAGGGCCATCTATGGACCACGGTGCTTGTGTTTTAGCTGTTTCTTGATGTCATCGTCGTTGTTTGCCACAATTGGTGTTCTTAGCGGTTGGTTTGGTAGCTGTTTTCTTGTTGGTACCTCGAGCTTTCCTGATGGCCCAATAGTCCTTCATTTTCCGGCTAAATTCAATCTTACGTTCCTCAGACCATTTCCTGGTCTCGTCTTTTGGTCTGTGGGTAACTTCTGTGAGGGATATTACAAAGGATTTTGTTTTAAGAGTTGTATGATAGTTACTCCGATCAGCTATGTCGTTTTGATTTATATGGAGTTCCGAAAGGTCCTTCGCCACTTGCTTCATCCACACGAATCCAGTAGCTTTGCCCTTGTTAGCAGTCTTGAAGATCCTATGGAATAACCTATTTGAGTCCATTCTGGATAGGTGTCCGTAAAAAGCCAGTCGCCTTCTTCTGATGGCATCTATGAGATATTCTTGGTGTTTATATAGTTCACGATTAGGTTGATACCATCGGCTTCCATCTGGTAAAATTCTTGGTCCCACTACCCGTCTCAGGAACTTCCTTTCTTGTACCTTGAGAGCTCTTAGTGGGGCCTTCTTAGTTAAATATAGTGTCTATCTCTACTAACATTATAAGGACAGACAATTTAAGAGTTTGTTTCTATAAGGAAACAAAGCTCGAGGACCACTGAACTGATGCCAGTAATTCTTTCACCTTTAGGAAGCCTATATATTATAAACTGCTGAATGTACACATATGTTAGGTTATCAGGGGAGAAGCTGGTTAAAACGTAGAACTTTTCTTTTTGCAATTCGCTTTACGTCACACCGACACTGATAGGTCATACGACGACGATGGGAAAGGAAAGGCCTAGGAATGGGAAGGAAGCGGCCAAATGAGGAACCACGGAAAACAATCTTCAGAGCTGCCGGCACTGGAGTTCGAACCCACTGCTTCCCGGATGCAACCTCACAGCTGCGCCCCCCTAACCGCACGGCCAACTCGCCCGGCAAACGTAGAACAGGTCGAAAAAATGGAGTGTCCGGTACCCACGCTGCATGAAGTGTAAGCACTAATAAGATACGGAATCCTCCAATTCAACTGCAGATTCAGTTTTCTTCAAAATAAAAATAAATAAGAAGGAAAGAAAAATCATACGCATTTTCTTCCTAACTCTGGCAGTTTCGCAGAAAATATTCTTTGTGTTTTGGTGTATGCATTATCCGATAAAACGCAAAATAATGGGTAAACTCTTAGTCGTATCAAAAAATACGGGTAGGGGAGAGATGAGGGGTTGTCCAGATGCGTTTTAAGGACAACGTCACGCGAAGCAAGTCTGACATAAGGTGAAATAAATGACATTCATGGGGATCACTGTAAGATTTTTTCTAGTAGTTAAACGTCGCACTAACACGTTGAAGGTTTTCGGCGACGGGATTCAAACCCAACTCACTCGGTTCGCTGTAAATCCTATATGAAGAAAGATCTTAATTGGGGCAATTACATAAACGGTGTGATCTCTTCGGATGGTTATGAGGGTATTTACGTGTTGTAGCAGGGATGCAGTGGTGCCGGAACGCACCGCAACGGAGTCTGAAACCTATCTGAAAAGACGTAAAGCAGTCTGAAATCTATTTCCCTTTATAATGACTGAGGTTTCTTTGTTTTATAACATTTTGATATTTTAAATCTCCAACAGTATTTCAAAGGCCAATGGTGAAGAACTTCCGTATCAAATCACTATTGCCAACTGTATTTCTACTTACACTGCTTAATAAATCTCTGGAATGTGTGACATTGAATATTACCTGCTTCAAATATCTGAACGTGGCAGAACTTTTAATTTTTAAATTAACAGAAAAATTACTAATGTCTTCAGTAGTATAGTTTCTTCCTTTCTTTCTTTCTCTCTTTCTTTCCTTCTTTCTTTCTTTTTTTCTTTTAATTTTATTCCTTGATCCCGCTTGGGTCGAATTTTTGCTTCTGGAAGTCTTGACTTTTGATCAAGTTTATAAAGTATATAAAAAGTTCACTTTAGTAAACAGCGAATGTCTATTTCACGAAGTTGAAGACTCAATTCAGATATTTTAACAAACGGACGGACTGTGAGGAAATCTGGAGAATCTACTCACACACAAAAAAGGAAAGGTTAGTGATGATGGCCACGTAGTTATTGTCAGTGATTTAAGTTCAGATGCTAGTAGTAAGCCAAAGTTTGCGTTCATATAAAAATACGGGACTGCTCAACAATCAGATAACTTTTGAATGCATACCATTGGCTTGTAAGTTATCGAAGATCAGATAATTTCTTTTAGGGTTGTTCAAAGGGACTGGAAACTGCTTTGGGTGTTGAAAGAGAATCAGAGCTCTATATTTCAAAAGAATGGGGAAAACACTGAGGTTACGTATTATGGAAGCAAGAAAGGGGAAGCAAATATTTTAATCGTAACAAGCCAAGGCTAACAGAGCAATCTCAGATAGTTAACCTTGCAGACAAGCCGCAATTATAACGTGTTATTGATCAATAACTCAGTAAAGAGCATGCAGATACTAATGAGGTTTTTCGTACAGCATACAGTGTAACAAAAAATTGCATTTCATGTAACAAATACCCTGATTTAATATATCTACAGGTAGCCAGTGAACTGGATGACGGTACAGGCCTCCATAGTCGCACATCAGCTTCCAGTATAATTACTTTTATTAATATTACACAAGAAAATAGTTGCAGCTTATTCTAAACTGTCGGTTATTATAGATGAATCGACAACAATATCATCAAAAATACTTTTAATAGTCTATATCGGTGCATATTTATCTGGTGACGTAGCAATAATATTTTTCTTTAAAATGTTGGTTCTTCTGAGAGTATAGTGATAGTATAGATGATATTCTAGTGGCCTCTCACATGAATGTTTAGCAAAAGATTGATTGGTGTATGTAAAGATGGTGCGAGTTCTATGATGGGTAAAAATCTGATCTGCTGAAATTACTGAGTCGGAAGAATCCTACTATTACCAAGTGGTATAATCTGTGCCATAGAATAGAACCGATGATGATGATGATGATAATGATGCTTGTCGTTTAATGGGGCCTAACATCGAAGGTCATTGGCCCCGAGAACCGAGTGTTGGTAAGTGGACTTTAGATTTTCATGGATGAAGTCTTTTCATTGTACTATAGATATTCTACTCCAAATATCAGTATCAGCTGCAGGCAAACGATCTGGGACTGCAGATAGCATAAGTAGGGAGGATTCTGTCTGCTCTGGGTAGCTTCATCTCACAGAGCTGCGGAGGTAACCGCAGAGATTTACAAAGCTCTGTATGAATATCTCCTAACGGCATCGGGTGATCAGAAACACAGCGTTCAATGTATAAAGGCCGCTGCTCTTTTATTTGTTCACACGAGTTTGTGTTTAATTTAGCACTCCTGTAATTCACAAAGTGTTGCTGTTAGTACATCAGAGTTCAAAGCACTAATTGAACAAATCAAGTAATAGAACCTTCTACATGGTAAGGGTAGACGTAGGTATTCAATGGCTTGAGGGAGAGAACAAATTTGCTCAACTACAGGAGAGGTTCTGCATGCCTTCGACATGGTTCGTGAAGACTTCAGGAATTTCATAAACAGTAAAACGGTAATGGTAAATGTGTGAAAGACAATTTCAATAAAGTGAGACGGGCTATATCAACATTGCCAATAACTAGCGCTGACTATGAAAGGGGATTTAGCACTTTGAATGTCATTATGACACCATCCAAGAACCGTCTTGTGATTGAAAATGTGTCTAGTTTGATGTTCAACAACTCATTCGAGCCAGGAGTTGTGTGGGATCCAACACCTTATGTACAAGAATGGTCGCTGAAATATAGGACGGTTGATGACACAAGAATTGGACAGCTTCGGCTTCAAGAAAATGAAAGATACAAAACTCTCTGTAAGCTCTTTTGACTGTAAGTGTTTGCACTGTATTACCGTTTGTAAGTAATGTTTCATATAAAGTATTATCGTGACATACTGTATACTGTGCAGCTTTTATGCTATGTTATGTTATTTTGTGTTGTATATATATCTGTTTGTTTGTTTGTTTGTTTGTTTGTTTGTTTGTTTGTTTGTTTGTTTGTAGCTTGGCCTTAAGGCTGGTTGGATCCTCAAATAGCACCACGAAAGGTTATGCGCTTATGGGAAAACCGAAAAAACCTATGGCGGTGCCAAAATGAGGCGTATTAAGTAAGATGAGGAATGAGGTAGTTTGCCATTGCTTTGCTCACTGAGCCATAAAGTGCTATTGCAGCACGACTGACTTTATGAATAGCACTTTTCATAACATTCAGACTCACTAGTTGTGCTCCGATTAGTATTACTCAGCACCATCCATACCTCAGCAGCTTCCATACGGTCAGAGCCATAAATAGGACTGAGACTTTGGTGGAAGCTACATTTTTATGTGGCCTGTGCCAGGAGACAGATGAAAAAGTACGTAATCTATCACAAACAGCAACGGGCAATATTTTATGTTATGTAGAACTATATTATAGGTCAGTTAAGTTGGTATTGAACTTTTGTATGAATTTGTAAACTACCTTGTTTTGATATTATTATAATTATAATAATTATTATTTTTCAAATAATCTAGAAAATTAGTAAGGTTTAAATTAAGAAATTGACAGTGCTAGTGGTAAATATTTCTTAATATGGAAACCAACTGTAACTGACAAAGCTATTTTAAATAACTGATCAACGTTTGAGTTACGGTAACACAGCAAAATAATTGTAATGTTTTGCTATAGCTCTGGTGTACAGCTTTCTTGCCCTTCTGATGTTGCTTTTTCTTAATATATACAGTGGTATATTGAGACATTTAAATACTTACAACAAGTTTAATACAATTGAGTTCATCCATATCAAAGACGGACATATGATCGTGAGGTGAAAATTGAGTCGTGAGTTGATTCTCGTAGAATGTCGAATGCTGAATCCAATGGTGATAATTATTTGCTTCAAATACGGACATAAATATGAATAAATGAATGTTGAACAGCAGTAATATAAACAAAAAGTGGATATACGATAGTATAGTTTCAACCAAAAGCAGACACTTGATTATAAACATAGCAGATATCTGGATTTCATCACGTGACCGGCTAAAACTGCCATGGCATCCATTATTATGCTTTGTATTGATGTATATGGACCTACTACATTTTCTTACCTTGTTTCTGTGTAAACATTCTGTTACAAAGATTCAGTTTTAGTACCAATTAATTAAAAATGGAATCTTCAATAGAAGAAACAGCTCCAGATAAGGCACGGATTTCCACATCGGACCTAGCAAACTTGAAACGCAATACTCAAACGAAGCAAAGGTAAGCTATTACCGACTGTCTTCCTCTACAGCTTACAACATAGTGCACAGAATTATTTTACTTTTGTTTAGTATATTTACATTAGAACCGTAGTTGATAATGCTTTTTTGTCCTTTCTGCAGGTATTCAACTAAAGGTCCGCCTTCGTATCCCACGTGCAGCCACCGAAGGGGATTCCAATGTATGCAGGTTGCTCACTATGAAGGATATTAAAGAGTTTCACGATTCCTTTTGTGCAATCCCTGATAAAGGGACGCAGGATGCATTCATATTGAAGTATGTGAGAGCTAACGTTCCTAGGAAGCGTGAATGCAGGGTGCACGCGGAAAACCAAGGGCTTCACATACGAGTATACCATTCATAACCAACTGGTAACTACACATCTGTCTGTCGAGATAATTTTTTTCTAAAAGTCCTTAAAATTACTAAGAATAGAGTAATAGGTGTGTTTACGAGATTAAAAAGTGGTAATGCTGAAGTGCATGTCGAAACTCGTGGAGGAGATCGCAAGGAAGAAAAGTATGGAGGGAAGCGGGAATCTATAAAATAATTTATCAAAGGTCTGAAAGGCTGCGAAAGTCATTACAGTAGGGGAAAGAGTGCTAGGATCTTTCATCTGAACTAAGTGTTGGAAAACTTTTCAAAGCCCATAATGAAGAGAAAGTTTCAGACTTACAGGTTAAGAAGCCTTCCTTTTACAGAATATTTAGCAGTAAATTCAACATAGGATTTTCCACACCTACTGTAGTTGAGTGTAGCACGTGGGTGCAACTTGATGTCAAGATAGAGGAGGCTAAATAAGACATTGATAGGAAGAAACAACTGGAGACTGAGAAAATAATTCATATAAAACAACGTTTTTCAACACTCGTAAACTAAAGACGACTATTGGCTCTTGATTTCTTATGACTGTCAAAAGAACCTTGTTCTTCCAAAACTTAGCGAATAATCTGCGTACTATGGTCGGCAGTAGTATTGCTACAATTTGTCTGTCACGAAAGGTGTGCCAAGAGATTCCCTGAACCCTGATAGTGTTACAATATACACGTGGACTGAAGATCAGTGCAAGAAATCATCTAATGAAGTTGAATTGGTTGCTTTTAATGAGTTGAATATTGTCTCAGTCAGACAGATCAAAAAAGTGTAAGACTTGTTGCTCATGGGTGCACTGGCCAAAACAACAACATTAACGTTCTTACGTCCGACTCCTTGGCTGAACGGTCAGCGTACTGGCCTTCGGTTCAGAGGGTCCCGGGTTCGATTCCCGGCCGGGTCGAGGATTTTAATCTTAATTGGTTAATTCCAGTGGCACTGGGGCTGGGTGTATGTGTTGTCTTCATCATCATTTCATCCTCATCACGACGTGCAGGTCGCCTACAGGCGTCAATTAGACAGACCTACACCTGGCGAGCCGAACCCGTCCTGGGATATCCCGGCACTAAAAGCCATACGACATTTCATTTCAATGTTCTTACTATGTGTGGAAAGTGGTTGTGTGATCATGCACCCACTGGCATCACACAAATGGAACTAGATTTTCCCATTACTTCTTGCCTGTTGATCGTGTTTTCGGAATGATTGAGGAAAGGTTGAAAAAGATGAAAACCATTTTAAATATTGCAGAATACCACCCTGTTTTTACTGAACATGGGAAAGTGAGGGTGATAGCGCAGGATTGGAAACCATTAAATTGGAAACTTGCAGCTCAAGAGTCAGTCGAGTCAGCTGCATAGATCTCTTAGTGCAAGATAATCATTCTCCGTAAAACTAGAAAAGGGAACATTCTTCTCCAAGGTGAACTTGCATACAGTATAACTTGGAAACAGGTACAGCAAAGCCAATAACAAAGAAAGGACAATATTTCCATGGTGAGATTGGTCTCGAAATCACTGTGAAAGAAGACAAACTGCAGGATGTGAACAAACTTCTTCAAAAGCATTTTGGTGCAGCTTGGCGAGACGTAGAAAAGCTGAAGTGGTACTAGGAAGGACTTAACAGCAACGAGAAAACCTCTTGTAGTGATGAAGATTGTGGTGAGTGTGAGTGCCTCAGTGATCCAGGATATGCTGACGAAGTGGAGATTGTGGCCATGGCAGTTAATTGTTAAACTAACATTAAACCCATGGTATTCAATTTTTCACTAGTTTTCACGATTGATTTCAAGTAGACACCTCATGAATATCTTTATACCGCACTAGCGTTAATTTTATGAATTGTTTTATGCCTATTCATTAAAACGTAATAACAAATTTAGTTATACTTCATTTGTATTCTTAAGAGTGTGCATTCTATTTGAAGCATTACATTTTCTTATTAGCTCTTGTAATTGCAACTTAGCGGTAATGATCAAATTGTATGATAATGTATATTTTTTAATAAAGCACTATAAAGATGTTTGTTTAAAAAACGGACTTCTGTTGCTATTTTCCTGTCAAAAACAGACAAACAACAAATTCTCTTTACTGGCACGTAAAATAAATCCTGCGGGACTAAATTCCAGCACCTCGGCGTCTCCGAAGATCTTAAAAAAGTAGTTAGTGGGACGTAAAGCAAATAACATTATTACAAATTCTCAAACAAACACGGGCATCTTGATTTCCAACAATAACATTCAAACATTTAATGTGAAGTTATTTTTATAACAGGGTTTTGAAAGTGATTCTGCATGGGTAAAACTAATTTAGGTGTAAACAATTCTGAAATATATTTACTGCGGAACATTGGTTCTCCTGAAAAATTGTGTTTGAGGCGGATGTCCATCTTTGATATAGAAAGACTCATTATTTTCCTGTTTTAATTGGAGAAAAGCCCCTCTAAGTAACCCGTTACTCCCTCGTTCATTTTTGTCATTTCACCAATGAATCTGAAACCTGTTTCTGTTACCACTGCAATCCTGGATTGTAGTAAGGATATAAATGTGGTAAAGCAACTATTAGAGTATGGTTCTAGTGTATGAGACCTACACCGGGATTATTTGATACGGGAACTAGAAAAGATCGAAAAGAAAGCAACACGATTTGTTCTGGGTGATTTCCGACAAAAGAGTAGCGTTACGAAATTGTTGCAAACTTGGCTCCGGGAAGACTTGGGAGTAAGGAGACGAGCTGCTCGACTACGCGGTATGTTCCGAGTTATCAGTGGAGATGGAGTAGAGTTTACGAATAAGCTTGAGTAGAGCATATAAAGGTAGGAAAAATCATAAAATTAAGGAAATGTTGGAATTCAGGAGGATAAATTTAGGTAAATGTTCATTTGCAGAAAGAGGAATTACAGAATAGAGTAATTTATCAAGTGAATTGTTTGATAAATTTCCAAGTTATTTGAAATCACTTAAGAGACTAGATAAACAGCTGATAGGGAATCTGTCACCTGAGTGACAGCCCTAAATGGAAATAATTGATGGTTGATTGATTGCCGAATTTTCAAGAAAGAATTCCATCTTGAAATTTTGTACCCCTCCCTTGTACTGGGATTCGGACAGTTTTGTAATGCAAATGGAAGGTGTCAAGTGCTCTATCTTTTGTCATGTTAACCGGCCTGGTATGTCTTTTGGTTTCGAAGTTATTAATCGCAAACGAAATCATATACCTCAAAAAAGTCACTTTGTTTACATCCCCTCACCCTTTCTCCCACGTGTATTTCATTCCGATCGGATCTTCATTTCCTGAGCTATAAGCCCAAGCACGAGCACATAATTTCGTTACTCTAAGGCTCAATTGTGTTGTCTCGTCAATATGCTTACAAGCAGGATATACAACTACATTTCCTACAAAAATGTTCATATGCACTTTTGGCGTAACTCAGCGCTTTATCAGATATTTTTTCTTGTACTGATTAAAGGAACTAGAGTATACGGTGCGTAGGGCTCGCAGATTGAGGTGGTTCATTTGGGTGGATTAGAGGGCAAAATTTTTAGCCCCGGTAGTTCGAGGATCCATGTTCTTTGAACCAGTGTTACATGAAGTACCTCCTCACCCCACCCCAGCGCTACAGCTCTGATGGCCCCTAGCTCACCAAACGACCGCTACTCAGCGTGAAGACCTGCTCATTACTCCTTGACGGTCGTTATTATTGTCTTTCAAGACCGGGGCCGCCATCTCACCGCCATTTAGCTCCTAAACTGTAGTCACGTCGGCTGAGTGAACCTCGAACCAGCCCTCAGATCAAAGGTAAACATTCCTGGCCTGGCTGTGAATCGAACGCGGGGCCTCCGGGCGTTAGGCGTCAACACAACCCCTAGACCATGGGGCCGGCACGAAAAATAAAATTGTACAAAATACTACAAAATCTTGTTAATATGTTTCTGTTAAGTATGTTTTTCATTTACAATGTGTACATACACAAAGAATCCGGCCCTACACCACTACTAGAGTAACGTACAACACCCACCCACTGACAGCTGTCACTGAAAAATAAATCAATGGGGCAGGCTGAGCGTTACTGCAAACAGTAGTGTGCGCAACTGTACGTTACTCCTCACCTTGACCGAAGTTTCAATTGTTGAAGTGATGAGCGAACCCGTTGAAGACAGTGGCGACAAGTGTCTGATGTCCGACTCGTTGGCCGAATGGTCAGCGTACTGGCCTTCGGTTCAGAGGGTCCCGGGTTCGATTCCCGGTCGGGTCGGGGATTTTAACCTTAATTGGTTAATTCCAATGGTCCGGGGGCTGGGTGTTTGTGCAGTCCCCAACATCCCTGCAACTCACACACCACACATAACACTATCCTCTACCACAATAACACGCAGTTACCTACAAAAGGCAGATGCCGCCCACCCTCATCGGAGGGTCTGCCTTACAAGGGCTGCACTCGGCTAGAAATAGCCACACGAAATTTTAGTGTCTGATGACTCCGTACCAGTGACGACCCATACCGAGGATTTGAACAAGACCAACTACAATACTCAGACCGCAATACAGAAGAAGCATGGCTTCCGCACTAAGCCAAAGCTGACACAAAGACGAGGAACCTACCCTAATAATGGTCGTGAGAAATTTTGTAGTACGAAAATGTTTATCGATGGTTTTCACCAACTTAATCGTCCGACTCGGTGGTTGAATGGTCAGCGTCCTGGCCTTCGGTTCAGAGGGTCCCGGGTTCGGTTCCCGGCTGGGTCGGGGATTATAACCTTAATTGGTTAATTCCAATGGCTCGGGGGCTGTGTGTGTGTGTGTGTGGCGTATTCAACATTAGAAATCATCCTAGGTAGGGCCCTCATCTTCACAGGCATGCAGGTCGCCTAATAGGCCGTCTACTAAAAAAAGACCTGCACCAGGCCTCTCCGGAGGCCATACGCCATTATTTACCAAATTAATATTTTATACATAAAAGAGCAATGGTAATTTTACGTGCAATTTATCTAGGAGAGTAGGATAGAACGGATTTTAAAAACATTACACCAAGCTTCATTTCCTCTAAAACATAAATACGGACTAAAGGAAAAAGTGACACAACACTAAACAGACAATAATCAGTTCTCCTGTTATTAATATTATCACAGCCAGTATCGGCGACTAAGGACGGCGAGGAAGGGGGGGCGGAGGGAAGTGCCCCCCCCACTTTGTAGAGAAAACATTACATTTTTATTCCATTTTAGCCGGCTGAAACTAGGAATTATAGGAATTATTAAAAAAACAATTTATGCAAATTTTTAATGATTAACAAAATTATTATCGAAAATGCGCACAAAATGTCGTTCGTCGCGGCTAACCGATTTGTATAGCGCCACAGCAAGTAGTGGAGACTTCGCAAAGGCTAAGAGGAAGGGTAACAGGGGTATATTTTTTGCCAAGGTCGTGGACACTGAGGTATGATTCACCTGCTTGCTGAGCGCATTCGTCAGTCTGGCAGTCTCTTTAAATACTGTCTGTTAGTTTCTTAGAGTGTAGTCAAATATTTAATGATTTTTTAATTTTATAATCACGCTGTACTTCTATTTAATTGTAATGCATGTGTAATATTGTTCCTTTGGTGAAAGTTTTATTGTATACTATTGAATCAAAATCTCAAAAAACTATTATTACCGCACTTAAGTAAAGTGTCAACCTTTATCTCTCTGTCGACATTCGCTCAAAGAGCATCATAAACTTACCAATTTGGAGCTTTTTTTTTCGTTTATCCCTCAACCCGACTACTTTCTGTTGTCTGTATATTTTGCCCCCTCTCCCCACTTCTAATTCCCAATCGCCTCTACTGATCACAGCATGCCCATTAGCCCATCATGTATCCTTCACCAAGATATTGAAGTTGACCGAAACTAGCATTGAACACATCCAAAAAATAGTTTAAAATTAATGTTGTCCCCAGAAAGTAATATAGTTAATGAAACCAAGATGAAACAAAATAATTAAGTTATCTTGATAATGGGGTTACTTGCTGCTAAGTTTCAACTCTTTTCTAATGCGTTGTTTCTGCCTACAAATTGTTCATCAACCCTCTTCGTTCCCTCCTTTTAAAGTTTCGTGACAACTTCTTTGGAGATTTTCTTTTCACTTGAGACCTTCGTATAATTGTTGGTAAAAATATTAGCCAGCATGTTTACATGTTTAAACATTTCTTTATATTTTTTTTCAGAAAAAAGGCCACACTCACATCATGTAAATTATTAATGTTACTTTTAAAGTGCTTCTTTTAAGAAAGTTCGCCAAAATAAAGACTCTCACTCAGTTCAATACTTCTCTCTTCATAACTACTAAGATGACTTACCATATGTTCAAATTTGCTCCATCTGACATACTTCAGGTCGTATTGTCCTTCGCATCCTAATATATTTCTACTCCTCATTCAAGTTTCTTGATACGGGGTTGGGTATGAGGTGATATGAAGTTATATGGCATGGTTTTACGACCGGATGCCCTTCCTGACGCCAACTTCAGTTGAGGAGATAATGAAGGTGAAGTGAATGATGAATGCAATTGGGTAAGGAGGTGGAATGGATCGGTCGTGGCCTATGAATAGAAGCTGTCCCGGCATTACCTGGAAGTGAAAAAGGGAAACCACAGGAAACCATTCTCACGATAGCAGACGGTGGGGTTCGAACCTACTCATCTCTCGAATACAGAGTTTGGCTCCACATCCGTAACACGCCCGACCACTCCACATCCTAACATCAACTTTAACTTTTCTCGTAGTAAGCAATATTTTATAAATATACTTGCACTTCTAGGTCACACGTCACCTTGAAACTCACTAATACCGATGGAATATCTACAGTGGGCGTTGAGAACACTTAACATATTTTACAATCACGTTCAATGGGAGCATATTTGTATCATCAGTCTGAAAAATTGTCTGCCTTATCTTCTTCACACCGATGTTTAAATGCTTCTTCGCCTCTATGTAGCAATCGCTGTTCACACTCTTTAGGGCACTTTCTTCCACGAGGAAAATTAATGTTGTTATGCGAAGGCTGATTGTCGAATATTGTTGAATAATTCACAGGTGACAATTTAAGGCATTTCCTAGGAATGCGACTTTGTTAAGTATCCTCAACAGGAAAAATATGTTTACCGACAATGAACTAAAGAGTCAAATGTTTGATGCACGCCACAGTTTCATTACCTGCAGTAAAATTCTTGTGATTAATGCAACGAATCTATTTCTCTCTCTCAATGAGGGTAGAAATACCCGAAGAATTGCCGATTTTTGACTTATGGAGAGGTACACAACACACTCCATCCATGCTAACTTAATATACGCAAACGGGCATACTGTACTGTAAGTGTTCACACAGAGGCCCATTGACCGATTAGTCAGTAAATATAGGCACGGTAGAAAACTACGTGTCCGCCTCTGTGGTGTAGTGGTTAGCGTGATTAGCTGCCACCCCCGGAGGCCCGGGTTCGATTCCCGGCTCTGCCACGAAATTTGAAAAGTGGTATGAGGGCTGGAACGGGGTCCACTCAGCCTCGGGAGGTCAACTGAGTAGAGGTGGGTTCGATTCCCACCTCAGCCATCCTGGAAGTGGTTTTCCGTGGTTTCCCACTTCTCCTCCAGGCGAATGCCGGGATGGTACCTAACATAAGGCCACGGCCGCTTCCTTCCCTCTTCCTTGCCTATCCCTTCCAATCTTCCCATCCCTCCACAAGGCCCCTGTTCAGCATAGCAGGTGAGGCCGCCTGGGCGAGGTACTGGTCATTCTCCCCAGTTGTATCCCCGACCAAGAGTCTGAAGCTCCAGGACACTGCCCTTGAGGCGGTAGAGGTGGGATCCCTCGCTGTGTCCGAGGGAAAAGCCGACCCTGGAGGGTAAACAGATGATGATGATGATGATGATGAGAAAACTACGTACGTTGTTCGGTTCATCATGAATTGAAACGATACATTGTGCATACATACGCTGATATCCTGATCATATATGAAGAGATGAGGAATGCCTGGACAGAAGTCTACACACACCGATGAAAGCTATCAACAAACACAGTAGTACGCATCAGTTCTGACTTGAACTTCGAAGAGTGAACACTGTTACGAGCCTTGTTTACATTAGAAGTGGATACTGATGATTTAAGGTGGAATGGCGAAAATTAGAAAGTAAACTACAATTGAACAAGGAAAAACAATATTAGCTCTGCATGAAGAAGGTAAATCATACGCCGAAATCGCACAAATAAAACGAAGCAGAAAGTAAAAAACTCCAAAAAACTGATAAAACGAGAGAAATAGACATCCTCGTAAGCTCATTTTGAGAGAAGAGAAGGCAGTAATTAGGTCAGTGCAAAAGTCTCCTAAAATAGCATCTTCCGAAATTGCAGAAGAACTTCAGGTATACCATGGTAAACAGGTACATCCTAAGAACCATGCGTAGAACTCTTCGTAGAGCTGGATATCATGCCCGAAATCCCAAGAGGAAGCCATTTATCAGCCCAGTAAACAAAAAGAAGAGATTGGCATTTGCTCTAAAGTACGATAATGAAGGATGAGAACTTCTGGAAAAAGGTTATTTATTCAGATGAAAGCAAATGTAACATTTTTCGCCATGATGGAAGAATGTCGATGTGAAGGAAAATAAGTGTAGAGTTAGAAACAGCCAACCTCCAGGCTAGAGTGAAACATGGTGGTGGTGTTAAGGTGGCTTCAGGTTTTGAGGACCTAGTGTTTATAGATGGAACATTATGTTTATCTGGCTATTTTGAAAAACAATTTACGACATAGTGACCAAAAACTTGGTCTACAGGCTGAAAACTATTTTCAGGTGGACAACGACCCGAAGCATACTACTAATAATGCTCGTTATTGGATTGTTGTCCGACTCGTTGGCTGAACGGTCAGCGAACTGGCCTTCGGTTCAGAGGGTCCTTGGTTCGATTCCCGGCCGGGTCGGGGATTTTAACCATCATTGGTTAATTTCGCTGGCACGGGGGCTGGGTGTATGTGTTGTCTTCATCACCATTTCATCCTCATCACGACGCGCAGGTCGCCTACGGGAGTCAACTAGAAAGACCTCCACCTGGCGAGCGAAACCCGTCCTGGGATATCCCGGCACGAAAAGCCATACGACATTTCATTTCATTGGATTGTTTTTAAGGCGAATGCCGGGACAGTTCCTAGCATAGGCCACGGCCGCCAACCAATCTCCTTCACCGAACAAACCTCCCGGCCTGGGAGACGGCGTCATCATCTAAGAGGCCCGCCTCCCCCTTCAGGGGAGGAATGAAAGCATTTTAATAGTAGTATTGGATTGTTTATATACCCTGAAAACCCCTCCCCAGTCCCCGACCTTATCCCATTGAACATCTAAGGGATGGACTCCAACGACGAATCAGAAACACCATAGATCCAGCAAAAACCAGCTGAAAGAATTGCTTCTACAAGAATGGAATACTGTTGCTGAAGAAGTCACAAGAAAATCAGTAGGTTCAGTGCCCAACAGATTAAGAAGTGTTATTCGCAACAAGGGAATGCACACACATTACTAAACCGTACTAAAAATGTGAGAAACGTGTAGTTTAACTTGTTGTAGGAGCATTTATGTCCGCCCATACAAAGACTAGAAGACTATCTTTATTTTTTAGCAAAGCAGTTAAGTTTGTGTATTCTTTGACTAAATATACAGTTATAAATGAAATATATTTCTGTTAAATATCTATTTTAAAAAGCAATTATTATTGCTAGTATGTGCATATGTCAAATATCTCCACTGCTGTGTGAATACTTATAACCGTCTGTTCATGTCCATTACATGTACACCACTCAAGCACAAAGATAAACAAACATTTAACCTATACGGTATTATGTCCAAACACGAAATAATTAACTTGAGCACCTAGCGACTCAAATGTGTCTTTTTCAGTACCATCACAAGCAGACTCGAAATAATTAGTTCACAATTATTACGATCACATTGAAATGGCGTATGGCTTTTAGTGCCGGGAGTGTCCGAGGACAAGTTCGGCTCGCCAGATGCAGGTCTTTTGATGTGACACCCGTAGGCAACCTGCGCGTCGTGATGAGGATGAAATGATGATGAAGACGACACATACACCCAGCCCCCGTGCCAGCGAAATTAACCAATGATGGTTAAAATTCCCGACCCTGCCGGGAATCGAACCCGGGACCCCTGTCACCAAAGGCCAGCACGCTAACCATTTAGCCATGGAGAAGGACACGATCACGTTGAACCAATGCATCGCCCGTGTTCATGACCATATTGTCGATAATCAAAATAATCCTCAAGGCCTTAGTATTGTAGTTGGTCTTGGTTTGACGGTGCTAACAGCGGCATTGCTTTACGTCAAGTAGCAAGTAGAAGCTTCTTAGAATGAATGGCTGAATGGTCAGCGTACTGGCCTTCGGTTCAGAGGTTCCCTGGTTCGATTCCTGGTCGGGTCGGAGATTTTAACCTTCATTGGTTAATTCCAGTGGCCCAGGTGCTGGGTGTTTTTGCTGTCCCCAACATCCCTGCAACTCACACACCACACATAACACTATCCTCCACCACAATAACACGCAGTTACCTACATATGGCAGATGCCGCCACCCTCATCGGAGGGTCTGCCTTACAAGGGCTGCACTCGGCTAGAAATAGCCACACGGAATTAATTTAAGAAGGTGGTGAAACATTGCTGCTCAAAAGTGAGGCTCTGTCGTAATACAAACTCCGAAAATTTATTTAAAATTTAAATTCGTATTATTTTAATCCCTCGGATTCGGCGAGGGATCCTACCTCTACCGTCTCAAGGGCAGTCTCCAGGAGCGTGAGACTTTGGGGTCGTCGGGGGAGGGGGGAAATTGGGGAGGAAGACCAGTATCTCGCCCAGGCGGTCTCACCTGCCATGCTGAACAGGGGCCTTGTGTAGGGGGGGGGAGGTGTGTGTGTGTGTGTGTGTGTGTGTGTGTGTGTGTGTGTGTGTGTGGAAGGAATGGACAAGGAAGAGGGAAGGAGGCAGCCGTAGCCTTAAGTTAGGTACCATCCCGGCATTTGCCTGGAGGAGAAGTGGGAAACCATGGAAAACCACTTCGAGGATGACTGAGGTGGGACTCGAACCCCCTCTACTCAGTTGACCTCCCGAGGCTGAGTGGACCCCGTTCCAGCCCTCGTAACACTTTTCAAATTTCGTGGCAGAGCCCCGAATCGAAGCCGGGCTGCTGGTGGTGGCAGCTAATCATACTAACCACTACACCACAGAGGCGGACTTAGAAATGTATTTAAGAGTTTAATTCGTAATGATAACCCATAGCTAACAAACGTATGTATCATCATCATCATCATCATCATCTGTTTACCCTCCAGGTTCGGTTTTTCCCTCGGACTTAGCGAGGGATCCCACCTCTACCGCCTCAAGGGCAGTGTCCTGGAGCTTCAGACACTTGGTCGGGGGATACAACTGGGGAGTATGACCAGTACCTCGCCCAGGCGGCCTCACCTGCTATGCTGAACAGGGGCCTTGTGGAGGGATGGGAAGATTGGAAGGGATAGGCAAGGAAGAGGGACGGAAGCGGCCGTGGCCTTAAGTTAGGTACCATCCCGGCATTCGCCTGGAGGAGAAGTGGGAAACCACGGAAAACCAATTCCAGGATGGCTGAGGTGGGAATCGAACCCACCTCTACTCAGTTGACCTCCCGAGGCTGAGTGGACCCCGTTCCAGCCCTCGTACCACTTTTCAAATTTCATGGCAGAGCCGGGAATCGAACCCGGGCCTCCGGGGGTGGCAGCTAGTCACGCTAACCACTACACCACAGAGGCGGACAAAACGTATGTATTGTATTGTTTAACATGTATGTACGCATTAAACACTTATTCATGAATTACCCTTTAATTTGCTTTTATTTCCTTGTAATCGGAGAAGTTTGTATGTCGAGGCAGCGTCAGCCTCATTTAGCTCAACTTATTGGGGCTTTACTGTACTTTCTCACTCTGCGAGAGAATTTTGTTATCGTGGAAGGCGAGAATGAATACAATAAAAGACGGAGCACCGGGCGAGTTGGCCGTGCGGTTAGGGACGCGCAGGTGTGAGATTGCATCCGGGAGATAGTGGGTTCGAACCACACTATCGGCAGCCCTGAAGATAGTTTTCCGTGGTTTTCCATTTTCACACCAGGCAAATGCTGGGGCTGTACCTTAATTAAGGCCACGGCCACTTCCTTCCAACTCCTCATCCTTTCCTATCCCATTGTCACCATAAGACCTATCTGTGTCGGTGCGACGTAAAGCAAAGTGTATAGGCTATATGGAGCAGGTCAAAGGAGGTGCTCATCAGGGATTCCCTGAGCGGTCAGAAGTAATGACCCCTGAATCAGTGAAAATGTTTTGGACTGTTCGCTGTAGTTACCAACAGTGTTCAAATACGCGAACAGTTTTTAATTCTACCTTCAATGCGGAGGGAGCCGTGGGCGCTGCTAGTCACCAGATAAGGGAAGAATCTTACCTTCTCAAATAAATGGTTCCACGTCATCCTCCTGGTATGTCAGTATTTAATGGTTTATGCAGATTGCACTTGAGTTCGCACTCTCTGCAGATGACTAGTCCACTAGACGTTTTCACTTTAGTTCGTCACAGAAATTTCACTCGCTTTGTTCACAACACTATATTGGACATTATTATTATTACGTGCAGTCCTATAAATTTCGCTTCTGGTCTCATTTTATTGCCTTTTCTTGAACAGAGATTTCAAATAGTACGCACACTTAAAATAATAAAACTGACGGGGTGTGTTGTAGACCTGTTCTCAATCACATCGTCGTACGCACTGACGGCGAACTTACCTAACTATCCTGACTCAGCTCACACAATACATTATTTTGGCTGATCTGTCAGGTGTTGGAATGTACGGAGTGCGTGAGTTACATTAACAAACCATGACTGACCTGGATTCTAACTCGATGTTTACTATATCTCTGGGGGAAAACACAAGTCCACAAGAAATACAAGGAAGACAGAAATAAGAGCGGCATACGTACAAGGCTTTCATTAGCTGAAAAAGTATGAACAATCTGTACTCGCCTCACGTCTGTCCAGCTCTATGGGTAAATGGTTAGCGTGCAAGGGGTCACGGGTTGGATTCCCGGTCGGGTCGGGAATTGTAATCTTCATTAGTTACTCTAATTCCGACGGCTCGGGGACTGGGTATGTGTGTCGTCTTCAGCATTATAATTCATCATACCTTGTAGGTAGGGACCCATCCTTAGAGATGCGCAGGTCGCCTATAAGGCGGTCAACTCGAAAGATCTGCATCAGACCTCTCCGGAGGCCACACGCCATTATTATTGTTATTATTGTTACGGGGTTACAGCCCGCCTGGTGGCCATGATCGTTAAGGCGCTGAAGTCTAAAACGGTCTAACACCGAGGTTAGCCGGTTCGAGTCCCGTTGGTCGAAAAAATTTTCACCATCTGAATGTTGGCCGGCAGGGTAGGGGAGGTGGTGGTATACAATTTCTAATCACTAGATTGCGTGCCAAAAGCCTGGATTAAATTCCAAACCTCTCCGCAGTGCTCATATGGAGTGAGGGCATATGACGCTGTTGATGGTGATTCGTCCGTCGGATGGGGACGTTAAGCCTTGAGCAGACCCCTTGGTGCTATTCGACAGGAGTAGGCTATGTGCCGGCACCGGGTTTCACCCTCTCCCTACTATCATATATCACGTCATTCATTTCATCTCCCATTAACTCCTCTGATGAGGTTGACGTCAGGAAGGGCATCCGGTCATAAAAAACCGCCACGACAAATTCATCTCACCTCATACCCGACCCCGTAAGGAAACGGGACAAGGGTTGGACAAACAAACATTGTTACGGGGTTACCCGTGGAGCAGAAAGAGGTGAAAGAAGGTGCGGGCTTGAATGGGTCTAACTACAATGTCAAGAATTGAATTTAAAACTTAAACTGAAGGTTATATTTTCAGAACTTCAAACTTAACAATTTTTTTTATTACAGATTGAGAAAAATCCAAGATTCAGAACCTTAACACTTTGGACTTTAAGCACCTAGTTTTACCATATTACAAATGGAAGAAGAATTACTTGGTTAAGGGCAGAAATCCCCTAATTCATGGAACACTTGCTCCCCAAAATACAATATCTGGCCTTCCAGAGGCACGCTTTACAGTTACAAAACTTGAAAAAGAGATAACAGGTTCTCCGTTTTCTTTCAGCCTCCTCGAAGCAACATCAAAAATCTTACACTCTCTGGCCTTCCATGGCCCAACTTACAATTTAAAACAGGGGTATCTTGTACCCAACCTATAGGGCCTTTGCGGTAAAGAACAGGTTAAGTAAATGGCCCGGAACACAAACTGAATGGAGGCGTATACTGGCACCCCTAGATATGAAGACTAAAACAACCTAAGGGGCTCTAGGCCGATGAAACAGGGGCTATTCCCAAACTACTGAGGTGACTCGTATAGAAATTACTTTACCACATTACAGAATAAAAAAGTAGTTATAAAAACGTAGTCACCTCAAACCAAGATGAAGGGGAGCTCGAGAGGGTAATTCACTCTCTATCCCCGATTTAAAGTCAAAGCTTTATGAAATTTTTACATTAGCCGAAGAATATTTACATTTTAGAAAAGTTTGTTACATAACAAAAGATCGGACCTTTCCCTCGGGTTAACCTGCGGAGGTTGCAAGAAAGAATAAAGTTATGTGGCCATTACCTTGTAGATGTTCTGTTGACCGATGAAAGAGGTCGCCCGCCTCCTGCTTTGACACACACACACTCAGTAAGATGACGATCAGTTGGCCAAGAAACGTGGAAAGCCGCAGTTTATAAACCCTCAGGGAAGGTTCGAGATCATTCAAGACTAAACTAGCCACACCCTCTCAATTTTATTGGTAGATTTCAAAAGTAACACTCAGAATCGAACAAGAAGCCAGTGATAGGTGGAAAATTAATTACAGAAATTAGGGATTGGCTGGATTCAAAACTGGCGGAAAGAAAAAGGAAATATTGCCAACCCAAAAATAAATGAACATCATTCAGTTACAAAAACTTAGAAATACAAAACTTCTTTAAATGATAACTTCTTACACCTCGCACCAGGGTGCATGATCATAGTTTTTAGTAGTGTCATCTGTGGAAGAATGTCCAAACTTCTTGACGAATGGCAAACAAGGCGAGGATAAATTCACTCAGTTTAGGCAACTGCACAATAACAAAATTCCGTCATATTTCTGTGGTGACATCGTCTGAGAAAAGTTCTAAGTTGGTGTAGTTTCAGTTTCACTGTTTTACCAATAGAGGGGTTCGTTTAGGCGCTAAATTTGAATGCGAGGTGTTGGGGTATACCTCCCGGTACAATTATAATTAATTATTATTATTATTACGTAACGTCTCAGCATTATCCAAATGGATTCATAGCGATGAGAATTGGTAGTATTTTTCTCTTCCGGGAGTAGGAATCGTCTGCTGAACGTCAAGATTTCACGTATGGTTGTGTTTCACGTCTAACGAGCCACAATATCGTTCATTAATTTGAAGGTTCGTTCACACACTGCTGTGGATACTGTAACAATACTGACTGCTGACAAAAGGGGCGCGCATCAAGTATATAAGATTTCTAACCGTTTACTGATTAGTAAAATGATCATATTACTTCAGTGGGAATTACAAAATGAAAAGTGTATCCAGGTCTGTATAGATAAAAACTGAACTAATAAATGAGAAAATAAATTTTTTATATCATCATCATCATCATCATCATCATCATCAGTCATCGACCATCTCCAATCGCCCGGATGTGGTACAGCAACCCCCTTCATCTTTATCTATCCATGAACCGCTCTTATATCGTATCCATCTCCTAATCTTGTCCTCTTTCCACATCTTTCTTTACTAGATAGGTCCATTTGCTTTGGGCCTGCCTACTGATCATTTTCCTTTTACTTTTCTTTCGTATTCCTTTCTTACAGTTCTGCTGACACTCATCCTTTTTACATGGCCAAAACACTTCAGCCTTCCCATCGGGATTTTTTGTAATAGAGTCTCCTGTTCTCCCCTCCTCTCGGGGTTTTAGGTTCCTGGTCTTCTGAATCATGGTGCATAGCTTGGAGTTTTGAGTTGTCTTGCCTCATTAACGTAGTAGTTTCTCGGCTATACATGAGGATGGGAGTATACTAGGATTTTTGTGGTGTTAACTTACTTTCAGTAGTAGGCCTACTTGTCCATCCCAATGAATTGTCTTACTTGGTGATACAATTGTGTTCTTTACCTGTTTACCCTCCAGGGTCGGTTTTTTCCTCGGACTCAGCGAGGTATTCCACCTCTACCGCCTCAAGGGCAGTTTCCTAGAGCTTCAGACCTTGGGTCGGGGGATACACCTGGGGAGGATGACCAGAACCTCGCCCAGGCGGCCTCACCTGCGATGCTGAACAGGGGCCTTGAGGGGGTATGGGAGTATTGTAAGGGATAGACAAGGAAGAGGGAAGGAAGGGGCCGTGACCTTAAGTTAGGTACCATCCCGGCATTTGCCTGGAGGAGAAGTGGGAAACCACGGAAAACCACTTCCAGGATGGCTGAGATGGGAATCGAATTCACCTCTACTCAGTTGACCTCCCGAGGCTTAATGGACCCCGTTCCAGCACTCGCACCACTTTTCAAATTTCGTGGCAGAGCCGGGAATCGAACCCGGGCCTCCGGGCTAACCACTACACCACAGAGGCAGACGATACTGCTTTTCTAATTCGACTGTCCACGTCATATTTCGTAAGTTTGTCTTTTGAAACTATACTACCCAGTCATTAACTTTGGAACACTGTCCTGTTTGGTGTCATTTAGTATGATTTGTGGTTTGTCATCTCTTTGTATTTTAATCACCACCGTCTTGCTGATATTTAAATCAAGTCTCTCAAACTCTCGACTCTATCTCTACAGCCTTTCCTCCACATCGTTTTCGGTTCCACCCCAGATCACCACGCCGTATCTAAATGGTTAGCGTGCTGACCTTTGGTCCAGAGGGTCCCGGTTTCGTTTTCCGGCCGGGTCGGGGATTTTAACCTTAGTTGGTTAATTCCAGTGGCTCGGGGGCTGGGTGTGTGTGCCGTCCTAAGCATTAGAATTCGTCATAGGTAGACGCGCAGGCCTCAAATTGAAAGACCTGCACCAGGCCACACGCCATTACTATGCCGTATGCAAAGACGAAAGTTTACATGTCCTAGTGCTCCTTCTTTTTTAGTGTTTTTATTAAGGCATCCATCAAGAGAGCCTCCGTGGCTCAGGTGGCAGCACGCCGGCCTCTCATGTGAGATTTGTGTTGGACGAAGCGGTAGCGGGGAGGGTTTTTTCTCCGGGTACTCCGGTTTTCTCTGTCATCTTTCATTCCAGTAACACTCTCCAATATCATTTAATTAGCCATTACCCCAGAAGAGTGCGACAGGCTTCGGTAGCCGGCACAGTGGGGGCTTCATTCATTCCACTCCTCACCCGGTTGAAAGTGGAAACAGTTTTTCAATTTCATCACAGTGATAAAGAGGAGGGGAGACAAACTACTGCCTTGCTGTACTCCCCTCTTTGTTTGACACCATTTGGACAGCCCACAAACCAGTTGCAAACAACTTATTGTTTTTCCATAAGCTTGTCATAAATATTCAGCTCTTTTAGGCATTTCCAGAAACGCTGCGGTTTTCGATGTCGAGGAATAATAGAAATACCGAGCTCGATAGCTGCAGTCGCTTAAGTGCGGCCAGTATCCAGTATTCGGGAGATAGTAGGTTCGAATCCCACCGTCGGCAGCCCTGAAAATGGTTTTCCGTGGTTTCCCATTTTCACACCAGGCAAATGCTGGGGCTGTACCTTAATTAAGGCCACGGCCGCTTCCTTCCAACTCCTAGCCCTTCCTTGTCCCATAGTTGCCGTAAGACCTATCTGTGTCGGTGCGACGTAAAGCAACCAGCAGAAAAAAAAAAAGGATAGAAATAGTGGTTTTACTTTTCCCATTGCTTTTGTGTCAATATCCTGACAGCAAAGATAAGGTCTGTCGTTCTTGCGGACCTAAAACCATGTTGTTTCTATTTAAAAATAAAGATTTATATGCATTTCTTTCTGGTAATGAACTGCGAATCTAAAACCTTCACCAGAACTACAACACTCCTACCTCCGTTTAAATTTATTTATTTATTTGGCTTTAGATCAGTATCATACAAAACAGCCATCTGGATATGACAATAGGCTGGTTTGAACTTTACAAGACATGGCAAGTCATTGTCACCGTTTGGAATATATATATAGACAATATATGAAATACATATATGTTGCATATCATCACATTATAATGTCCGACTCGTTGGCTGAATGGTCAGCGTACTGGCCTTCGGTTCAGAGGGTCCCGGGTTCGATTCCCGGCCGGTTCGGGGATTTTAACCTTCATTGGTTAATTTCAGTGGCCCGGGGGCTGGGTGTTTGTGCTGTCCCCAACATCCCTGCAACTCACACACCACACATAACACTATCCTCCACCACAATAACACGCAGTGTCCTACAAATGGCAGATGCCGCCCACCCTCATCGGAGGGTCTGCCTTACAAGGGCTGCACTTGGCTAGAAATAGCCAGACGAAAAAAATCACATTATAATCACATAAATATCCATATAAAATCAGTAAAATTTGTAGACAGTTTTTTTTTTTTTTTTTTACATAGTTCCTAATAATAGTATACACTTTTTCGTCTTTAGTCGCCAGTAGTGTACTTATAAAGGTTCGTAACTGTTGCTTAGCGCGAAGCAGAGAGATAATCAACACATTTTTCTGTTGGTGATAATGAACACATGCAAAAAAAGAGATGGTTTAGGTCCTGAATCGACTAGCCATCACATGAACAGTATGGTGTGTCCACTACGTTGATGCGATAAAGGTGACTTCTAAAACTTCCGTGATTGAATCGCATTCAAGTGATTGTCGAGCTGAATCGTCGTTGAGTGTTCCATTGTGCGAAGCAAGGACGTCGCGGGGGATTCTGTTCGAGCATCGAGTAAAATTTACCTTTGTGGCTCTTTGTTTCCTTCCACTTCTTTTCCCACTGACTATACATTCTTTTGTATATAATAACTGTATAATCCATGAAGTTGCTGGGAGTATTCATGACCTGTCCACTGACATAAATGCTTCTTTCGCTAAGGCATTTACGTATTCATTATGTGGTATCCCGATGTAGGCTGGGACCCACACGAAGTTGTTTACTCTAGAACCGCGTCTTTGGAGTTCATATGTTTCTTTGAATGATACTGATGTGGTAGATATTGGGTTTTTGGAGGACACGCGGTGTAGATAGTGTGGAAAGGACGCTCAGTGAATCGGTACGCAAAGTGATACTTTTAAACTCCTACCTCCTCCTGTTCCATGGCCTACTCACGTGTAGCACTGAAAGTCATAAAGGGTCTTATGACGAGAAGATGCGCCCAACTCCCCTGTATTCGAACAAAAAGTAAAATGAATAAATAAATACATTCCTATAAATCCCTTCCTTACATAATTCACTGGCCGAGTGGGCTTCGTCCCGAATGCCAACAACAAAAGAGGAGGGAGGTTCTATAGTTCCTCTTAGCCTTTACAGTGTTTTTCCAGGCCCTTTAGGCCATGACAGAGCAGCGTAATGCAACGCTAGTTTGAGCAATTTCGCCTACTTCCCTCCTTGAAAAGAGATATAATTACGTCCTTCTTCCAGTCTTCTGGGATAATGTTTTCCTGCCATACTGTGTTGAGGAATCAATATGCCACCGAACTGCAGGAGTTACTGCTGCTCGCAGCATACAGTTACTCCCATAAATATTCGGTCAGTCTGATTTTTCACACACTTTTATTGGGTAGTTATTCTTACACTATAATGATAACGTTAAATACAACGAAACATGTAGAAAAACATAGTAACACGTTCTACAAACATTGTGATGTAATTCAAACTCTTCTGGCAGTCATTAGTACGCCCTCTGTTGTACATTAAATAAAAGCAATAAATCCAGTGCCACCTCAAAAATATTCGGCCACTATACTAAAAGCAACATAAACTCGCATAATTCACAACAATGTTACATATTCAGTACTTTGTAGGTCCACCTTGCTGTTTTAGGACCTATTCCAGTCGATTCGGCATACTGGCGATAACTTTCTTGATATGATCAGGGCTTAATGGCGCCCATTCTTGTAGCAGTCTCCTCTTCAAGTCTCTGATGGAACTTGGCCGCCGCAATTGCAGAGCTGCCTTCATTCGACTCCATACCTTCTCGATGGAGTTCAGGTCGGGTGATTGTGGTGGAGTTTCAAGACCTTCGGGCAGTTGTACAACAGCCACTCCCTGACAAGTTACGACTTGTGCTTGAGGTCGATATCTTGGTAGAACTTGAAAGTACACTGTATACCAAGTTGTTCCGCAAATTATCGCAAGTTGTTTTTGAGGATAGCCAAATACCCCCTTTTTTGTCAAGGTATCTTCAATGAAACTCAGTGCACCAACCCCGTTCGATGCTACACATCCCTACACGATTCCTCTTCCCCCACATTTTTTTACCGTTGCTTGTAAATTGCTTGTTCTCAGTTCCTCGTGACGTTTCCGCCACACAAATTGCTTTCCATGAGACCCGAAGACGTTGAACTTTGACTCATCAACAAATAACACATCTTCCCACCAAGCACTGGGTTTGCGTACGAAGGCTTTGCGAACTCTAACCGCTTGTTTTTATTTACTGCACTAATGTATGGTTTCCTCCTAGCTCTTCTCCGAAAGAACTCATTCCTTTGCAGTGCTCTTCGCACGGTATCAGTACCCACTTTCTTTCCACACTCCTCTAAAACAGCTGCTGCCAGTTTCGGAGCACTAATTTTCGGATTTCGTTTTCCATTCTGAAGCACAACCGCTCCTCTCGTTGTGTCAGCCTTCTTGGTCTGCCTGTCTGGGGAATTGAATCAATTCTGTCTTCATTTTTGCATCGTCTTATTATCTCTCCAATTACTGTTCTGGTTATGTTAAGCATCTGCGATATCTTTCTATGCGATTTACCTCGAGCACGATGGAATATCACGAGCTGGCGTTCTTCAAAAGTGGTATTGTGTTGTCTTTTCACCCCATTTGATACCATTCCGCAACACTGCAGCAAATGATTTCGGCACGACGTGTCTCGCGGTACCGCACTCCTGAACTGAACGTTTTGCAACGCTATCTGCCCTGTCTCCCTCAATGAACACAACGGCAATCCCGGTCTTTTCAGGTGACCGAATATATTTGAGGCGTGTCACTTCACCCATGTCCACTATGGCCTTTCTTTTACGGCATACTGTACATCAATGTTCCGTGATTCCTCTTCGGCCTAAGCAACCAAATGTAGTTTCATAACTTGGACACATTTGGTTTCACATTCGACTCATGGGTGCGGTTATTGTCATCACTTTTTCGCGGATTTTATCAGTGGCCGAATATTTATGGGAGTGACTGTACCTGCATTCAACTCGTCCACTCCAATTGCTTTATTTATTTGTAGTAATATAACACTAGCTCCTGAATTTATCTACAGGCTTGAGAAGTATTTATTTTGACTATTTAGCGAATAACTACAATATTAATTATGCAATGGTAATAACATTGCATAAATAAACATTGAGTGGCCAAAAATGAAATGGCGTATGGCTTTTGGTGCCGGGAGTGTCCGAGGACAAGTTCGGCTCGCCAGATGCAAGTCTTTTGATTTGACGACCGTAGGCGACCTGCACGTCGTGATTAAGATGAAATGATGATGAAGACGACACATACACCCAGCCCCGTGCCAGCGAAATTAACCAATTATGGTTAAAATTCCCGACCCTGCCGGGAATGGAACCCGGGACCGTTATGACCAAAGGCCAGCACGCTAATCATAGACATGGAGCCGGACTGACTGGCCAAAAGCCACGGTAAGCGGTGCCCCATTAGAAAATGTGCCATGTATGACCCCTGAGCGTTGCGGCTGGCTGCGGTGTAGCTGAGCAGTCTGTCACAGACACCAGTGTCGTGAAGATGGCAACATGACGCGAGATAACCGACTTTGAACGTGGAATGATCATCGGCGCACGGCGCATGGGTCATAGCATTGCGGAGATTACACGTGAATTCGGGTTTCCGAGGTCAACAGTGTCGAGGGTGGTCTTCAATATCGCAGGGAGAATGTTATCAACCGCATAAACCACCGCACGGGAAGAATACAGGTGTTTAACGAACGCACATCACGTCACTTCCACGGAACCATACTGGGCACTCAACGGGCTACTGTGAGTCAGATCACCACCCAGTTGAATGTTAAGAGTTAGGAACCCATTTCTACCAGGACTGTAAGGGGGCAACTGCACCGCATAGGCTTCACCAGCCGACGACCAAATCGTATCCCTTTGCTGACATCTCGACACAGAGCTCAGCGACGTGCATGGGCCCGCTACCATCAGTAATGGACCATAGAACAGGGGCGGCATGTGGTATGGATGCGGATGAATCCCGGTTCCAGATGTATCGAGCTGGTGGACACGTGAGTGTGCGGAGTATGCCTCATGAAGCTATGGATCCTGCTCGTCAACAAGGTTGTGTCCAGGCGGGAGGTGGCTCAGTTCTGGTCTGTGCGGCGTTCTCATGGACGCAGTTAGGCCCCATTTTTCGGTTGCAGGAAGCGATGACAGGTGGACATTCTTTCAGGCCATTTTCATCCCTTTCTGGTCCTAGAGTACCCTAATGGAGATGTCATGTTTCAGCAGGACAATGCGCCATGTCACCGGCACGCATGTGATTGGAGGAGCACTCCAGTGAAGTTACGCCCATGGACTGGCCACCCAGATCCCCCGATCTTAATCCAATCGTGCATTTATGGGATGCTGTCGATGCTGGTGTACGCTTCATGAAGCCCGCACCAACTACACATGACCAATTGTGGGTAGCAGTGCAAAATACGTGGGTCTACATCCCTCCAGAACGGTTCTAACACTTTGTAGAGTCGATGTCTCGCCGTATTGTTGGCTCGCGGAGGAGCAACTCGTTATTAACATCACATTCAGTGGCTTCCCATGATTTTGGCCACTCAGTGTAAAACAAATCTAATACGCCGTTATTCATCATAACCTATACAAAGAATACAACTTTCAGCATGGCAATATACAGTTTTATATTGGCATCTTAAACTGTTTGGGGTGCACTCATATTTCAGTTCGCAGTTATAATGAATTTATACATGTGATGCGTTCAAATGAAAGTGATCACATGAAAATGATACAATTGAGGCGGTAGACTGCTGCTGATTGGTTGACATTGGGACCAATGGAATGTTCATGAGTACTAGAGCGAACCACCACATTCTAATACGTATGGAAACCTCCAGTAACATTTAACATTCTTTTTCGAACTACCGCTACTGATTACCGGTGACTAACGGCCCAACTAACCCTCTGCATACAGTGGCCACAGAAAGTATTCGTACACCAACATGTTAACGTATATCTTGTATATTAAGCACCATGAACTAATATAAACACACCCCGTGAGACATATGTATAAAGAAAAGACAACACCTTGCAGTACAATTGTTATGAGATTTACAGCGCTCAACATAATAAACAAATAAACCCGTCTTTTAACACAAAAAGTATTCGTACACTATAGATAATTCACAAAACTTGCCGAAGTTTTTGTTCAAACACGGTCTTAATATTTTGTATGCATGCCTTTAGCTTTGAAGACTTGTTTCACACGTCTTGGTATTGAGCTAATTAAACGTTTGATGTACTCTTCAGATATGTTGGACTTTGTATCCGAGAATATCTCTTTAAGATGTTCGTTACTAGTAGGATGGCGTACTTGCATTTCTTTGCCTCGATGATCACACAGGTTCTCTATGGGATTGAGATCTGGACTATGCGGTGGGGTGAGAAGTCTTCTTGGGGCATTGTACAACAATCATTCACGGGTTATCATGGCACAATGCTTAGGATCATTGCACTGTTGGAAGTGGAAGACTCCTTCGAGATGAGGCTTGTGTGCACTGCTGCTTAAATTATGGCGCAACACATCTATGTACTTCCTGGCATCCATAATACCATCAATAAATGCCAGGTTTCCCACTCCATTTGCAACCATGCAGCCCCAAACCATCACACTCGTTCCTCCGTGTTTTACCTACGTGTTGAGGTTCAAGTTGGGTGTTTGGCTTCCGCCAAAACCTTGCTGCTCCTATCGGTTCCAAACTGTGTAAATTTCGCTTCACCAGAAAAAATAACGGTGTTCCAAATGTCCATTGCATTTTCACAATACTCTTTCGTGAACTGTAGGTGCTTCAGCCTATTTATTTTACTTATAAGTGGCTTCTTTCGTGGACATCTACTACGCAGCTTCGTACTGTGCAAAACATTCCTTATAGTTTGTACACTCACCGTTTTGTTGGACCTTCAAGCGAGGCCTCAACGATGGATGCAGCACTTCGAAACGGTTCCTTTGGGTGCCGAATGCACAATATTGCGTCGCTCCCATACTGTCAGCACTTTTGGACGACCAGATCTGGGTTTGTTTTCTGTTTGTCCGCTGTTTATACAATTAACACCATATTCTCTCGTTGACTCAATGAAAGTTCCGTTTTATTTTTTTGCCACATACTAAATAATCTTACGGCAACGATAGAACAGTGATGACTGAAGATATAACAACCCCTCCTGCAGACACAGCGGCGAAAATCTGTGCGACAATTGATTTTACGAATCACAAATGCAGTACATCCGCGCACCGGGCGAGTTGGCCGTGCGCGTAGAGGCGCGCGGCTGTGAGCTTGCATCCGCGAGATAACAGGTTCGAATCCCACTATCGGTAGCCCTGAAGATGGTTTTCCGTGGTTTCCCATTTTCACACCAGGCAAATGCTGGGGCTGTACCTTAGTGTAGGCCACGGCCGCTTCCTTCCAGCTCCTAGGCCTTTCCTATCCCATCGTCGCCATAAGACCTATCTGTGTCGGTGCGACGTAAAGCCCCTAGCAAAAAAAAAAAAGTACATCCGCTCTGTACGAATACTTTCTTGGCGGTAGGATCTGCAGTTTGTATACAGTATCGCGCCGATCATGTTACATTTTTAAACGATCTGTATGTTCAGCGAGTATATCTGATGTCTGTCGTTATGCCGTTTATAAATCTGACTTCAGCTCGTATGCCGTAATGACGTTCCATCACATTCCATAGGTGTATGAATACTTTCTGTGGCCACTGTATGTGAGGCACGCTTGTCTGATGTAGTGAGTGCTCATGTTGATAAACGTATAATTCTTGTCGTCCTTGTTAATTCATTTATTAAATAATTAATTAATTAGGAAATACAGACAAGTACGTTGTTCTCTTTGCTAATTGCTTCTTTGGGACACGGTTATTTTCCTCTGATAGATAGATAAATGTTTTTATGGGCATAGTTAAGGCTCTTCGGCCTTCTCTTATACTAAGCCAATTATTGTACGTTTGAGAAAGTTTTGTGGAATGAAATTAAATTTACCCCTCGTTACAGTTCCATCGTCAGTTCCTTAATATTTTATAGCATAAAGCGAGGATAGCACTGAAATAAGATTTTCATTTTAGACTACCATAATTGAAAGGTTGAACATTTTACTTCATTTCATGATTTAATTATGCTTAGTTTCTAATGACACGAAACGAAGTATATTGTTTATACTATATTAACTATTAAAACAAATACTGTGCAATTATACATAATTAAAATAATTGGAAAGGGAATCACAATCCAAGGAGAGGAAATCAAAATCTTGAGATTTGCCGATGATATTGTTATTTTATCTGAGACTGCAGAAGATCTCGAGAAGCTGTTGAATGTATGGATGAAGTCTTGGGTGAGGAGTACAAGATGAAAATAAATAAGTCCAAAACAAAAGTAATGGAGTGCAGTCGAACGAAGGCAGGTGATGCAGGAAATATTGGATTAGGAAATGAAGTCTTAAAGGAAGTAGATGAATATTGTTACTTGGGTAGTAAAATAACTAACGATGGCAGAAGTAAGGAGGACATAAAATGCAGACTAGCACAAGCAAGGAAGAGCTTTCTTAAGAAAAGAAATTTGCTCACTTCAAACATTGATATAGGAATTAGAAAGATGTTTTTGAAGACTTTCGTGTGGAGCGTGGCATTGTACGGAAGTGAAACATGGACGATAACTAGCTCAGAAAGAATGAGAATAGAAGCTTTTGAAATGTGGTGTTACAGAAGAATGCTGAAGGTGAGATGGATAGATCGAATCACGAATGAAGAGATACTGAATCGAATTGGTGAGAGGAGATCGATTTGGCGAAATTTGACAAGAAGAAGAGATAGAATGACAGGACACATCTTAAGACACCGAGGACTTGTTCAGTTGGTTTTTGAAGGAAGTGTAGGTGGTAAGAATAGTAGGGGTAGACCAAGGTATGAATATGACAAGCAGATTAGAGCAGATGTAGGATGCAGTAGTTACGTAGAAATGAAAAAGGTTAGCTCAGGATAGGGTGACATGGAGAGGTGCATCAAACCAGTCTATGGACTGATGACTCAAACAACAACAACAACAACAACAGTACCTCGTCTTTTTTTGCGGAAGAAGTCTGTGATGTCCTTATTTTTTTCAACTTCATCGGTGGCATCAATCCGATGATTTATGGCAGAACAATCAATGGAATGTTTCTTCGACTAACTGTGTTACCCCTCAGTAGTAAGAAATTATTAATAATAGTCTCATGAATTAACTTTGGAAAACACTTAGTATGTTAAGAAACTTCGCTATTTTTTGGACACAACAGCTCTCTTCATTTTTCTTGGTGTACTGTACTTATGGCACTCTGTTGTTTCACAAACCGTTTGAAATGAGAGGATGGAATGTGTAAAACCTTGGCCATAAGATTGCAGAATTAGAAAGGGTGATTTTATGGTGTTCTTTGTAACATTAAAGCCCCTTCCCACCCAGTGGCCTAGACCATCAACTAAATGACTTCAACAGTCTTCTCGTTACCTCGAAGCTACGAATTTCTGGAAGTGTTGAAATCCAGCCCTGGTGGTCAAGACAACCATGTTGTCACTGAACAGTAACAACTGTGTGCCATAACTATCACAATTCCAGGAATATCAGAAAGTTTTTACCGGGCGAGGTGGCCGTGCGGTTAGGTGGACGCAGCTGTGAGCTTGCATTCGGGAGAGAGTGGGTTCGAACCCCACTGTCGGCAGCCCTGAAGATGGTTTCCGTGGTCTGCCATTTTCACACCAGGAAAATGCTGGGAATGTACCTTAATTACAGCGACGGCCACTTCCTTCCCACTTCTAAGTCTTTCCTATCCCATCGTCGCTATAAGACCTATCTGCGTCGGTGCGACGAAAAGCATATTGTAAAAAAGTAAAATAAAAAGTAGCAGCACAGTATTGAAAATACGTAGGACAGTGAGATTTTATGGATAATTTTGTTCATAAAATTTACGTTCGCTATTCACATTGGCACTGTAACGAGATTACTCATGTGCTTTGGAGAATATTTGTGTGCATGCTGTTATTGGCATAAAGCGAGTTTGGCATTAAAACGGGTAACATTACAACAAGGATTAACTTTATCTGTATGTGTCAAGCTTTGAGTTTCCCAAATAACAACATTCCAATTACATTTTGGATTCCTACAGTCGCATTAATGTTTAACGCAGCACTGCACAGTCTCCAGGAAAAGAAAGCACCCGGTCCAGATAACATTCCAGTTGAACTTCTAAAACACTCAGGTGATGGTATGAAACTTTTTCTTTCCAATTTCCAACTGGTGTCAGATAGCTATGAAAGTGACGTAGTTCTTCCTGAATTCGTTAAAAGCAAACTGTTCAACTACCGAAAATGAGAAATGCGGCGGACTGTCCAGATTACCGGTTGGTCGTGTCTCATCCCTCAAAAATATTACTCAACATCATCAATAATATATTTAAAGGAAAGTTAGAACGCTTTATCGATAAGGACCAGTTTGGATTTCGCTCAGGGAGGGATGCTAGGGAATAAATTCTGGCATTACGTTTAATTCTAGAGAGAAAACTTGACAAGAACAGGGGAGTATACGTGACCTTCATTAACTTAGAGAAAACTTTTGACCGTGTAAAGTGAAGGCAGCTTTTCCACACAATAAAACAGGTATGATTGTATTGAAAGACTCATACTATATTTGTACAGAATGCAAACACTGAATTTGAAGTCAATGGAACAAACCAAAATGCCAGAATAAGAGGAGTTATACAAGGCTGTCCATTCTCCCGTTATCGCTTCGATATATTCATCGAAGAAGTCATAGCAATCACGAAAGGGAAAGCAACTTGGATGAGAATTATTAAACACATAGATTCGTCATAGCAATCACGAAAGGGAAAGCAGCTTGGATGAGAATTATTAAACACGTAGATTCGTCAGAAATCGCTGATGATATTGCTATACTGCCAGAAAAAGGCAAAGGTATGCAGAGAATGCTCAACATGCTAACAGAAACTTTAGGCAAATGGAACCTCACAATGAATGCAAAGGAAACTAAAACCATGACATTATGGAAATCCAAGCAAACACCTATAACGGACATTAAAATTGGTCCGGATAAAATTGAACAAGTGAAACAATTTTTCTACCTTGGATCTCCAATTACGAGTGACAACCGGAGCCTACCAGAAGTCACGAAAATGTTAGCAATTGCAAATGGAGCCTTCCAAGAAGAACGCATTTGCTTGCTAACAAATATAGACATCCACTCGGAATACCTTAGTACGGAGCGTGCTTCAGTATGGTTATGAAAGCTGTACATTAGGAGTTAACAGGAAAAGAAGAAGTTAGAGGCAGTTTAAATGTGGATCCGAAGGGGAATGCAGAGAATGAGTTGGACTGAAATAAAGAGCTTTAGAGAGAGAGAGAGAGAGAGAGAGAGAGAGAGAGAGAGAGAGAGAGAGAGAAATAAACGGAGGCTGCTCACTGGAGTTTAAAACAGGAAAAACCAATTGATAGGTCACATTCTGCGGCATGAGGAGTTCCTTTGCAACATCAATGAAGGAAGAATTGCCGGAAAAAGAGGAGGATGACCGAGAGTGCCTTACTTGAACAACCACCGAGCTCGATAGCTGCAGTCGCTTAAGTGCGGCCAGTTTCCAGTATTCGGGAGATAGTGGGTTCGAACCCCACTGTCGGCAGCCCTGAAGATGGTTTCCCATTTTCACACCAGGCAAAAGCTGGGGCTGTACCTTAATTAAGGCCACGGCCGCTTCCTTCCCACTCCTAGCCCTTTCCTGTCCTATCGTCACCATAAGACCTATCTGTGTCGATGCGACGTAAAGCAACTAGCAAAAAAAAAAAAAAAAAAAAAAAAAAAAACTTGAACAACCTGCTTCTGAGGATAAACTGCAAGATCTATGTTGAATTGAAAAGATAGGCTCAAGGTTGACAACTATGGTTGAGGCTACAAGGTTTTTTTTTTGCTAGTGGCTTTACGTCGCACCGACACAGATAGGTATTATAGCGGCGACGATGGGATAGGAAAGGCCTAGGAGTTGGAAGGAAGCGGCCGTGGCCTTAATTAAGGTACAGCCCCAGCATTTGCCGCACCATCTTCAGGGCTGCCGACAGTGGGATTCGAACCCACTATCTCCCGGATGCAAGTTCACAGCCGCGCGACCCTAACCGCACGGCCAACTCGCCCGGTGCGACAAGGTTTAGCCTTTGGAACATGATGATGCTGATGATGACTGTTTCACTTAAGTATTTCAGAGTTATGACATATTTTCGTCCTCTGGTGATCCTGGGGGAGCAGAATTCATGTCCGATTTGAAAGAATGGCTTTATTTCAAAGTTTTCTTCCCGCTTTATATAAATATATAATCCCCACAATAATAGCAAATTATCAGGTGATTGTGAGCTCCCATCTTCTCCACTGTCGATGAAAAAAATACAAACAAAACGAACAAAAATCATGGTGCTGCAACTGGCTGCTGAGGCCAAAGACCTGCAGTTATCGAGGTGACAGGTGGTCAGCGTGGTTAATCCTCTCAGCTATTATTCTTGAACACTGACATCGGATTTGGATGTGTGTGCAGTTAGTAGTTCAACTGTCTGAATTTGGAAATCAACAGCCTTTTTTTTTTCTGTCTGGTTCATGTTGTAAGTCAAAATGTGCTATAAACTCTTAAGCTTGCTTGTTTGATTAGATGCGGGTGTCCGCCGCTACATCACACTTCTGGGAAAAAATATTGTCAAGACAGGTTCTTCCCAGACTCACCTTTATTCTTTATAATCATAATTTATTATGATCCTAGAGGTTTACATCGGACACCGCAAGCTGACACATACTCCCCGATAATAGCTGGGACTTCACCGTCCGTCACAGCACTTGAGTAACAATAACGGCGTGTGACCTCCGGAGAGGTCTGGTGTACGTCTTTCGAGTTGACACCTTATAGGCGACCTGCGCGTCTGTGAGGACAATGCTCTATCAAAGATGAAATCTAATGCTGAAGACGTTACAAACACCCAGCCCCCTAGTATAGGAATTAACTAATGAAAATTAAAATCCATGATCCAACCGGGAATCGAACCCGCGACCCTTTGGACCATTTAGCAAACCATTTAGCCATGGAGCCGGACAGATCTTGAACGATTAGAAAATATGAAACGAAACACCTATTTTTAGATGGCGATTTAAAAAATGCTATTTGTTCGGGGCGTCGACCTAGAAAGATCTTTTGTCCCTATAGATGGCGATACTACCGAAAGTCAGGTATGCAGATGAAATGTATCATAACGATGAAAGATAAACAGGAATATTGGCTGTTATTTTTGTATAGGGGAAAACTACTTCTACGTCATCATCATCATACTTTCAATGAAAACTTACATTTTTTATTTATTATCGTCACCTGTATATTGATTTTGTGTGGCTATTTCTAGTTGAGTACAGCCCTTGTAAGGCAGACCTTCCGATGAGTGTGGGCGGCATCTGCCATGTGTAGGTAATGGCGGAGGACAGTGTTATGTGTGGTTTGCGAGTTCCAGCGATGTTGGGCACAAACATCCAGCCCCCGAGCCACTGGAATTAACCAATGAAAGTTAAAATCCACGACCCGGCCGGAAATCGAATCAGGGATCCTCTGAACCGAAGGCCAGCATGCTGACCATTCAGCCAACGAGTCGGACGTCATCACCTGTACTTGCGACGGAATAGTTTACCTTCTTCATCGCGTTATACGAACATTTTAACGGAATGGTTGTATTTTGGATCGTCCAATATTTTCAACTTATTAATAATTAAAAACACTCACTATAAGAACGAATTTCCTCCAAATCCATTCGCATTATTCATTTATGATTATACCACTCCTTGGCTAAATGGTCAGCGTAGTGGCCTTCGGTTCACTGGGTTCTGGTTTAATTCTCGATTGGGCAGGAGTTTTGGTGTCGTCCCATTTTCGATCAGTCTCATTTGCGATCACTCTTATCAGCGTCATACAAACAATCAGGTTCCTGTGGGGAATTCCCTACTGAAGAACTGGTACAGGATGACATCCCTCAAGTAACTGGCGAAACTACATATTAGGATTCTTACCAATAGTATGTTGAAACTCATTAAATTACTTATATTTACCGTCTGAGAATTATACGTTTATATCGGGACTGACAGAGAATAAACAGGACTCATATGAACCTTTTATTTAGAGTTACCAGATGGTTGTGGGTGTAAAGGCGGTTAAATTAGAAGTAGGACAAAAATGGGTGTATTAAAACCGTTGAATTTTACACTTTCCGATTTCAAAACAAACTATTTTACTGTAACACTTTGCTTCTTCGATAGTGCTACCATTTTTGAAGCAATTGTAGCTCATCTCACTGTTAACAGTTAACTTACACTTTCCTATACAATAGGGGAAACTATTAAATTACTGCTTAAATAATGCTGAAACTGTTCAAACATTCATACTGTGACCGTATCGGCACAATTAATATTTATTTCAAGGGATATGCTTGGTAAGGAAGCAGGCAGTAAGCTTTCTTTGTGTGGATGTTGGGAGTGGCTTCAGGTTGTGCAATAGGACGCCCGCCAGAGAGACGCCTCACCCGCCCACTGGGTGGCTTAAAGAATCCCCGAACTAGGCACACGTCATAGAAGAAGCAGGAGAAGAACACTATTTAGCGACTCCATATTGGAAAACAAATGCCAGCGTACAGCGATGCCAAAGCGATCGGGCCAAATTTAATGTATTTTCGGCGTAAATAAGGCTTCATTAACAAAACTGCACCCGTCAGAGCAGTGTGCTGAATTTTGGTGGAATTATAAAGTCAGGAGTTCGGATAGAAAATACTCTCCAAGCGGAAGGCGTTGGTAAACAACTTATATAACTGCGTTAGCGTACGTACGCCTAGTGAAAAGCCAGATGCCTTCGGGGATTCCCTACTTCCCCTCCAAGCTGATTAATTAATTACTGCGGATCCGCCGAACATATTCAATTCCGCATGACATAGCGCACTTGTGCATCACCAAGTCACACAGTCTAGCGTATTGCTAATTTCGACAGGCTGGTTTATCCAGGAGCAGTCGAAATAAGAGAGGGGGATGATCTCGTTAGCCGCCCCTACTGCCGGGTCCAGTATAAGTTTTTGCACTTCCTAAGGAGCTGGAGCACTCGGTGAGGAGCTTTCGACGGGAAACGACGGCCGGTTCGCTATCGAATTTCCGCTCCTTTGTATACTATGTGAACAAAGCGGGAGTGAAATTTTTCAGTTCTTTCGCGTATAATTTGTGATAGGCAACAGAAGATTATGGTAATGAGACGTACTTAAGATATCGGTTGCAAAGTAGACTAAGACTTCGTGAAATATGAAGTAGGATTTTGTATAGCAACGAGTACATGATTGTACGCAGAACTTCTGTAGGAGAACGCTCTAGCCGTAAGAATGAACTAGTGAGAGGGACAGAATCACAGTATTCGAAGACCTTTTCGAGATAGGTAGGGTAGAGGCAAAGAACTGTATAAATCTACGCGGTTTTCTGAACAAAGCGCAGGTCAGATTATTAACTGATTAACAGGCAGTGAGAAGTGTTCCTGAACTATTAAAACATACAGAAGATAGGGATAGAAAATTCTGCATCATGCGGATGCTGGGAATGCCCGGCGTAACAGTGCAATTGGGTAGACTAGCTGAAAGTAGCAGGTATAATCATCTCCATGTAACTGTCAGTGGGTAGACGAAGAAGTAGTAGGTGTGAATGGTGACACGTGAGCAAGAAATCGATAAATTGTGTAAATTACAATCTAATTTCAGTGATCCGTGTGCTACTAAAATGGATTACGCGAGACAAGATATGGAACTTCTGAACTCCAGGACTCCAGGATCCGGCGCCATTGAGTAATCCAACATGGGTAGGCCTCCGGAACCTCCGGATGGGGCCGAAGACATCAACCGTTGAGTACAAAGTTTTGTTTCTATTCCAATGCTAGTATTTCCCTTTGTAAATAACAGTCATGAAGTATAGGGTTATAAGTAACATGATTAAATAGGCTAAATCCGCCTAAGAATGGTCGGGAATCCTTTTATTCATTTTGGTTTTAATTAATTAGATATGGGAAGGGAGTGATCCTATGTTAGTGTATAGAATACGGGACCCCTTTTTAGTGGCTATATTTGCATGTTATCATATTTTGTTTATTTAGTGCTGAGAAGGAATTGAGGGGGGAAAAGGAGTAGAATGCTATGTAGAGTAATGATGTAGATCTCATCTGAGCGATTGCCTAAGTTACGCAGGGGTAGCGAGGTGACAGTCATCAACAAGTGCCCGTATAAAAGGAAAGGCTTGGGCTAGAATCAGCACTATGTTCGTAAAGATAGAGTTTGTTGCATGGTAATATAAGTTTTGGCTGTAACTGATGAGGTTCAAGGAATGAAGTGCCGAGGTTTGAACCCCTGTCCTCCACGACACTAGTGAGGTTACACGTAGAAGGTCTGTTAGTGGTTTGGCAGGATTTAATAATTTAAATTAATTTTGATTATTATTATTATTATTATTATTATTATTATTATTATTATTATTATTATTATTATTATTATTATTATTATTTCCCTTTCATATTTTGATCGATGATTTCATGCCGATCTATTTTAAATGGCAAGTTAATATGATGCCAGGTACACAATCTATACCCACACGGGTGGAATTAGGAGACGTTGTCTTTCGAGGAAAGGCGATTGGAAGTGTGAATGAAGATACGATTGGAAGTGTAAGGGTTAAATCCCAACTGCTAGTATAATGAGGGAGTTTTTGATATAATCTGGCTGAGTAATAAAGATAAATAAATAATTATCGTATTGAGCTAATTTGAGCAGGTGACCCTGCATTAGCTAAATTGAATGATGCTATTGACTCCGTGAAGGCCGCCTGTGAATGTGGTGAATTAGTCTGGCCGTGGTGCGAGAGGGGGATGGACTGGGGTCAGGATTTATAGTCAGAGCTGAAAGAGAACTCGCCTTGTTAAGAAAACGTTTCTGGTAGAATGTTGCGTTCTACTGTGTGGAATAAGACACAAAATTTATGTAACTACTACACACTGTCCATTAGCCTTGATCCGGAAAACAATGTAGAGAGTAACTACTGTACGAGACATGATTAGCTTAGTTAGGGTTTTGCATTCCAGCGCCCTGGATGGAGACGACCAGAGTCTCAGGTTCAAACCTCATGTGAGCACAGCAGGGATCAACAGCTCGCTAAGATAGCGGGTTACAACGGATTAACTACAGCCATTGTATTTATTGATACATGTGTTTGATATTTCTTTTCCAGGATGTGTTTTTTTTGTTTACTTGTAATCGATGTCGTTTTGAATCTAGACTTCGTGAAAATCCACTGGTAGTGATTGCAAGTGATAGTTCGTTGTTCAAGTCTGTGTTTAATTTTATGGAAGACTTGAGACCATTTATTTTTCTTTTCTGTGATTTAGTGATGGATTTCTGATATGCTGAGATTAATCCTGTTTAATATTCACTTTATCGATACTTTAAGTTAGCCGACCATTCAAAAAGCGGACATTTTTCTTTTGTGTAAATAGATTTTAACGTGTAATACGGGATTCAGTCCCATGGAATACTCGCATTGGGGGAAACATGGCTTGTTTGTTTTTGTGAATATGGTAGGGTCATTTTATTGTGTATGTCGTACTCAGTGGTTTATGGTAAACCGGATGATAGCACGCACAAAACAATCTCGATAATACACAAAACAATCTGTGTAGCATACATCCAAACCAATGTAGTAGTTATGTAAGCAATGTAGGACACAGGCAATTCAAAGTGATAGTATGTGAAAAGGTGAGATCATATTAACAACCTCTCGATTATTCTCTGTTTTGGTAGAGAGGGATATGGATATTAACGTCTGTGTCAAAAAGGAAAATTTATTGGATTAGAGATAGTACCAGCTAACGTTGCCGTCCACATAGATTTTGTCTGTGGAATGTGGAGGTAACAGCTGATGTCAATGGCAGCACGGATTTTTCCGCTGCTGAAATAAGTGATTGCTTATATCAATTGTGTAATAAGTATCAAGAGTGTATGTAAATTTTGTATATTTCACCGAGTGAATAGAAAATTGTTCTAAACCAATTTCGTGCCTATCTATACCGAAAAACATGCATCCAGAATCCTCTTCCGTTCATTGTAGGCCTTTAAGATAGTTTATGTTTGATAGCCTCTATATGCCGCGAACGGTCTTCGGCCCTGAGGAGTCCGTGTTCAGACCTCAGGAACGGGAGAGTAGCTTTGATCTAGCTGAGTCGTATGGCCGATAACCTCTCATGTGAGTGGATTAAATATACAATCCCAATGAGGAGAAATCGGCACAGGCCAAAAAGATCCCTTGACTATCGGCTTCCGTGGAGCATGGTCCCATGTGTTCGTTACCCGAAAGGGTTGATTTATTGTCACATGGTCCCATGAGTCATGGGAGACGGTGGGAAAGGTTCCAATACTAACACGTTAAGTAAACAGCTGATCAAAATATAATTAGCCTACTTTCAACCATCTGTTTGTATTTCTACCCCTTATTCTCGTTTCTTGCTACTGGGTCGGGAGGAGATGAAACTAATTTATACGGGATATTTCTACGGCCGGATGCCCTTCCTGCCACCAACCTCAGTTGAGCAGCTAATGAAGATGAAATGCGTTATGATGAATGAAATTGGGTAAGGGATGGGGGGACTCAGATCTGGCCTATGGATAGGAACTGTACCGACATTTGCCTCGAAGTGAAAATATTAAACAGAAATCCATTCTGAGAACAGCAGACGGTGGGGTTCGAGCCCACGCGTTTTCCGAATGCAGAGCTTGGCTCCATAACCGTAGCGCGTTAACACGCGCGGCCACTCAGGCTACTTTCATCTATATAAATAAAATTATAATTTTCGTCTGTACGCTCAGGTTAGATGTAAAAGATTCCAGAACTTAATGTTAAGAAAATGTTTAGATTAAAATAAGTTGAAGAAATGATAATTCTATAATAATAGCGCGAAAAGATGCGAGTGCATGCGGGAAATAGTGGTTTCGAATACCATTATCGGTAGCCCTGAAGATGGTTTTCCGTGGGTTCCTATTTTCACAACAAAAAAATGCCGGGCTGTACCTTAATTAAGGCCACGGTCGCTTCCTTTTCTATCCCATCGTTGCCATAAGATATATCTGTGCCGGTGCGATGTAGGCTAAAGCCAGCGATAAGAAAAACCATGTCACCAAACATCTCTGACTTTTCCGTAAATTTCTGTAATAGTATCCATTATATAAAGCACAGGCTTGCCTTTCTTCATCTCAATGACCTGCATGTCGTAAGCACGCAGGTAACAACATAACAACAAAAAAGCTACATCTACAGGTGGAATAATTACTTACATACATACATATATTATCATTATAGACTGTTACGCCTTTCAGCGTTCAGTCTGCAAGCCTCTGTGAATTTACTAAACGTCGCCACAATCCTCGATTTGCAACTAGTGTTGTGGCCTCATTTAGTTCTAAACCTCTTATCTTTAAATCGTTAGAAACCGAGTCTAACCATCGTCGTCTTGGTCTGCCTCTGCTTCTCTTACCCTCCATAACAGAGTCCATTATTCTCCTAGATAACCTATCATCCTCCATTCGCCTCACATGACCCCACCACCGAAGCCGGTTTATGCGTACAGCTTCATCCATCGAGTTCATTCCTGAATTAGCCTTTATGTCAACATTCCGAGTACCCTCCTGCCATTGTTCTCGCCTGTTTGTACCGGCAATCATTCTTGCTACTTTCATGTCTGGTACTTCTAACTTATGAATAAGATATCCTGAGTCCACCCAGCTTTCGCTACCGTAAAGCAAAGTTGGTCTGAAAACAGACCGATGTAAAGATAGTTTCGTCTGGGAGCTGACTTCCTTCTTACAGAATACTGCTGATCGCAACTGCGAGCTCACTGCATTAGCTTTACGACACCTTGATTCAATCTCACTTACTATATTACCATCCTGGGAGAACACACAACCTAAATACTTGAAATTATCGACCTATATCACCAATCTGACATTAAATTCTGTTGAATTTCTTACCTACTGACATAAATTTAGTCTTCGAGAGGCTGATTTTCATACCATACTCATTGCACCTATTTTCAAGTTCTAAGATATTACAGTATGTTAAAAACTATAGACTAACATTGCTTCAAAGAACCTTCAAGAAAGCGTTTGTGCGGAGTATGACCCTAATTAGCAGTCCCCCTGCTACATAGGCTGATGATAATTTTACAGTGGTCGCAAATGGGACACGAAGTGGCCTTTCTTCACATTCTAGTTTTTCACTGTATTGGGAGTGATCGCAAATGGGACACAACCGGAGTTTTAGCCACGTATGGTAATTCCGTTGCATCAGGGACTGGATGTTTACCTTCTTGCACAGAAACACGTAGTTGTGATGATTATTGTTTTAAGGGGAAATACAACAAGGCAGCCGTTCCCTCTTAACAATAATCAGAGGAAGAAAAAGAGAATTTCAACCCTCCAAAGAATGAGTGTATCGGAAAAAGGCGTGAATTTGAAAGACCCCCTACGCCTCGCAAACCTCCTGACATCAGGGTCGTTGACCAAGTGAGGTCGGATTGGGAAGACGAAAGTGAGGAGCCACAGTAACAGTTGGATACATATTTCCACACAGGGTTAGTGTCAGTTAGGGTATCAAGCCGTAAAACATCTAAGTCCATATGTGTGACATAGAACGCAGTCTTGATCCCATAAGAGTGTGAGAAAGACGGATAAATAAGATTTGTGATTGTCTTAAAAAGTGCCATGGTATTCCTTCCAAGTCATCTATTACATTTTACAAAGAAATTCTGAAACATTCTTTTCTATTTTCTTCTTTATGAAAACCCATACCTTGTTTTTCTTTTCACACACACACAATTGGCTTTACGTCGCACCGACACACATAGGTTTTATGCCGACGATGGAATAGGAAAGGGTTAGGAGTGGGAAGGAAGTGCCCGTTGCCTTAATTGAGGTACAGTTCCAACATTTGCCTGGTGTGAAAATGGGAAGCCACGGAAAATGATCTTCAGGACTGCCAACAGTGGGCTTTGAACCCACTGTCTCCCGAATACTGGATACTGGCCGCACTTAAGCAACTGCAGCTATCGAGCTCGGTTGTTTATATTTTCAATTTTTAAAATGTATAACTTGTAGAATTATAAATAGGTAGACGTTGCTGTGACCAGATAGCACAAGGTCAGTGTAAAGATCGGTTCAGTATTCTCAAACTTTGTTATTGCCCTCTGCTTAGGCTGTGCATTGCCTTCAATATACCAGTATTATCGTAGCGTTGGTTTGACTACTACTACTGAAATATTTTCTCTCCGTACCCTGAGGGGATATAGCGCGCCTTCTAGAGTATTAAACCCTTTCTCAGGCCTGGAGATATGTTACGCGGTGATGTGAGGTACAGAGAAGGATGGGTGGGGGGGTGGGGGGTAGCGGCCGTGGCATATAAGAGGAACTGACTCGGCATTCGCCCTAGTGAGAACGGAAAATCATTCTCGGGACAGCCGACCGTGGAACCAGCAATACTCGTGTGTACATTCTCTGTAGTCCGCCTCTGTGGTGTAGTGGTTAGCGTGATTAGCTGCCACTCCCTTAGGTCCGGATTCGATTCCCGGCTCTGCCACGAAATTTGAAAAGTGGTACGAGGGCTGGAACGGGGTCCACTCAGCCTCGGGAGGTCAACTGAGTAGAGGTGGGTTCGATTCCCACCTCAGCCATCCTGGAAGTGGTTTTCCGTGGTTTCCCACTTTTCCTCCAGGCAAATGCCGGGATGGTACCTAACTTAAGGCCACGGCCGCTTCCTTCCCTCTTCCTTGCCTGTCCCATCCAATCTTCCCATCCCTCCACAAGGCCCACATAGCAGGTGAGGCCGCCTGGACGAGGTACTGGTCATTCTCCCCAGTTGTATCCCGGACCCAAAGTCTGAATCTCCAGGACACTGCCCTTGAGGCGGTAGAGGTGGGATCCCTCGCTGAGTCCGAGGGAAAAACCGACCCTGGAGGGTAAACAGATTACGAACGAACATTCTCTGTAAGTTACATGTCCTAGTGATTGTAACCATCGTATCTTAGTGTCTGCTACGATCGGCGGGTTCTTATGGAGTCTATATAGCTCCTCGTTAGTTCTTATTCTCCAAGTGCAATTTTCACATATTGCTCCACATATCTTCCGAAGCACTCTGCGCCCCATGTAAATGAAAATCCACAGCCTGTTTTCAGTTCATTCGACCGGGTCAGGAATGGAATGAATAAAGCTCTCATCGAGCGGCGAGGATAGGAAATGTGCCGGCTGCCGAAGCCTGTCGCACTCCTCTGGGGGAATGATTAATAAAATGAAATGATATTGAAGAGTGTTACTGGAATGAAATATGACAGGGAAAACCGGAATACCCGGAGAAAAACCTGTCCTCCTCCGCTTTTTTCCAGCATAAACCTCACATGGAGTGACCGGGATTTGAACCACGGTAACTAGCGGTGATAGGCCGGCGCGCTGCCGCCTGAGCCTCGGAGGCTTCCTGCGTTCCCATATACTTAATATATTTCTAAAGTATTGTGTTCACGTCCATGTTCCAGAGCCGTACATAACTACTGACTTTATTGTTGGATCGGGTGAGTTAGCCGTGCGGTTAGGGTCGCACAGCTGTGAGCTTGCATCGGGAATATAGTGGGTTCGAACCGCACTGTCGGCAGCGCTGAAGATGTTTTCCGTGGTTTCCCATTTTCACACTAGGCAAATGCTGGGGCTGTACCTTAATTAACGCCACGGTCGCTTTCTTTCCACTCTGAGCCCTTTCCTATCCCATCGTCGCCATAAGACCTGTCTGTGTCGGTGCGACTTAAAGCAAATTGTAATAAAAAGATACTGTAGGGAGATCGGAAGAACGCACATGCCCGGTGAGGCACGGGGCGAAGGGGTTTTCACCAGCAGAGCTAGTGATGCAATGGTTACCATAGCAACTCCGCTACTACCCAGGCAGCTCTTCGCTCTTGTCAGTTGTAATCCAGCGAACTGTAAAGTGTGAGTCAATGTTTTCGTGTAGCAGATAAGAGCAGATAAGAGCCGATCTGTCTGGGCAGAACAGGAAGTTCGTGCTTGCAGGCCACATTCCTCATTCTTGCATTCTTCTCATCTCTACACAGTACATATAACCTTCAGTTGCCTCAAGATAAGAGATGAGCGCAGAATATTTAGCAGGTTGTAGTAGCGGTGTCGTAAAGCTTGCGCCGTGGTCATTAATCATTGTAAGATCTCATTAGCGAGAGGTCTTGTTTGTCTAGGAATTCCACAGGGAAGTTTCATGTTTCAGAATGTGACAGTATGCACTGCCTACTTACCCCTTTTCCAGCCTCGTCACAAATCCTCGTCATGCACGCATAAAACTATTCGTAATTTCTTATCTGGATCTCGTTGTGCATCGTTTACTTGAAGAACGCGAGCGATAGAGTTCATCGAGACCACAAAGAGAAGAACAAGCTTAGTTTTGGAAGGTTTTTGCTACCGAAAACGAAGGACAAATAAAGACAGTTCCATTGTATGGCAATGGATCCACGAGAAAACCAAATGTTGTAAGGGGGCAGTAGTGAGCCTAAAAGATCTAGTAATCAGAGTAAAAGAGCATGTGCGCGTTGCAGTCTCAAAAGCCAGGAAAAGAGCCAGGGAAGATGCCAGCACTTCAATTCTTCAGGTATGTAAATGTTGATTATTTCTAACGGATTCTAATTGTGAATCGTGCATAAATGTCTGTATTTTTCAAGTCACAGAAATAAAAGAAATTAAAAGAAACAATATTAATTTTCTCAGACGTTCAAAACGCATAATGTTCATTGTCTGTGTAAAATATACGTGTTTTGCAATTTTATTGTAATAAGTCAAAGGAATATTTTTAACTTTTCTTGAATCGATGTTTTACGGGGTGCGCTCAGCTTGAGTACTTTCCCAGAAAGATGGGAATGGGAGAAAATTTGTCCGTGGCCTAATTCAAAGGTATGACCCAGCATTCACCTGGTGTTGAAAGTGGGAAAACAAGGAAAACCATTTTCTGGTCGCCCGAGGGACGATTCGAACCTACGCTCTCCTGAACGCCCAACTCTTGAAAGGCCTTAACCAAGTGAGCTAACGGGTTTGGCAAGAATACTTATATCTTCGTTGCAGAATTTTCATAATCTTACTAGTAAAGACTGCACAAATCTCGTAACAGGTTAACACAGAGCTTGAATAGAAAATTATTACACTACACTATGTAGGTCTATAAGACTTCTGTTGCATGCACCTGTTAAAGCCAGTTTTACAGATTGTAGTACACCGATTTATCATGGAATCTCTGTCCACTATTTTCGTAATCTGTCTTTAATATTATATCAAAACAACCAATAGTTTCTCCCTATTATAAACAATTATCTTGGTTACGACTAGACGACAGGCGTAAACTACATTCAAATACTCTTATGTACCAGGTACTTTCGGAAGACATCGCTGCTTATCTCTCCAAAAATGTTCGTCACCTTGGCTCTTTACATCTCCATGATACTCGCTCAGTGTCCCTCCTAGAAATACCTGTCCACCGAACAACCACATACCATCGATCATTTACTATCACCGCTTCGGGGTGGTGGAATGCTGTTCCCAAGGATGCTGCATCAAAAAACATATTTAAAACCTCTTACCAGCAGTTCCTCGTTAAGTGCTTCCAGCAAGGTACCTGTATGAGTGGAACGAGTGATTGTGTGTGAAAATGATAAGAGATTATTGTACATTAGGATAAGATATTGGGTTAATATGATAATTTAAATTAAATTCAAAACATCCGTACGGTATTTACGAAGTAGAAGTAGTCTAAACATAGCTAGTAGTAACTGAATGTAACTTAGATGTAGTATTGCAAGTATACAATTAGTTGAATTTCATTTTAAATTTTTATTAAGCTTACTAGTATTTTTACGTTTGTACTTATTTCGTTGTGTATTGAAATGGGTATTTGTTCGAATCTGTATTATGTAGCCAGTTCCTTTTTCTTTCTTTCATCTTTGCGTGTATATATTCATATTTTTGTCTTAAAAATTAGTGTTATTTGCAGTTCTTAGTATTTTAAGTTAATCAGTGTCATTGTATTTACAAATAAGAATATGTGTGTGGTTAAGTGTAAGAAAGGGCCAAGAGCCCTAACTTCGCCACAGAAAATAAAGGCTTTTATCCATCTATCTATCAATAGTTACCTGTAATGTATTTTGTACATAACATGTTAGGAAGTGTAAGTTTTTACATTTTGCTCTGAGTGAAAGTTGAATTTTGAAAATTAACGTCTCCTTTTCAGATATTCAAGGAGGAATTGGAACCTCTCCAGAATAGAGGGTACGAGCTGGTCGCAGCAATGCCACAGTATGAGACCATGAAAGTGACGCTGTATTCACTACGAAGGAAGGAGCAAGGAATCCTTAGGGAACCAGAACGTTCGGATGATATATGCTTTGACGAAAACATTCTTAAAATGCCTGATGGAAGTTCTTTTCTTTTGGCTGACTATGTGGATGGTGAGGAAAGAATAATGATTTTTTGTACTGAACAGGGGAAAGAGATTATGAAAGAAAATAAGACTTTCGTCATGGACGGCACTTTCAGGAGCTGTAGCAAGCAATTTGCGCAGCTATGCACCATCCACGTGGATTTAGGTAGCACTCAGGAAGAGACGAATATCACTCCAACTATATTCGCACTTTTACCTAACAAAAGGGGATAACATACAATAAAATGTTGGGAATGTTGAAGGAGAGAATTCCCGACTGGAAACCCGAAAGGGTGAACATTGATTTTGAGTCTGCCAGCATTTGTGCTTTGAAACAGTCATTTCCATTGCTGAAATGCAAGGATGCTCCTTTCATTTTCTCCAGTGTATTTGGAGAAAGGTACAGGAAATTGGATTGACAACACTCTACAAAGAATGTCAAGAAGTGAGGCTGACAATTCGGAAGTGCGGGGCTCTTGCCTTCTTGATGCCTGTAGATGTAGAAGAGGGCTGGATCTATATTCACGAAGAAGCGCCACAGAATCCTAAACTTGTCCAGTTTTTGGACTGTTTTGTGGAAGGATGGCTTGAAAATTGTAATGTACCACAAGAAATCTGGAACTGCCACGGAAGACGCCACAGAACAACAAATGCTGTTGAAGGGTGGCACCACAAAATTAACAATATTCTAGGGAGACCGCACCCACGAGTTAAAGATCTCATTTTATGTCTCAAATCCGAAGCAGAAAGCTCGAATTTGAAGATTGCCAGGAATGGACTTTATCTTAAGAGCAAAAGAAGAAAAATATGTTACGTGCAATTAGACCAAAGGATCTTGAGAGCAACGGAGGTCTATTTAGAAAGGGGTAATGTAAAGAAATTCATCACAAATATGTCTTACATCCTCGAACTGGATTAGACATTTAGTACTGAACCGTTCATTCAACGGTGCTTACTTTGTAAATATACAATGTAAATATTAGGTCTAAGACACTGACAAGGTTATACCGAAAATTTAATTCATGTATATAGGCATTAGTTTTCATAAGGATAACAAGGCCGAATGGCCGCTTTCTGTATTGCTAGACTTGGTTTGTTAAATAATGTCAAATCATTCAAGTAATACTTAAGCGGCCGTTTTAAGTTAAACGGAGATCGTCTCAATAAAACATAGTAAAACAACGCTGATAGAACGAATATTTGTGACGGAAAACTTTAAATTTCAATGTAATACATGTTAAATTTAATATTCTGAAAAGTTTGTCGCGATGTTCCGAATGTTTACAATACTTTTGTAAACTTCAGTTGTTGTTCTTCATGACGCTTCCCATCACTGCCCCGCGGATTCAATCTCCGATCACTTTAGATAGCGTTTATGCTGGACAAAGCTGTCGTTCAAAATATTATTTCTGATTTCTTCATCTTCATACCAGCATCACTGTTTGAAACAATGTCATTTGTCACTTATTAATCTTTTATACCCAGGGGAATGCGACAGGCCTCGCCAGGGCACACAATTTCCTTTCCTTGGCAGTAGCTATGGTTCATTCTTGACCCCCATCACTTCATAAGGGGTGCATGTCGGTGAAACGTAGGGTGAGACAGTTTTTTCTGTTTTCACTGGTCAATCTTTATTCAACAAATTCGCTATCCATTAATCTTTGTCCGCAAAAACACGTCAGACCTCGCATTCGGCAGCATTTTCTTCCTTTAGCGGTATTTAATTCTTCATTCATTCTATTCCTGACCCTGTCAGTTAGCTACAAACTGGCTGTGGATATTCTTCATAAGACTGAAAGACTGATTCCATGCTTCCACACTTGGTTTGTAAATAAAGTCAAACTACGTAGTTATACACATTTCACCCCCTGATATAAATACGATGCAGGTTTTCTAAATGTGCAAGAAACCAACATTGATAGAGTGAATAACATTTCTTATATATTAATTTCAAAATCTCAGTACTACAGATATTCGTTGAACTTGGAAATAAGCCCCTGCGGTGCAGCGCAGGTAGCAGTTGCTTGAGACAGTTGTCAAATCACTTCTACTCCCGGCGGGGAATCCCCATGGCGCAAATTTTACTCGGCGCAACTTTTACAGTTCCGAAGTAGCACCTATTGCCTGCTGCTTGTATCGCCTTAATTTCCGCTGGGATTCCATTATCCTCGGTTACCATTCCTCCCAAATATTTAAATTGATGCGTTCTGTCATACCCCTCAGACTGGTCTGCATTTTTCCACCTCGTCATGTTCCTCATATGTATCATATAGTTTTCTCCTTACTGATTACCAGAACAATATACAAAAGGTTGCTTCTGTTTCCAGCACATCATAGTTGGCCTTCAGGTATCTTCTACTCCACCGGGCGAGTTGGCCGTGCGCGTAGAGGCGCGCGGCTGTGAGCTTGCATCCGGGAGATAGTAGGTTCGAATCCCACTATCGGCAGCCCTGAAGATGGTTTTCCGTGGTTTCCCATTTTCACACCAGGCAAATGCTGGGGCTGTACCTTAATTAAGGCCACGGCCGCTTCCTTCCAACTCCTAGGCCTTTCCTATCCCATCGTCGCCATAAGACCTATCTGTGTCGGTGCGACGTAAAGCAACTAGCAAAAAAAAAAAAAAAATCTTCTACTCCTCCCCAGCATAGCTGTATCATCAGCGAAAGCTTAGTTCTTGGTTGTTCTGTTAAGTATGTTGCCACCAGGATTATTTGGCATCTTCTTCATTGGTTTGACTACTACTACTACTACTGCTGCTGCTGCTACAGCATTATGTTTCCATTCCGTACTGAGAACGGGTACGGCGGGCCTCTTAGAGGGTTATGCTTTTTCTCAGGCGAAAGATATTTAGAGCGATGAAGGTGATATATGTAGAAGGTGAGGTGGTAAGAAGCCGTGGCCTATCCTAGGAACTGTCCCGGCTAACTAACCATCTCCACAATCTTCTATTCGCAACTAGCTCTGTGGCTTCGTTTAGTCCCACACCTCTTATTATTGGTCTCCCTCTACTTTTCTTACCCTCTATGGACCAGTCCATTATTCTCCTACGAATTCTCTTAAAAGTATTTTGAATATAATAGAATAGAGTATATAATAAAATACTACTTACCATGATGAGGAAAGAATTCGCCATTACTTTCCTCACTCAAACGGAAAATTACTTGCCATGATGAGGAAAGAATTCGCCATTACTTTCCTCACTTAAACGGAAAATTACTTACCATGATGAGGAAAGAATTCGCCATTACTTTCCTCACTCAAACGGAAAATTTAATTATTATCATTATCTATTAATATGGCTACTAGACCTTATTTTTCCATATTGAGTGACTCGAATGGTAGAGCGCTAGTTTTCTGAGCCTGTGTTGGCAGTTTCGATCCCGGCGCAGTTGGTAACATTTTAAGGTGCTCAAGTATTCCAGTCTCGTGTTGGTGCATTTCTCTGTAGGAGAAAATCTCCGGCTGCTGGCGTCTCCGATAACTATAAAAGTAGTTATTGGGACATAAAAACCAATAATATTGTCTAGAAGTGGTAAGTGCTTGCTACTGTACATAAAAAGGAGTCAGACGGATGCCTGAGGGGCAGGCAAGTGCACTGTCATTCGTGCATTGCAGTTAGCATACCTTTACATGAACCTCAACACTCACCAGAGGGTATTTTATGGATGAACATGGGGTGACTGACCGGTCAGATACCAAGGACGTGCTGAGCGAGAGAATGAGTCGAGCGAGAATTTTAGTCAGTAGAACGAAGTTACGTACACAATATTTGGATCACACACGAATTTTACGAGCAAAAGGCACTCGCTATAATACGTACATTTATTTTTATTTATTTTATTTATTTCATTATATGTCGTGTTACTATGAAAAATATAGTCATAATAAATAGACGTCTGAATTAACATATATATTCAAGCTAATAGCACATTTAACCGTTTCTGTAGTTAAAAGATATCTTATTACTACATCTTATTTTATGTTAAGAGGACAATGTTATGACATCAATGAAGAAAAACAGTTTCTCCAACAATGAAAGCGACGCGTTGACATTGGCTTTTAAGCCATCCCGTTATGAAGGCTTTATCATCGCTCCCACAATTAGATTTGAGACTAACGAATGGCAGGTAGAAAAGGTCGACAGGGAAAAGAATAATTTATGAGAAAATGATGGACTACTATAAGTACAAGCTCGCATCCATCTCAGTAATTTAGGTGCCCTAGGAGGCATACCTATTGTTTTTGTCAACTTTTGAATACCGTTGGGCTGAGTGGGGTTTTCATCTAGAACATTGCCATTACTATCCTTTCGAATTCCATCATGATATTCTTCAAGATCCATACTTACGAATCTCAAATAAATGTTGGACGTGCTCCATTCTATTTATCTACAATTGCGCCTGTTCTTCCACCTCTGTTGTGTGATTATCTGCCACCCCCGAAGGTCCGGGTTCGATTCCCGGGTCTGACAAGAAATTTGAAAAGTGTTGCGAGGGCTGGAACGGAGTTCACTCAGTCTCAGGAGGTCAACTGAGTAGAGGTGGGTTCGATTCCCACCTCAGCCATCCTGGAAGTGGTTTTCCGTGGTTTCCCACTTTTCCTCCAGGCAAATGCCGGGATGGTACCTAACTTAAGGCCACCGCTTCCTTCCCTCTTCCTTGTATATCCCTTCCAATCTTCCCATCCCCCCGCAAGGCCCCTGTTCAGCATAGCAGATGAAGCCCCACTGGGTGAGGTACTGGTCACCTTCCCCAGTTGTATCCCCTGACCCAGAGTCTGAAGCTCCAGAGCACTGCCCTTGAGGTGGTAGAGGTAGGATCCCTCGCTGAGTCCGAGGGAAAAACCGACCCTGGAGGTTACAACAGATAAAGAAGAAGAAGAAGAAAAGAAGAATCAGAAGAAGAAGAAGAAGAAGAAGAAGAAGTGCCTGTTCTTATGATAACTTCCTTTTTAAAAATTTACGAATGGCTTCACGTCACACCGACACTGATAGGTCTTAGACGACGATGAGACAGGAAAGGGCTAAGAGTAGAAAGGAAGCGGCCGTAGCGTTAATTAAGGTACAGCCCCAGCATTTGCCTGGTGTGAAAATGGGAAACCACGGAAAAACATTTTCAGGGCTGCCGTCAGTGGGGTTCGAACCCACTACCTCCTGATACTGGGTACTGGCCGCACTTTAGCGACTGCATCTATCGAGCTCGGTATGATAACTTCATACTATCTGATATGGGCGTAGTCCATTCACCTGTTTCTATGGTTCTTCATCACTGTTTATCATTGGGGAACCTGCAGCTGTTGTGGGAAGATTTTACAACAAATAATTTCTGCCCCAATCTCGAGTGAGCAGTGACTGGGGAGAGAGTATTCATTTCTTTCTTTCTTTCTTTCTTTCTTTCTTTCTTTCTTTCTTTCTTAATCTGTTTACCCTCCAGGGTTGGTTTTCCCTCGGACTCTGCGAGGGATCCCACCTCTACCGTCTCAAGGGCAGTGTCCTGGAGCGTGAGACATTGGGTCGGGGGTACAGCTGGGGAGAATGACCAGTACCTCGCCCAGGCGGCCTCACCTACTATGCTGAACAGGGGTCTTGGAGGGGGATGGGAAGATTGGAAGGGATAGACAAGGAAGAGAGAAGGAAGCGGCCGAGGCCTTAAGTTAGGTACAATCCCGGTATTTGCCTGGAGGAGAAGTGGGAAACCACGGAAAACCACTTCGAGGATGGCTGAGGTGGGAATCGAACCCACCTCTACTCAGTTGACCTCCCGAGGCTGAGTGGGCCCCGTTCCAGCCTTCGTACCACTTTTCAAATTTCGTGGCAGAGCCGGGAATCGAACCCGGACCTCCGAGGGTGCTAGCTAATCACACTAACCACTACACCACAGAGGCGGACAAGAGTATTCATTTACTGTAATATATTATGATACTCGCAATAACTTACTCAGAATATAAAGCATATTCTAAAGAGAACTAAACGTTGTAAAGTTTAATTTACCTATGCATGGAGGTTGTTCCGTAATAAGTTATGGATATTTCACGATCGTATTCATTTGATGGGTGTGAGATAAGAATATGCAAGGTAGAATTTTCCAAACCGTCTGGTTAAGAACTAGTTGTAACAGTATACAGCACCTATGCATGGTGGAACAGGCGATATTGTGGATATAACATTTCAAGTAGCTAATTTATGCAGGATGTTCTTGAAAAAATGTTGCAGTGTTTTCAAAGAAGGCAATACGCAACAAACGAAGGAAACATTGGTTGCAAGCCAAGTATCTTCAGAGTTATGGTTCGCTACCACTACTATCAATGATCTCGATGTTCTTACATACGGAGGGTCGTATGCAACAAAAGATAGAAATACGTTTCAACCTAGAAATTCATCGTAAGCCTTCCAGCGTGTTGTGTAGGAGGGACATATTTTTCACTCCAAGCACTTAGTCACAAGACAAATGCGAAACCATTGTACGTAGACAACTGATGCAGTACATCGTGTATGTGCCTTTGTAACTATATCAAGCAAAACCGAAACACACCAGACGAAGTACAGTATTCCACTGCGTACTGCAGTTGTATTGCTCTCGTAAGCAGGTAAGTTTGTCCGTCAGGTGTACTGTGGTGCTCAAATGACGCACTTTTTGTTGTGCCACTGCAGTACTGCAATTTGCTTTCTTGTTTTTCTTCTCTGGCCTTGCAGCACGTAATGGAGCCCTATTATTGAACACGGGAAATTGCCGACATGATCTTCTGTTACGGGCAAGCAAATGGAAGCAAACGAAGGGTTCGTAATCTGTACGCTGATCATTATCCAAGACACCATACATTATCATAGGTAAAGTTGTTTAGAAACCTCTTCTGCCTTGTTTTATAACCATTAATCTCCCGCATTTAAAAAAGCAGACCACAAATAATGGTATATAAATCTTGAATTTTTTATTGGCACAATACTGTAACTGCAACGTGGTTATACGCTGACGGACATAAGTGTTCACACAGCAATGGAGACATTTGACATTCCGGTACGAACATATTGGCAATAGTAATTGATTTTTAAAATATATATTAATAGAAATATATTTCGTTTATAACTGTATATTTAGTTACAGAATAAAGAAAGGTAGTCTTCTAGCTATTTATCTTTTTGCTATTTGCTTTACGTCGCACTGACACAGATAGGTCTTATAGCGACGATGGGACAGGGAAGGGCTAGGAGTGGAAAGGAAGCGGCCGTGGCCTTATTAGGTACAGTCCCAGCATTTGCCTGGTGTGAAAATGGGAAACCACGGAAAACCATCTTCAGGACTGCCGACAGTGGGGTTCGAACCTACTATCTCACGAATACTGGATACTGGCCGCACTTAAGCGACTGCAGCTATCGAGCTCGGTGTAGCCTTTTTATGGGTGGACATAAATGTTCCCACAACAACTTAAACTACAAGTTTGTCACCAACTGTGTACCGTTTAGTAACGTGTATGCGTACCCTTGTTGCGAACAACACTTCTTAATCTGCTGGGTATTGAAGCTACTAATTTTCTTGTGATTTCTTCACCAATAGTAATCCATTCTTGTAGACGTAATTCTTTCAGCTGGTTGTTGTTGGATCTATGGTGTTTTCTGACTCGTCGTTCAAGTTCGTTCCATAGATGTTCAATGGGATTAAGGTAGGGGAAATGGGGTCCGGCTCCATGGCTAAATGGTTAGCGTGCTGGCCTTTGGCCACAGGGGTTCCGGGTTCGATTCCCGGCAGGGTCGGGAATTTTAACCATCATTGGTTAATTTCGCTGGCAAGGGGGCTGGGTGTATGTGTTGTCTTCATCATCATTTCATCCTCATCACGATGCGCAGGTTGCCTACGGGTGTCAATTCAAAAGACCTGCACCTGGCGAGCCGAACATGTCCTCGGGCACTCCCGGCACTAAAAGCCATACGCCATTTCATTTCAGGGGAAATGGAGAGGGGTTTTCAGGGTATGAGGTGTGTTGTAAACAATCCAATATCGAACATATTAGCAGTATTGTACAGGTCGTTATCCTGCTGAATGTAGTAGTCAGCTTGTAAACCCAGTTTTTGGGCACTATGTCGTAAATTGTTTTTCAAAATATCGAAATAAACACACTGGTCCATTGTTCCATCTATAAACACTAGGTCTTCAACATATGAAGCCACCATTCACTCCCACACCATAACACTTCCACCACCGTGTTCATCTGTAGCCTGGAGATTGGATGTTTCAAACTCTGTATTCAATTTCCTCCAAACCGACATTCTTCCATCATGGCGAAAAATGTTATATTTGCTTTCGTCTGAAAAAAAAACTTTTTTCTAGAAGTCGTCATCCTTCATTATGAACTCTTGAACAAATGTCTCTCTCTTCTTTTTGTTTACTGGGCTGATAAATGGCTTCCTACTGGAACTTCGCTAATGATATCCAGCTCAACGAAGAGTTCTACGAATGGTCTTAGGATGTACCTGTTTACCATGGTACTCCTGAAGTTCTGCTTCATTTTGTGAAGATGCTATTTTTGGAGTATTTTGCACTGTCCTAATTACCATATTATCTTCTCTCAGAGTGAGCTTATGGGGACGTCCACTTCTCTCTTCATTTATGAATTTTTTTAAAAGTTTTGTACTTCTTAATGATACCGCACATTGTGTATCTCACTTGTTTAATTATTTGTGCAATTTCGGCGCACGATTTCCCTTCTTTATGCAGAGTTACTATTATTTTTCTTTCTTCAATTGTAGTTACGTTCCTAATTTTCCCCATTCCACCGTGAACCACCTATATCCACTTCTAATGTAAACAAGGCTCACAATTGTGTTCACTCTTTAATGTTCGAGTCAGAACTGATGCGTACTGCTCTGTTTTGTTTATAGCTTTCATCGGTGTATGTAGACTTCTGTCCAGGCATACCATCACTGCCCAGCCTTATTTTCCTCATCTCTTCATGTATAATCGCCGGCCCTGTGGTGTAGGGGTAGCGTGCCTGCCTCTAACCCGGAGGCCCCGGGTTAGATTCCCGGCCAGGTCAGGGATTTTTACCTGGACTTGAGGGCGGCTTCGAGGTACACTCAGCCTACGTGATTAGAATTGAGGAGCTATCTGACGGTGAGATAGCGGCCCCGGTCTAGAAAGCCAAGAATAAAGGCCGAGAAGATTCATCGTGATGACCACACGACACCTCGTAATCTGCAGGCCTTCGGGCTGAGCAGCGGTCGCTTGGTAGACAAGGCCCTTCAAGGGCTGTAGTGCCATGGGGTTTGGTTTGTTTGTTCTTCATGTATAATCAGGATTTTACTGTGCGTATTTTAGCGTATGTATGCATAATGTACTGTTTCAATTCACGATGGACCGAGAAACGTACGCAATTTGGCTACCTTGCCTATTTTGTACTGACTAATGGGTCAATGGGCCTCTATGTGAACACTTTTGTTCGTCTGTGTATATACATTTAAGGTTTAATGGAAATTTTATCGGATTCCTTCAAAATTTTCTAACACTCGTCATTTATCCTAGTTATTATTGCACACGGAGATATTCCTAAAGAATTCCTAATGATTTGAATATGGATCTGGACGATCTTTATCTGATACCTGCATACATTTTTACATTATTTATTTTACATTTCATGTTTTTTTAAGTACACATCTTTACACACGATATGACAAACTATATCCACATGCAACGTCTTGATTCGCAAAAGAACAGTTAAATAGTTACATGGCAAAGTCTATTTTCATGAAATTATTCACTGTATACACTTAATTAATTAATTAAATTAATTTTAAACATTGCCTTTTACAGAGGTCATCTTCATCGCTTACAAATGGCAGTACGTAGTATATATATAGAACACTTTAAAAATAACATGAAAAGTTTGAAGGAAGAGAACAGAACAAAATAAACAAAAATGAGTCTGTCTCACAGACAAACAAAGCATCTCCATCTGCAACCATAATTTGTTATTAAATTCTAATACGTGCATTAATTAACATTATCAGTGATAACTAGAGTAAAAGTAAACTACTCTTCTCATAAAATATAATTTACAATGAAGTGATGTAAAGTACAGTATATAGCAATCTATTGGAATATTCAGTAAATACAGCTTAATACTTCAACATAACAACGCAATAAACACTCATATAATAATGAAATTCAATACACAGCTTGTCTCAGCTGTTGCGGAGTGATGTTCTAGGTCATCGCAGCCCGCCTATTACCTCGTAGTTTAGCCTACCATGTTAACTAAAATAATTTTCAGTGTAAACATTTATTACGAATAGCGTAATATTCCTCTTGAGAATTTTATGATTACATGCTAACGCAACTTTCCTTTACATAGAATTTTAAACATAAAACATTTCGTAAATTTAATTCTTCACAAGTGAACACTCGTGTCTGAAATTATTTATCATATTCCGCGTAAGTTGTAAAGAATTTTTGTCATAAATCATTACCACATTGACTCATATAAGTTCCGGAATTTTGTCTGCTAGAATGTTGAAGTATCAATTATCGTACGCGCATATCCTGGACCAGAATGTCACAGGTCTAGCCTAGTGAATCACGCGTAAAAATGTCAGCGCGCCTTAGTTCCTCGAAGCTCTTGTAGCCTTCTAGTCTGGAGGGAAACACCAGCGAGATGTGGTGCAATATAATTTATGATTTTGCAACCTGATGGATTTCGCACACATTTCCGATGCCCACGTAGTTCAGGAAAATTCGGGCATCACGAGTTTCTAGCTTTCTTATGTTTGTCATCACTCTAAAGTGTCCTAAATGGCAAAGCATCCTTTTGATGAAATCATCCCCACTCTTATCTGATGCAATGTTACATTTCTACCTTGGGTTCTCATGGTCCAACCAAAGTTTCATCTACTCGTAAAGAAGGCAATTTATTTTTTCCTTAATTTGACCTGAATTATTTGGAATTATGCTGTGTTGATTTTATTCATGACAAGTGTATAATTTAAGACAGTAGTTTCCAAGGAAGATTTCCGGGCACGCTCGAAGCCTTCAGAGAGTCTCCCCTCCGATCTCACGAATTCGCAGCAGATCTCGGTCCAAAGAGATTGTACTGTCACCTTATCTTCCACCCAGTGGACATCTTTATCAATCGGCTGACTACAGCGTGTTGGTCATATCGCGACTTTTAACTTTCAATTATAAAATGGCGGTATTGACTTTGGCGATCCAGATAATGGGTTCAGTATCAAGGCCGTACTCTGAATCTTTTTCTGGGGGAGGGGGGGGGGTGATTGAGGAGGTGACTTCAAAAAATAAAAACTATAGGATTGAATAAAACAGTTACATTTTAAGAAATAGCCTTTGTCGAATGAGAGAGTTTCTAGACTTTTTGAGCAATGCCTTTTACAAATCAACGGGTTAAGTGGGAAGGTCCAGTCGTAATGGTCTTGTGGGCGCTATGCCTCTCGCATGAGGCGCGATACAAAGAGTTCCATGATTTATTTAAAAATGGAAATAACCAAAATGTCCGCCTCTATGGTGTAGTGGTTAGCGTGATTAGCTGCCACCCCCGGAGACCCGGGTTCGATTCCCGGCTCTGCCACGAAATTTGAAAAGTGGTACGAGGGCTGGAACGGGGTCCACTCAGCCTCGGGAGGTCAACTGAATAGAGGTGGGTTCGATTCCCACCTCAGCCATCCTGGAAGTGGTTTTCCGTGGTTTCCCACTTCTCCTCCAGGCGAATGCCGGGATGGTACCTAACATAAGGCCACGGCCGCTTCCTTCCCTCTTCCTTGCCTATCCCTTCCAATCTTCCCATCCCTCCACAAGGCCCCTGTTCAGCATAGCAGGTGAGGCCGCCTGGGCGAGGTACTGGTCATTCTCCCCAGTTGTATCCCCGACCAGGAGTCTGAAGCTCCAGGACACTGCCCTTGAGGCGGTAGAGGTGGGATCCCTCGCTGTGTCCGAGGGAAAAGCCGACCCTGGAGGGTAAACAGATGATGATGATGATGAATAACCATTTCATTATAATTTTCATTATAATTATTTAAAATGTTTACAGGTTTGTTAAATTTTTGGAAATACGAAAGTATTTATATTGTTTAAATTTAAAAGGGGGCCATCCTAGTGTCACGTTTTAAAATTTACTACTTCGTACATGTTTATAAACTGACTGACAGAGCAAATGCAACACCAAGAAGGAGTGGTTCGAAAGGGATGAAAGTTGGGGAAAAAACAGAGACGGCACGGACGAATAATTGATGTTTATTTCAAACCGATATGCAGGTTACACAATGCGCACGGCATCGACTCAGTAGGATGTAGGACCACCGCGGGCGGCGATGCACGCAGAAACACGTCGAGGTACAGAGTCAATAAGAGTACGGATGGTGTCCTGAGGGATGGTTCTCCATTCTCTGTCAACCATTTGCCACAGTTGGTCGTCCGTACGAGCCTGGGGCAGAGTTTGCAAACGGCGTCCAATGAGCTCCCACACGTGTTCGATTGGTGAGAGATCCGGAGAGTACGCTGGCCACGGAAGCATCTGTACACCTCGTAGAGCCTGTTGGGAGATGCGAGCAGTGTGTGGGCGGGCATTATCCTGCTGAAACAGAGCATTGGGCAGCCCCTGAAGGTACGGGAGTGCCACCGACCGCAACACATGCTGCACGTAGCGGTGGGCATTTAACGTGCCTTGAATACGCACTAGAGATGACGTGGAATCATACGCAATAGCGCCCCAAACCATGATGCCGTGTTGTCTAGCGGTCGGGCGCTCCACAGTTACTGCCGGATTTGACCTTTCTCCACGCCGACGCCACACTCGTCTGCGGTGACTATCACTGACAGAACAGAAGCGTGACTCATCGGAGAACACGACGTTCCGCCATTCCCTCATCCAAGTCGCTCTAGCCCGGCACCATGCCAGGCGTGCACGTCTATGCTGTGGAGTCAATGGTAGTCTTCTGAGCGGACGCCGGGAGTGCAGGCCTCCTTCAACCAATCGACGGGAAATTGTTCTGGTCGATATTGGAACAGCCAGGGTGTCTTGCACATGCTGAAGAATGGCGGTTGACGTGGCGTGCGGGGCTGCCACGGCTTGGCGGCGGATGCGCCGATCCTCGCGTGCTGACGTCACTCGGGCTGCGCCTGGACCCCTCGCACGTGCCACGTGCCACATGTCCCTGCGCCAACCATCTTCGCCACAGGCGCTGCACCGTGGACACATCCCTATGGGTATCGGCTGCGATTTGACGAAGCGACCAACCTGCCCTTCTCAGCCCGATCACCATACCCCTCGTAAAGTCGTCTGTCTGCTGGAAATGCCTCCGTTGACGGCGGCCTGGCATTCTTAGCTATACACGTGTCCTGTGGCACACGACAACACGTTCTACAATGACTGTCGGCTGAGAAATCACGGTACGAAGTGGGCCATTCGCCAACGCCGTGTCCCATTTATCGTTCGCTACGTGCGCAGCACAGCGGCGCATTTCACATCATGAGCATACCTCAGTGACGTCAGTCTATCCTGCAATTGGCATAAAGTTCTGACCACTCCTTCTTGGTGTTGCATTTGCTGTGTCAGTCAGTGTATATGAGTAGTGATGTGCGCGAATGACGCCTGGAATCGCGAAAATAGGTTCCAAGGACTCCGAGGTCGCACTCAATGTCGCATGCGAGGAAAAGGTTCCGCGATGATGTCACCAGACTGTGCTGGGCGCACTCACTAGAGTGAGTCGTTCGTAAATAAGTGGGACAAATTTGAACGTGTAATATTTGGTACTTGTTTCGTATACCCGTGTAAATTAAATGTCTTATTGGTTGTCATGAATGAATTATGCCACATAATAATGAAAATAACAATTTAACCTGGTAGTCTAGAAATAACATTACACATTTCGACACTGGGTGTAACAATCGATGTTGTTATTTCTGATTATACTGTATTCTGCTTCTAATGTGGTTTTCAAATATCGCTAGTACCGGTATATGTGTAAAAAGTCTGTGTACTCACATTTCTAAGTGCGCGACTTGTTTGGTAGCATATCTGTTTTCCGTTACATTTAATTTGCAATGAACATTTCATACTACTGTACAACTAAATATTATTATGAGAAACTGTTAGAATTATTTTTTTCACTGCTTAACACCAGCTAATTCTCGTCAGTACAATTGTATTTTGATGAAATATTAGTATTATATTACATCATAATCCCCATACAAGTTTTGATTTATTTACAATCCGTACAGTTTGATTGGTTTGGAACACAGAATAATGTATTCTGATCAAATTACAGTCGTATTTCAATAAATAACTTCAGGATACTATAATGAGAGCAGACATGGCTTGTAGAGTGACCTGGCTATAAAACAAAACGAACCCACATTATAGAACACATTCATGTTGCACGTGTTTACGTATCTGAATCATAGGTAGTGCTACTTGTTCCTCGGAATCGATTCCGGAATCGAGTACCCGATTCCCCAGGCTTATGGAATCGACTCTTCGCGATTCCAGTCGCAACACATCTCTATATATTAGGCCTAAGATATATGTGAATTTCATTAATCTACAACTAATTTACGAAGTTATGAACACTGCTTAAAATCCACTTGTATACGGTATACATTTTACCATATTTTAAAGTTAGGTACTTACAACCAAAATATCTTTCATTTAGTGATATTAAAATATATCTTTTTTCAGTTCAGTAATTTGAGTGAATTATTAGTATCCTTCACACGTTTGGACTCATTTAAATTATCCTTGTTAATTCATTCTTTAAGTGTGCCCGTTACCATTTAAGTTTTTATAAAATGTGTAGATGCTTTGTTTAATTTCTCAAGTCCTTTCAGTTTTCAAAGTTTACCTATCCAATGCTGACTGTTGCATAATTTTGATCATATAATTTTTGAGACTTTAGTAGTAATATGCACTTTTTAAGATGGGAAAGTGTTATCTTCATATAGAAACATTTTGGTAAGAAAGGGTTAACATTTAATAAATTGTGTACACACATAAATGAATAAATATTGTTATTCATCAAATTGAACTATCTATTAAGTCTTATTGCATAAGCACATTGCAGCATAAAATAAAAATGAAGATGTTTACATCTGTTCATCCTCACATTCCAAGAAACTATAACACTTAACTCAAATAAATTTATATTATAACAACGTATATTATTGTTATTTATAATTTTATAAAACATTTCATAAAACTTTTATAAAATCGGAACGATGTCATGGCGAGACTTGCGATGACCGAATACGATTTTAACTATTTATTTTCTGCGAAGATGGCCCTTTACGTGGTAAACGCGCAGAGAACTAAACTCTGACAGGAAGAAAACGAAACACATCTGTTGGGTTTTACCACAAAATATATTGTATGTGCCTCTGAATGCACACTGAGTTATCCTCGGGCTGAAGGTTGTCTTTGTGAGGCTTTGGTTTCATACTTTTGAGTCAACGGATAGCCTTTTGTTAATCGGGTGACTCGGTTAAGGGGATTATAATACAATTAGACCTACTCAAAGGAAAATTCGAAATTATGAAATAATTACTTTTGTGATAAAGACCTATTCAAAAATTATAAATTATTCATTTATAAACGACAGTGTGACAGCTATTTGTTACAAAGAAAAAGTGGCGACCAAAACTGTAAATTTTGTCTAAAATACGCATCTCTTATTTACTAGTGCTGTTTAACGTCACATTAAAACATTGGAAGGTTTTCGGCAACGTAAAGGCGGGAAAGAGATACGATTAGGAAGGCAGTGGTCGTGGCCTTAATTAAGATACAGCCCAGCATTTTCCTGGTGGGAAAATGGGAAATCAGGGAAACTATATTCAGGGCTGCGGACAGTGGGATTCGAACCCACCTCCTTCTGCTCACAGCTACGTGACAGTAATCTCTGCACCCTCGTATCCCCACTGGGTTATGTATGTATGTATGTATGTATGTATGTATGTATGTATGTATGTATGTATGTATGTATGTATGTATGTATGTAGGCATGTGTGTATGTATGCATGTATATCCATTATTGTATTAGGTCTGTGAACTTGCATTCGGGAGATAGTGAGCTCGAATCCCACTGTCGGCAGCCCTGAAGATGGTTTTCCGTGATTTCCCATCTTCACACCAGGCAAATGTTGGAGTTGTGCCTTAATTAAGGCCACGGCCGTTTTCTCCCCATTCCCAGCCCTTTCCTAACCCATTGTCGCCATAAGACCTATTCAGCAGGTTTACGCAGTCAAGCAGTGAGGATAGAACGAACGATACGCTGTCAGTTGAGTGTACAGCATAAGAGGTGAAGTATAAAATGCTGAGTACACGTGATGCAATTGTAAGCAAAGTGTGGTGAAGTGTTTTACATAAACACCATGCCTCCTCCCATTAATTTTAACACTATAGTTTGTAATCCGCGAGAATCTAGAGCGGAGTGTCTCAGGCACGAAGATGGATCGACTCGACGGGAAGATGCTGCTTCTGTCGACTACCACTTCTTCGTCCCCTTTCGGCTAGCCAGGGTTACGTGCCGGAAGCGACCACGCCAAAATCGTGCCGCTAGCGGCCGAGTAGATTATTCATCGTGCTGCATGCGCCCAATTGTTTTGTTAAAGGATTTATACTTCGTAGTCCCTGGTATAGCTTAATTAGGTAGTGACACAGTACTTAGATATGACCTACCAGAGCCCAGTATTATGCAACAGATAAGTTCTCTACTTTCCACTTACTACCACGAGGAGGTTGGGCTTTGAATAGCCACGCTGTTTTTCTCATTGTCAACATAAATTTATAATAGATAACCTATTTACACTTAGAAAAATCTGAAGTCAAGTTAATACAACCATTAGTTTCACTACTGCCATTAATTCTTATTTACACAATAACTCAAGTTATTCAAACATTTTTGGAAATCTCCATCATGATTAAAGCGAGTGAGAATGTTATTAATCCTAGTGCCCAATTTAGCGATCCTGCTCCGTGGTGTAGGGGTAGCGTGGCTGCCTCTTACCCGGTGGCCCCGGGTTCGATTCCCGGCCAGGTCAGAGATTTTTACCAGTACCTGAGGGCTGGTTCGAGGTACGCTCAGCCTACGTGATTAGAATTGACGAGCTATCTGACGGTGAGATACCGGCCCCGGTATAGAAAGCCAAGAACAACGGCCCAGATGATTCGTCGTGCTGACCACACGACACCTCGTAATCTGCAGGCCTTCGGGTTGAGCAGCGGTTGTTTGGTAGACCAAGGCCCTTCAAGGGCTGTAGTGCCATGGGTTCTTTTTTTGTGTCCAATTTAGCGCACTTTTACTTCTCTTAATGCCAGCTCCTACTAGCTCATATGCCATGAGGGTAAACAAGACCTCCACCTTCATTTCTTTCAATTTTTGAACTAAAAGAAAGACGTTCGGCTCTCTTCCGTCCATGGAGACGTTCAACTTAGAATTCCACTCCTCCACAGTATAGTTGGTCCGGTGTCGCTGTTGGTGAACGCTGCATGTCTGCCGAGGCATCGTTGGATTATTTATCCACTGCTCCACCATATACAGTACATAGTCCAAGAACTGTCTGCGTTTGTCGTTTCTTCCTGCGGCGTTACCAACGACAGAAAGCCAAGCATCATCCAAGTGAACTAAGTGAATATGTACCAACTCAGCACATTGTCGACGTGTTTTCCTCACCTCCTCATTTTCTAAATAATCTACTCGAAGGCCCAAGGATTGGATTTACTGCCACAAGCTCTGACTAAAATGAAAGGAGTATCCCGAGACGGTTACTTATCGTAGCGCGTATTGAATGGTTGATATCATCGCGGCTTCAAAATCAACTTTCTTTGCGGAAGGTTTCCATAAGGAGTCCGACTCGTTGGCTGAACGGTCAGCGTACTGGCCTTCGGTTCAGAGGGTCCCGGGTTCGATTCCCGGCCGGGTCGGGGATTTTAACCTTAATTGGTTAATTCCAATGGCACGGGGGCTGGGTGTATGTGTTTCTTCATCATCATTTCATACTCATCACGACACTCAGGTCGCCTACGGGTGTCAAATAGAAAGACCTGCACCTGGCGAGCCGAACCCGTCCTGGGATATCCCGGCACTAAAAGCCATACGACATTTCATTTAATTTCCATAAGAAATTCCATTCATTAATAGCCATAAGCATTTGAAAATAGGTATTTTCAGTCTTGTCTGGTAATAGAGCATTAAGAGCTGGTCCATTTCGTTGAATGTGTTCCCAGAGCCTGTGTGATTGGTGTACAGCTCCCAGAATTATTCGGGACAACTCTTAAAGGTTAAAAAAAATAGGTGGAGTCTTGCTGTTGTAAGAACCTCATTGAATATTAACCTTCCCCCACTCCACCTGAAAATCATGATTTTCTTGTTTCGATCAATAATATTTTCAGGAACTAGAAAACTCTAACCATTCGGTAGTCTTATCAAATTTTCAATTTAGACGGTTTCACCACTGGGATTTAGGATTTTGTTCGGTTCCAAGATGTCTCCTATCTCGACACCACAGCATACTTTTCAACCAGTCGTATTGTGGAAATTTTGTTGAAAGATCATGACTGTGTGAATATAGTTTTGAAAACTCCTCTCCATATATCAGGTTTACTGGTGTGGACACGTCTTCTCTTGCTGTTCTTCTGCAGTTGTGCCTTGTTTCTTCTGTTTCAGCCACGTCTAGCACGCAGCAGTGCTAGGTGGTAGAATCTCATGCTCCCAAGTAGTCTTAGATCCTTCTTCGGCACTTACTCTGCGTTCCATCGATACACAACCATGTTATGGACTGCGCACTTGATATGTGAATACTGTTTGTAAATTGAAAATAAAATATTATTTATATGGCTACCACCCAATAAAAATAATAAACAATGATATTTATGATCGCAGTACTTCCCTATAAAATTATCTATTAAGTTAATTTCACCAAGAAAATCAACATTAAATAAAATAACATAAATAGCATTTTGAATTCTCATTTCTGAGAAGGGAAATATTGACGCTATAGGCCTATTTAGTTTAATTATTTTATATCCAAAAGATAATACCTGTAAGTATAAGATCCTTTGCTAAAGATAGTTCCCCGTTCTTCACTGAGACAACCCATGCACATCACAAGATGTTTCAAAGGAAACAACAAGGCCATCGCAGCTGCAGTTTTTTGGAAATGCTGACTAGACACGGAAATGAATGATTGTGATGACAAAAATCGCATTCACGATAGGTCACAACTAACTGACAACTAAATGACAACTATCACATGGACAAATGACCTTACTGTTTTTTTTGCTAGTTGTTTTACGTCGCACCGACACAGATAGGTCTTACGGCGACGATGGGACAGGAAATGGCTAGGAGTGGGAAGGAAGCGGCCGTGGCCTTAATTAAGGTACAGCCCTAGCATTTGCCTGGTGTGAAAATGGGAAACCACGGAAAACCATTTTCAGGGCTGCCGACAGTGGGGTTCGAACCTACTATCTCCCGAATACTGGATACTGGCCGCACTTAAGCGACTGCAGCTATCGAGCTCCGTACCTTACTGTTGTGGAATCTCGTTTCACCGGTCATTGATAGGTGCACGATCAGTCGTGGTATTCCACAAAGCTTTGTATACAGTTTGCTGGTCACATCTAACACGGTTACTAATTATACGGTCGCACGCGGGGAGGTAACATAAGGCACGGCGCCATCACGAGCAGAGTCAATATACAGAAAATAAATGAGGGAAATAACGTTTCCTACAACATTAGTAACACACACACACACACACACACACACACACACACACACACACACACACACACACACACACACACACACACACACACACACACACACACACACACACACACACACACACACACACACACACTCTCTCTCTCTCTCTCTCTCTCTCTCTCTCTCTCTCTGTCTCTCTTATATTATAGGATTATGTTGAAATGATTACAAACGGAGATATTAGCGCAGCACTGCTCTTTGTGTTCAGCTATTCCTCTCTGCCCTCCTTCCCTTTCACGCGAACCGTAATAATAATAATAATAATAATAATAATAATAATAATAATAATAATAATAATAATAATAATAATAATAATAATAATAATAATAATAATAATATCTATAACAAAAAGTGTCTCTCCAAGCATGCAAAACTAAGACACTATAATACAGTTATCAAACCAGAATGCCTCTATGGATCAGAGACACTAATTTTGAACAGGAAAACTGATCTAGAAAATATTCAGAAAAAGGAACGCAAGATCATTAGAAAAATTTTAGGCCCAAAACTCGTAGATGAACAGTACCGCATTAGAGGGAAACAGGAAATCAAACAATTTTCTAACATTCACAGCGACATCAGAAAACGCAGATTAAGATTCTTTGGACATATAAAAAGGATGAACCCAGATAGACTTACAAAGCAAATAGTTGAATTTTATGAAAACCGAAGTAAAGCCAAAACGGACACAATAAAATGGATTGACGAAATTAAAACAGATCTCAAACTGGCAGGAATTGCACCTGAAGACATCCAAAGCCGGGTTATCTTCAGAACCAAAGTTCATAAGTGGCAAGTTGACCAAGAGGAAAAACCAAAGAAGAAGACCGGAACAATATGGTCTCAAGAGAGAAAAGAAGCACACAGCAAACGAATGAAGGAAGTGTGGGCACAAAGAAAGGCAAATGCCTGTCTCTAAGTACTTTGCGTAGTCCTAATGGGCTCATTCGCAAAATATATAATAATAATAATAATAATAATAATAATAATAATAATAATAATAATAATAATAATAATAATAATAATAATAATAATAATAATAATAATTGCTTTACGTCCCACTAAGCACATTTTACGGGTTTCAGAAACGCCGAGGCGCTGGAATTTCGTCCCTCGTGGGTTCTTTTACGTCTAATCTATAGACACGAGGCTGACGTATTTGAGTACCTTCAAATATCACCGGACTGAGCCACTCAGCCCGGCACGAACTTGATGTTTTGGTCACCTACTTTGAGGCAGATACGTGTAGAGGAAGGTCGGGAGGTATCGGACGGCGGCTGGTATCGGACAATTCACAGATGTCTTTGTTAGCAGCATCTGGCAGAACCTGTTTAGCTACTCACAGGTCCGCCTGCATGTTTGAAGGATGGGTACATCCTATTCAGTCGAAAGACAGGGTCGTTTATGAGTGGTGGTGTATTTTTGTCCTTTGTGCGATTTTCGGCCGGCACGGATTTATTTTTACCAAGAATTAGCAGCAACAAGGAACAACTAGCGGAAGCAGTATTCCTTACTCTGTAATATCGTGGGTTTAGAATCAGTTTCTTTCCGAACGTTCTCGTTCAGTTCCAGTTGTTTCTTAAGGGACTCATTCGGGCGGTATCGGACACATAGGTTGCAGTTCCGTCCGGGTTACTGATAGTACTATCCTTTGTTTTAGGTAAGCATGGGGAAGATGCGAGGATAATGGGAAGAAAGCAATATAATATTAGCCGTGAATAGTGTCAGGGACAATGGAATGAGTATTAGAGAGGCCAGTCAATGTTCCTCTGTTCCACAAAAGCACGTTATATGATAGAATTAAAGCTCTTGAAGCTGGTAGAGAGATTCCAATAAAAGCGTGTACCGCGAACAGTGAGACTTTTCAGAGAACATTCTCGGATGACCTGTACATGCATATCAAGGCCCCGACAGTCAGCTCATGCCACTCATCAAAACAGGATTTTTAAAACTTGTGTATCAATTTGCTGAGGAATAGAGAGCTGAACATAGGTTTAATAAAACTAAAATGATGGCAGGAAAGACCCTTTTCATGATTTTATGAAGAGGCATTAAGACCTCCGTTTGAGGACGGCTGAGTCCATCAGCTTGCAGCGAGCAGTAGGCTTCAACAAGGAGCAAGTGGACATATTTTTGATAAATTAAATGATCTTGTGACTAACTATTTGTTTAGTCCATCAAGAATCTTCAACGCTAATGAGTGTGATATTTGCAGAATGGCTAAAAGTTAATTTGTTTTATTTTGAATGTGAAAAAAATTAATTTTTGTTAAAACAGATTGACCGTCCGATACCACCCTCCATTTCTCAAACCTACGAAAGTGTAATGACCTCCTTAATTTGTTAATATTGTCCGTGTTTTTGATTGTGATTAAATATATTCTAGTGAGTACGTTGATACAAGAATATAGATGCTTATAAAATGCATTATATGATTTTTTTTCCTATTCCATAAACAAATTATGGCAGAAAAGTTAAACTGTCCGATACCTCCCGACTTTCCCCTATTCCTAAGGGGTAATGAACTTCATTCCCGTTCCGTATTGACTTTAAATATCTAAGATAAAACTCTAAAAGAGTTTAATTGTATGAAGTCCACCTGCTCAATACACGTTTGCGATTTGTTAAATGGTCTGCCTAAAAATCTACATAGGACATGTTCCGAGCTAGCCTAGAGGTCATCATCAGCTAAAATAACATAAAGAATAAAGACATACACAAAAAATAGTGATACGTAAAAATAAAAAGCTTGAGATGAAATACATCAACAAATGCACAGGAAATATATGTTTAAAATATATATAGCTTCAATCTTAAAATACAATCAACAAATGCAATGGAAATCTGTGCTTAAGTGTACACAGCGTCAAACTTGGACGAATTTAGCACTTGACCAACCGTATTTAATACAACTATTGGTTGGCTGGAGGAAATACTTAAAAATTGTGAAGACTATTAAATGTTGTTCTATTTGTCATGCTTTTGCAACTGGACTGAAATTTTGTAAAATCTGTTACATTTCTTCATGGAGAATACGAGTTTAACTGTGGCAGCACAAGGATGGAGGAGAGAGGAAATCGTGGCTATACTTGTATTCTCCATGAAGAAATGTAACAGATTTTTCAAAATTTCACTCCGTTTCCAGATGCATTACAAATAGGACAGCATTTGACAGTCTTCACAATATTTAAGTATTTCCTCCAGCCAACCAATAGTTGTATTAAATACGGTTGGACCCACACTTACAAGCAAATTCGTCCAAGTTTGAAGCTTTGTACATTTCACAGATTTCCATTGCATTTGTTGCTTGTATTTTAAGATTACTAGGGGCTTTACGTCGCACCGACACAGATATGTCTTATGGCGACGATGGGATAGGAAAGGCCTAGGAGTTGGAAGGAAGCGGCCGTGGCCTTAATTAAGGTACAGCCCCAGCATTTGCCTGGTGTGAAAATGGGAAACCACGGAAAACCATTTTCAGGGCTGCCGATAGTGGGATTCGAACCTACTATCTCCCGGATATTTTAAGATTGAAGCTATATACATTCTTCTTCTTCTTTATCTGTTTATCCTTCAGGGTCGGTTTTTCTCTCGGACTCAGCGAGGAATCCCACCTTTACCGTCTCAAGGGCAGTGTCCTGGAGCTTCAGACTCTGGATCGGGGATGAAACTGGGGAGGATGACCAGTACCTCTCCCAGGCGGCCTCACCTGCTATGCTGAACAGGGGCCTTGCAGGGGGATGGGAAGATTGGAAGGGATAGACAGGGAAGAGGGAAGGAAGCGGCCGTGGCCTTAAGTTAGGTACCATCCCGGCATTTGCCTGGAGGAGAAGTGAGAAAACACGGAAAATCACTTCCAGGATAGCTGAGGTGGGAATCGAAACCACCTCTACTCAGTTGACCTCCCAAGGCTTAGTGGACCCTATTCCAGCCCTCGTACCAGTTTTCAAATTTCGTGGCAGAGCCGGGGATCGAACCCGAGTCTCTGGGGAGGGAGGGGGGTTGGCAGCTAATCACAGTAACCACTACACCACAGAGGCGGACCTATATACATTTTAAACGTATATTTCCTTTGCATTTGCTGATTGTATTTCATCTCAAGTTTGTTTTATTTTTATGTATCACTGTTTTTTGTGTATGTCTTTCTTCTTTATGTTATTTTAGCTGATGATGACCTCTGGGCTAGGTCGAAACATGTCCTATGTAGCTTTATAGACAGACCAGTGGCGTGCACTGAACCCCATGTACCCCAGCAGCGAAGAATTTTGTTTTAACATTTTATTATTCCTTAGAACGCTTTTTATAAGTTAAAAAACTACAAACGACCAAGTCAAGCCAAGTACAGCTGTCTCGACAAACCGCTCGCTCGACAGCAGTTCAGCATCTCCAGCGAGTTGGATTTCTTTTCTGGCGCGAAAGAGAGCTACCCCAGCGAAATTCAAGTAGCTGTGTTGATGCACGCCCTTGAAGCCTCCTTGTCCTGGGGGTGGATGTGAACCAACCGAGATTCACAGCGTCTTACGGCGACAGGCCAGCTAGCTTGGGTAATGGACGTTAGCTCTGTTAGTTAACACTCGAAGTGTTCAGTACCACATATCAGACACTGCAAGATAAATATCAATATGTTAACGGTGTAGCCACTTGCACATCGCCTTGTTACTAAAAATAAAGCTATTTTACGAAATCAATTGTAATTAAAGTATATATTTTATTTTTGGATTTCGGCACGTGTAGAGGATTTTTTCCAATACACTCGGCAAATATTTAGGTTGCCCAGCATGACCACAGCGCGTAGCACAAGGATTTTGTATTTTGTTGCTGTGCACCGTGGGTTTGCCTGTAATGGTGGTAGAGAATGTGAATTTTTGTAGTATTGTTCTTATATTATAGGTGAAGTTTCCGCGAGTTATTCGTCGTGAGGAGTACTTTCTCACGTTTGGCGTCACTGTACCTACACTCCCTAAGCGAGTGAAACTGTAAAATATCGGCTAACTTTTGCTCACTCAGTGTAGGTTAGTAGTTTTTTTTTAAATGTCTCAGGACATTTATGTGAAAACCATGACTGTACCATTACTGGAAACTGTAAGTACATTGTTTAAAATCCGCTGTAACTTATGCTATGATACTGGCGTAATACCAATTTGGAAATGGTAATGTGGTGGGGCTTTCTTTTTCAGCTGGGATAACGAACGCGTTCACCGCACGCCGCTGAGACAGACCATTTATCAAATGGCAAACGAGTATTGAGCAGGTGGACTTTATACAATTAAATTCTTTTAGAATTTTATCTAAGATATTCTTAAGGGGTGTTCTTGAATGCATTTTCACTAGTGCGTGGACTAAGCTCAATTTTACTGCCGGAGAGGGATGGGCCAGTCGAGATGGTAAAGGCTTGCGGGTTTATCTGTAAGCACGTGCGTTTGACTCCCCATCAGGAAGTCGAAAAATTTAGAAACGAGGTTTTCACTTCTGCACAGGCAAATAACCCTGAAGTTCACCCAGTCCACAACAAAAATTGAGTACCTGGTTAATTTCTGGGGGTAAAGGCGGCCAGCATAGATTTAACCAGTTCATCTCATACTACCGAAGTTGTGAATAGTAGAAGTCCTTACTTTACTCTCCTCCAAGGACCTTCATAACATGTACGGAGATGGTTTGGCTTAGCTATGGCTTTCCTGATGTCACTCCTATTTGGGGGGATGTTTTCACGATTACTCGTTTATGTGGTATTCGACAGTACGGTGTGTTGTGCGTTGTGTTTTTATGATGAGTTGTGTATTAAGACAAACAAACTCAATCCTTGAAGCATAGGAATTGACCGCGAGTGTCTAAAATCTCCAACCCAGTCAGGAATCGAACCTAGAGCCATCGGAACCAAAGCAGCCAAGGAGCTGGACGACCGTTGGTCATTATCACTACCTGAAAATCGTAGGAACCTGTCGTTTGGGTATTCAGTAATTAATGTTGTATTGAAACTATATAGTTTAAATACACAGTAGTTTGAGTTCACTCAGCAATTAAATAATTTCTTTATTCCTTTTAAAAACCCTGTTAAAATGTGATAAATAATAGGTTCCTTCGAAATGAATCCATTTCTAAGTGCCCAAAAAAACGAACACGGGAAAGAACTATTTAACTGGGACTATGCATGGAACTGTCATATAACAGAATATACGCGAAACAATCCCAGTCAGGTACACAGAGCCAGGTAAGAAAATCCTCACAGATCCCTGTTTAGCTTTTAAAAATGTGATGTTGTTCTTGGTAATTCTCGTAGAGTAGCGTGACTGTCTCTTACTTGGATCTCTTGATTCAATTCCCAGCTCGTGTAAGAATTTTAGTCCTGATCTCTGTCCCAGACTGGAGTTCAGTGAGCCTCATGAGATCAGCTGAAGACCTGCCTAATATGAGAACCAGTGGATGTTATAATAATGTAGGAAAATCAATACGACTTAGGAAATTATAACTCTGATCTCATGGTACTGCATCTCGCTGGGCAGTAGTCGCCTTAGCAGGAGAAAGCTGTATATGCTACGTGATTACTTTATCTTTGTTAACGGAACAACTGTGACTTTTGTTTAATTTTTTTTGCTATTGGCTTTACGTCGCACCGACACAGATATGTCTTATGGCGACGATGGGACAGGAAAGGGCTAGGACTGGAAAGGAAGCGGCCGTGGCCTTAATTAAGGTACAGCTCCAGCATTTGCTTGGTGTGAAAATGGGTAACCACGGAAAACCATCTTCAGGGCTGCCGACAGTGGGATTCGAACCTACTATCTCTCGAATACTGGATACTGCCGCACTTAAGCGACTGCAGCTATCGAGCTCGGTACTTTTGTTTACAGAAACACGATGCATTGATCGGTGTCGAAAAACTTTTATAGTATTTACTAGTATCTCGTGCACCATCGAATCTAGAGCGCACCCCAGTTTTAAAAGGCTTGAAATTAAAAAAAAAATGTTTACTTGCGGTTGTAATGCGCTACTGCAAAGCAGGTATAAAATTAATTTTTTACACACAACAATGAATTCCACTTATGGACTTCCCAATATTAGAGTAGTCTATAGGTAGGTTAACATTACTTGATATGACAATGGGTTTATCTTGCGATTTTTATTTCCTCCTTTCCTTAAGAATTTGTCTGCCTTCGCAGCGTAATGATTAGCGCTGTTAGCTGCCGTCCTCGGAAGCTCGCGATCGGTTCCCGGTACTGCCAGAGTTTTGAAGAATGGCAAGAGGGCTGGTATGTGATTAAAAATGGTAAGTACATGCAACTCACCTCCATTACGGGTATGCCTGATAAGAGCTGCGCTACTTCGGGATGGGGACACGAGTTTACTTTACGAATTTCAAAACCTCTTCGTGTACGTCAGGATGTCTCTGTTTTCGTGGAGCAGTGAACTTCGTCGATTTAGAGACAAATATAGCCATTTTGTGTTGGGGCTACAGGCGAATGTCACTTTCTGTTGCACTGAATTCTCTTGCAGCCTGTCCACGTGGATGGTTTTCTGCACAAAGTATTACCTCAGCTGAAACTCTTCGCTTTTGTCTTCCATATCTTGATTAAGTCAAATTCTCCAGTCACAATGAAGCTCTTACTATCAGCAATGCCTGCAAAAATACAGTATCCGTGATAAAGCCAGCGAAGTGAAAGCAAGTAAAGACGAGCAACGAGGTGATCTGAACAGAGCCGAAGCAAGAGGGTAACATAATTTTCGAGCCTGGGTACGAATCTTGTGCGCCGTTGATTCTAATGCGCACCCCCCCATTTATTTATTTATTTATTTAATTGTCTTGTTTTATATGGTGGGTCTCAGGCTATGAAGCCTGCTATTCTGTCCGACCATACATACACCTACATGAAGAGTTAAATATACACTGAATAAATTATCTACACTTTAGTATCTTAAGGTATCAATTAAATGTTTTAATTAACCTAATAACTTAGCTATGATCTGACCGTACGTATGTTATAAATAATTATTATTTATTAACCAGGTTTGACAGAGTTTCTTAAAGCGGAGGTGGTTTGACACGCTCCTAATTTCAGCAGGTAGGGAATTCCAAATTCGACTGGCGGTGACTATAAATGATCTACTGTAGCCAGTTGAGCGGTGAATGGGAATGCTTAGTACTCTGGTAGGAATACTGGAAGGTGATGCTAGGTAATGGAACTGTGTGCTTAGGTATTCAGGAGTGTTGAGGTTTAGTATACGATGTAACAGAGAAACAGTGTGTAAATTTCGTCGCTCTCTTAATCGGAGCCATGGAAGTATATCAAATGTGGGAGAAATATGGTTAAACCTTGATATATCTGAAATAAATCGAACACATGCCTTATGTGCCTTTTGGAGCTTGATGGAAAGCGAGGCGTTCAGGTTACTGTATACTACGACACAGTAGTCTAATATTGGCATTACCATACTTTGGATAAACAGTTTTCTTGCATTTTGGGGGAAGTAAATCTATGAGTTTCTTAAGGAAATGTAAGGAATAAAACACTCGCTGACATATACCTATTACATGATCGTTCCAATCAAGGCTTTTGTCCATTATCATCCCTAAGTTTTTAACTGTGTCTTTCAATTGTAACTGAGTGCCTCTTAATGTTAGTGGATATGAACGTCTGTGAGAAGTGCGTGGGTTTTTAGGTAGCTAAAATAATACACTGCGATTTTTGGGCATTGATGTTTAGTGCATATTCACCGGTTCACTTACATATTCTTTCTAGGTCGTCATATTATTTATTGCAGTTGGTAACTTACGAGGATGTGCATGTGTATATTTGTAAGTCGTCTACGTACTCATGATATTGACAATGTTTAATTACTTGTGTTAGTCCTGAAATGAAGATCGGAAATAGGAATGGCGCTAGCACTGACTCCTGTTGTATTTCAGTCTCTATATATTGCCATGAAGAGAAATTTTCACTTGTTGATATACACTGCTTTCGATCAGAGAGATAGGAATACATCCAGGATAGTGTGCTTTGTGAGAAGTTAAGAGCACGTAATTTTGCCATCAGTATGTCCGTGTCAACGTAGTCGAAGGCCTGACTAAAGTCTAGAGGAGTTATAACAGTAACTTCTCTCTTATCCATAGCTATTCCTATGTCGTTTGTAACTTTAAGTAGTGCAGTATTTGTGCTATGATTGCTTCTAAAACCAGACTGGTATTTGTCAAGAAGTATATTGTTATTTAAACATGCGGTTATTTGTCTGGGAACTATTTTCTCCAAAATTTTGGGTAGAAATGGTAAAATGCAAATGGATCAAAAGTCTTTGGGCTCCTAGGGATTGATGGTCTTTGGGAATGGGCGAACAATCGCACATTTCCAAAGGGAAGGGAATATGCCAGCAGTGAGGTGTTAATGATGTGGGTTAGAGTTGGTAGGATTACGTCTAGAATTTTTAACAATAACTGTGGAGCAATCTTGTCACACCCTGTCGCAGTGGTCCTTATTGATCGTGCAATTTGTCTCATTTCTGCGGGAGTTACGAGCGAAAAATATAACTGGTCTCCTCCATTGTTAGTATTGTCATTGTGTAGAATTTTGTTAATCGTCTGTTCTTTTGTTGTCTCGTCAATGTTGACGGGTCTTATAGTAAAGTATTGGTTTGAATCATCCAGTGGTAGTTTAATGTCAACAGTATGTATTTTATTTCCACCTATGCCCATTTTTAACGGTTTTCCAGATTGTTGTCGTGTTCCAGGTTAGCAAAATGTTCTGTGAGTGTCTTATTTTGGCATTCCTTACGGCCTGTGTGGTCCTGTTACGAAGGGTCTTGTACAGGTCAAAATCGATTGGTACTTGGCTAGTTTTAGATTTTCTGAAAGCTTTGTCTCTCTCTGTCATTAAGTCTCGTTTCTTGAGTCATCCATGGAGCCGCAGGGCGTGTTACGCGAGCAGTGCGTTTTGGTGCGTGTTTATTGAGAAGACATTTGGAGACATTTGGTTGAAAAAGGTGTACGTTACATTCGGGCAAATGCGGTACGTTTGTTAGAAACAATTGCCGATACAACTGAACTACTTTGCTCTTTAGAATGGGAGATCTAGAATGTTTCTATTTCAATGTAAGAAACAGAGAACATAATGAAAACGGTACTAGGTTCTCGGATACACTTAAGGGGGTAATAACCCCTAAGTAAAGTGTTTGGTGCGATATTATTTCTGGATTGTGTTACAGAAAGCAATGTAGATATTTATGTAGGGAAGACAAATCATCTGCTAACTTTATACAAAAGAAAAATAAACCACATGCACATCTAGCGCATAAAATACCTTGGTCTTGTCAAGACCATCACTCCTCACCCAGACGGCCTAGTCAAATTGATGAATTCTTCAGTCTTGATCTGATGTGTTGCCTTTCATATTAAACAGCTCTTCAGTAGACTTTTCGGGACCGTTCTAATCCTCAGGCCGGGATTTGTTGCCTTCGATGAGACGAAGTCAAGCGAAGGGCATTCGCTTAAGTGGCATGGACTATAAACTTTATAATGTACAGGCGACATTACCAGAACTTCGCACCTTAAAAAAAATCAATACGTTGTTTTTATTTTTCTTATATATTGAAGAAAAGGTAGAGGCTGCCTAGTCGAGGCGCTAAAGGCGAGCTTGATTTACCTGAAAGGACATGGGTGATTAGCTGCCACCCCCGAAGGCCCGGATTCAATTCCCGACTCTGCCAAGAAATTTGAAAGTGGAACGGGGTCCACTCGGATAATTCCTGGGGACAAAGGTAGCGGGGATTAGAGCGAAAAGTTTCAATCTCACCGTCGGCGACCCCGAAGATGTTTTCCGTGGTTTCCCATTTTCACACTAGGCAAATGCTCGCTGGTACCTTCTCTATCCTAGCCACGCAGTCACTCGCTCAGTCATATATAGTTTATGTTATTAGGGTCCGGTTCCATGGCTAAATATTTAGCGTGTTGGGCTTTGGTCACAGGGGTCCTGGATTCGATTACCGGCAGGGTCGGGAGTTTTAAACATAATTGGTTAATTCCGCTGGCACGGGGACTGGGTGTATGTGGCGTCTTTATCATCATTTCATCCTCATCACGACGCGCGGGTCACCTACAGGAGTCAAATGAAAAGACCTGCATCTGGTGAGCCCAACTTATCCTCGGACACTCCTGGGACTAAAAGCCATACGCCATTTTTTTATGTTATTAGGGAAGGTAAATCTGAGCTTGCACCCGGAAGGACGTTAGTTCGGCTCCCAGTCAGAAAATGAATGTTTAGAACAAGCCTATCATTTGTGGAGAGGCACATAATCCTGGGGTTCACTCAACCATTAAGTTTCAGGTTAATTTCTGGACAAAATAGCGGTCGGTTATAGAGTTAAGCTCTGTATTCCAGTTACAAGGTAACTGTTTGGATTGGACGAGGCATTGTTCAAGAAACTTCCTCGAATAATCAATTAACATACCTCACAGTTAATAGTAGTTTTGCCATAAAATCAGCGATAGTGCTATAATTCATTTCTGAAAATTTACTGGGTGGTTCGGAACAGTAAGCTAATGATGATATCGAATGACCTTGCACATGAAAATGAAAATCCACAGCCTGTTTCCAGTCATTCAACCGGATCAGATATGGAATGCATGAAGCGCCATCTAGCGGCGAAGACAGGAATTATGCCGGCTGCCGAAGCCTGTCGCACTCCTCTGGGGCAATGATTAATGACTGACAGATGTACTGAAATGATATTGGAGAGTGTTGTTGGAATGAAAGATGATAGGGAAAACCGGAGAATCCGGAGAAAAAACCTATCCCGCCTCCGCTTTGTCCAGCACAAATCTCACATGGAGTGACCAGGATTTGAACCACGGAGCCCAGCAGTGACAGGCCGGTGCGCTGCCACCTGAGCCATGGAAGCACGACCTTGCTTGTGCACTGTAGAAATGGACCGATAGTTCTGTACATAGAATACTTTATACAAAAAAATTGATTTTGACAACACAAGTCCGCCTCTGTGGCGTAGTGGTTAGCGTGATTAGCTGCCACCCCCGGAGGTCCGGGTTTGATTCCCGGCTCTGCCACGAAATTTGAAAAGTGGTACGAGGGCTGGAACGGGGTCCACTCAGCCTCGTGAGGTCAACTGAGTAGAGGTGGGTTCGTTTCCCACCTCAGCCATCCTCGAAGTGGTTTTCCGTGGTTTCCCACTTCTCCTCCAGGCGAATGCCGGGATGGTACCTAACTTAAGGCCACGGCCGCTTCCTTCCCTCTTCCTTGCCTATCCCATCCAGTCTTCCCATCCCTCCCCAAGGCCCCTGTTCAGCATAGCAGGTGAGGCCGCCTGGGCGAGGTACTGGTCATACTCCCCAGTTGTATCCCCCGACCAAGAGTCTGAAGCTCCAGGACACTGCCCTTGAGGCGGTAGAGGTGGGATCCCTCGCTAAGTCCGAGGGAAAAGTCGAACCTGGAGGGTAAACAGATGATGATGATGAGGAGAAGTGGGAAACCACGGAAAACCACTTCCAGGATGGCTGAGGTGGGAATCGAACCCACCTCTACTCAGTTGACCTCCCGAGGCTGAGTGGACCCCGTTCCAGCCCTCGTACCACTTTTCAAATTTCGTGGCAGAGCCGGGAATCGAACCCGGACCTCCGGGGGTGGCAGCTAATCACGCTAACCACTACACCACAGAGGCGGCCTTAGAGTTTTATTATAATGTATATTAAGCCTTCATATCGAAAGCTGGTTAAATCCTTAAAAAGCACCACTAAATGTAACTCAGTTATACGGAAATTGCAAAAACAGATGGCGGTGCCATAATTAGGTGTACAAGGCATGACGAGGAGTTTGTCATTGTTTTTCTCGAGGGGCCAGAAAGTGCCATCACAGCACGACTGGTCCTATGAGTAGTGCCTTCATAACATCCAGACACAATAGTTCTGCTCCGAATGCCATTATTCAGCACAACCAAACATCAGAGCAGCTTCCACAATCTCACAGCTGTGAATGAAACTGTGACTTCGATGGAAGCTACATTTTGCTCTGGCCTGTCGTAGAGTATTGCATTTATCGAGAAATAACATCAAGCTACAATCTGTAATGGAAAGTAAAATATGACTTAGTATGAAATATTGGTCATCTATGTAACGAAGCACTGAAAATGCAACTAGACCAAATCATATTATTCTAGTTTTGAGAAAAATGTTTCTGCTCAGTAATTAAAAGAGCTGATACCATAAGTATGAAAAGTTGTCAAATTTTGAAATTTTTAATCCTCGTATCGTTCTTTTTCTTCTTCTTCCTAGACTTTTACCAATTTATCAAGGTCAGCAATTGAAGTTGACTTAGCTCAGTTTTTCGACTAGATGCCCTTCTAGACGCTAAACTTTTGAAGGGGTACCCTGTGAGGAGTGTACTCAGGAATGTACTGAAGGAGATGTAACAATTCATTAAGTAACTTACCTCTATTTTTAATAATGTTATTTGCTTTACGTCCCACTAACAACTTTTACGGTCTTCGGAGACGCCGATGTGCCGGAATTTAGTCCCGCAGGAGTTCTTTTACGTGCCAGTAAATCTACCGACACGAGACTGTCGTATTTGAGCACCTTCAAATATCACAGGACTGAGCAGGGATCGAACCTGCCAAGTTGGGGTTAGAAGGCCAGTGCCGTAACCGTCTGAGCCACTCAGCCCGGCACCTCTATTTTTAATAGGATGACCATTTCGATATGACGTAGCACAGCACATTTAAAGCTACGTTCATAAGTTCACGATCGTGTCTTTGCTGTAGATCAGGGCCTCTCAAACGCCCAAAATCTCACGCGTGCAGAGCGAGGCGCAAGAGCTCCGTGCACTGTGCATCGGTGCCGCTCGGTGCCGCTCGGTATGGCTCGGATCAACGCTTCGTCTCTGGGCTACTCGGCTATGCTCGGCTCTACTCGGCTATACTCGGCTCAACTCAGCCCGGATTTGGAGCGCTACGGCGCAAGTGGGGGAGAGGGAGACAGGCGGAGCGAGCGAGACAGGCGTGAGGAAAGAGAGAGACAGCGCTATTGCTCCAAATCGAGGAGTGGGGGTCTGCACTCTGATCAACCAAGCAAAGTCGTCTCTTGCACCGTGCACAGTGCATGCACCACGCGCATGCACCCTGAGAGGCCCTGCTGTAGATCAAGAACTTCAAATGATCCTTCTTCATTACAAGTGTGCAGATACTCCTTCATCAAATATTTACATTTTCGGAAGGTGATTGTCCTCATCTCCAGAAATTTTATAACCTATCCTGTAATACTTGTTTGTCTTTCAGAAACAATCTGCAGGTTTCAGTATTTTTTTGCTATTTGCTTTACGACGCACTGACACAGATAGGTCATACGGCGACGATGGGACAGGAAAGGGCTAGGAACTGGAAGGAAGCGGCCGTGGCCTTAATTAGGGTACAGCCCCAGCATTTGCCTGGTGTGAAAATGGGAAACCACGGAAAATCATCTTCAGGGCTGCCGACAGTGGGATTCGAAGCCACCATCTCCCGGATGCAAGCTCACAGCTGCGCGCCTCTAACCGCACGGCCAACTCGCCCGGTAATCCGTATGTTCTTGAAATCATTTGTGATGAGTCAACAACACAGTCTTCTTCATTCTTAGCATGCATATTGTAAACAGAATTATCATTTGTTTCAACATGATGCGTTGGAGAATGTATTCTTAACTAATTCAGTGGATGGACATGGCCGCTTATCAACATCTAGCGGTGGGCCAGGAAAATACTGTGTATGGACATGGTCTATTTGTATTATGAAAAATAAAGCAATGGGCTACTTGTCTGTGGAAGGAATTTAAAACTTAGCCCTGTTTCCAGTCATTAGGCCGGGTCAGGAACGGAATGAATGAAGCCCCCGTCTAGCGGTGAGGATAGGAACTGTGACGGCTGCCGAAGCCTGTCGCACTCCTCTGGGCGATGATGAATGACTGACAGATGAAATGATATTGGAGAGTGTTGCTGGAATGAAACATGACAGGGAAAACCGGAGTACCCGCAGAAAAACCTGTCCCACCTTTTCGAGCACAAATCTCACATAGAGTGACCGCGATTTGAAGCTCGGAACACAGCGGTGAGAGGCCGGCGCGCTGCCGCCTGAGCCACGGAAGCTCTATTTCTGTGGACTTGATTTAAAACAGACCGATAGTGGACCTGGTCTACTTTATTTTCAGCGCTTCAATACACACGTGCATGCTATTAACATGCCCGTTTATTAGTAGAAAGAAGAAAATTACCTAGTTCCTGTGCTTTTTCTCCTTCTTCTACGTCATCTGTTTGCCCTCCAGAGTCGGTTTTCCCCTCGGACTCAGCGAGGGATCCCATCTCTACCGCCTCAAGGGCAGTGTCCTGGAGCTTCAGACTCTGGGTTGGGGAGAATGACCAGTACCTCGTCCAGGAGGCCTCACCTGCTATACTGAACAGGGGGCTTGTGGGGGGATGGGAAGTTTGGAAGGGATAAAGAAGGAAGAGAGAAGGAAGCGGCCGTGGCGTTTAGGTAGGTACCATCTCGGCATTTGCCTGGAGGAAAAGTTGGAACCACGGAAAACCACTTCCAGGGTGGCTGAGAAGGGAATCGAGCCCCACTCTACTCAGTTGACCTCCCGAGGCTGACTGGACCCCGTTCCAGCCCTCGTACAACTTCTCAAATTTCGTGGCAGAGCCGGGAATCGAACCCGGGCCTCGGGAGGTGGCAGCTAATCACACTAACCACTACACCACAGAGTTGGACTGCCTTCGACATACCATTTAAATCTGCAGGAACAAATTACTATTCTTTAAGTCCGCCTCCGTAGCGTAACGGTTAGCACTATTAGCTGCCGTCCTCGGAGGCGCGGCGTCGATTTCCGGTTCTGCCAGAAATTTAAGAATGGCAGGGGGGCTGATATCTGGTTGAAGTGGTACATGCAGCTCACCTCCATTTGGGGTGTGCCTGAAAAGAGCTGCTCCACCTCGGGATGAGGACAAGAGTTTACTTTCTTTAATTATTATATTACGGTAAAATGACTGTTACACCATTACGTTTATGATCATTCAAGTTTCACTGCAATTAGTTTGTTCCAACACAAGCACTTAAATTGTAGTGCTGATTTTTTTAAAGGTATGTCTTTCGGTGCTGTGAACGGCCGGAGCCGTGCTGAAACACCGGTTCCCGAGAGATCTCCGAAGTTAAGCAACATTGGCGGTGGTCAAGATTTGGATGGGTTGCCACGCGTTGTTGGTGGGGGGTAAGGGAATGGAGGACCGGAAAGGAGCTGGCCACCCTACCGTACGTAAACTCTGGCTCTGGTTCGAACCTGCCTTCGGGGCAGAATACACCCTTACCTTACCTTTTCGGTGCCGAGAGTGTCCAAGGACATGTTCGGCTCGCCTGGTGTAGGTCTTTCAATTTCATGCCCATTGGTGTGAGATGATGATAACGAGGTAGGGGAGGGTAAATTCCGCCTGTCTACACATAGCCTACTCTCGTCGAATAACACCAAACATGCTGCTCAAGGCTTAACGTCTCCACCCGACAGATGAATTACCATCAAAAGCGTCGTATATCCTCATTCCACATGAACACTGCAGAGAAGTTCGAAATTTAATCCGGGCTTTGGAGCACGCTACCTAGTGATTACCGGCCAATAATCATACATACATACATACATACATACATACATTATCATTATAGACTGTTATGCCTTTCAGCGTTCAGTCTGCAAGCCTCTGTGAATTTACTAAACGTTGCCATAATCCTCGATTTGCAAGTAGTGTTGTGGCCTCATTTAGTTCTATACCTCTTATCTTTAAATCGTTAGAAACCGAGTCTAACCATCGTCGTCTTGGTCTACCTCTACTTCTCTTACCCTCCATAACAGAGTCCATTATTCTCCTAGGTAACCTATCCTCCTCCATTCGCCCCACATGACCCCACCACCGAAGCCGGTTTATGCGTACAGCTTCATCCATTGAGTTCATTCCTAAATTAGCCTTTATCTCCTCATTCCGAGTACCCTCCTGCCATTGTTCCCACCTGTTTGTACCAGCAATCATTCTTGCTACTTTCATGTCTGTTACTTCTAACTTATGATTAAGATATCCTGAGTCCACCCAGCTTTCGCTCCCATAAAGCAAAGTTGGTCTGAAAACAGACCGATGTAAAGATAGTTTCGTCTGGGAGCTGACTTCCTTCTTACAGAATACTGTTGATCGTAGCTGCGAGCTCACTGCATTAGTTTACGACACCTTGATTCAATCTCACTTACTATATTACCATCCTGGGAGAACACACAACCTAAATACTTGAAATTATCGACCTGTTCTAGCTTTGTATCACTTATCTGACATTCAATTCTGTTGAATTTCTTACCTACTGACATCAATTTAGTCTTCGAGAGGCTAATTTTCATACCATACTCATTGCACCTATTTTCAAGTTCTGCGATATTAGATTGTAGGCTTTCGGCACAATCTGCCATTAAGACCAAGTCGTCAGCATAGGCCAGACTTCTTACTACATTTCCACCTAACTGAATTCCTCCCTGCCATTTTATACCTTTCAGCATATGATCCATGTAAACTACAAACAGCAAAGGTGAAAGATTACAGCCTTGTCTAACCCCTGTAAGTACCCTGAACCAAGAACTCATCCTACCATCAATTCTCACCGAAGCCCAATTGTCAACATAAATGCGTTTGATTGATTTTAATAATCTACCTTTAATTCCATAGTCCCCCAGTATGGCGAACATCTTTTCCCTCGGTACCCTGTCATATGCTTTCTCTAGATCTACGAAACATAAACACAACTGCCTATTCCTCTCGTAGCATTTTTCAATTACCTGGCGCATACTAAAAATCTGATCCTGACAGCCTCTCTGTGGTCTGAAACCACACTGGTTTTCATCCAGCTTCCTCTCAACGACTGATCCCACCCTCCCTTCCAGGATGCCAGTGAATACTTTGCCTGGTATACTAATCAATGAGATACCTCGATAGTTGTTGCAATCCTTCCTGTTTCCTTGCTTATAGATAGGTGCAATTACTGCTTTTGCCCAATCTGAAGGTACCTTACCAACACTCCATGCTAATTTTACTACTCTATGAAGCCATTTCATCCCTGCCTTCCCACTCTACTTCACCATTTCAGGTCTAATTTCATCTATTCCTGCTGCCTTATGACAATGGAGTTTATTTACCATCCTTTCCACTTCCTCAAGCGTAATTTCACCAATATCATTTTCCTCCTCCCCATGAGCTTGGCTGTGTGCAACACCACCAGGATGATTTCCTTTTACATTGAGAAGATGTTCAAAATATTCCCTCCACCTCTCCAGTGATTCCCTGGGATCTATTATGAGTTCACCTGAATTACTCAAAACACTGTTCATTTCCTTTTTCCCTCCCTTCCTAAGATTCTTTATTACTGTCCAGAAAGGTTTCCCTGCTGCTTGACCTAGCCTTTCCAGGTTGTTACCAAAATCTTCCCATGACTTCTTTTTGGATTCAACAACTATTTGTTTTGCTCTGTTTCTTTCATCTACGTACGAATCTCTGTCTGCCTCGGCCCTTGTTTGGAGCCATTTCTGATAAGCCTTCTTTTTACGTTTACGAGCTGCTCTCACTTCATCATTCCACCAAGATGTTCGCCTTTTCCCATCTTTACACACAGTTGTTCCTAGGCATTCCCTTGCTGTTTCTACTACAGCATCCCTGTATGCCATCCATTCACTTTCTATATCCTGAACCTGCTTACTGTCTACTGTTCGAATCTTCTCACTTATCATATCCATGTACTTCTGTCTAATTTCCTCGTCCTGGAGATTTTCTACCCTTATTCGTTTGCAGACAGATTTCACTTTCTCTACCTTAGGCCTAGAGATACTTAATTCACTACAGATCAGATAGTGGTCTGTATCATCGAAAAATCCCCGGAAAACTCGTACATTCCTAACAGATTTCCTGAATTCGAAGTCGGTTAAGATATAGTCTATTATGGATCTGGTACCCCTAGCCTCCCATGTGTAGCGGTGAATAGCCTGATGCTTGAAGAATGTATTCGTAACAGCTAAACCCATACTAGCACAGAAGTCCAGCAAACGCTTCCCATTCCCATTAGCTTCCATATCTTCCCCACATTTACCAATCACCCTTTCGTATCCTTCAGTTCTATTCCCAACTCTCGCATTGAAATCGCCCATTAGCACTATTCTATCCTTGCTGTTGACCCTGACCACGATGTCACTCAATTCTTCATAAAACTTGTCAACTTCATCCTCATCTGCACCCTCACATGGTGAATACACGGACACAATTCTAGTCCTGATGCCTCCAACTGACAAATCTACCCCTCATTCGCTCATTTACGTGCCTAACAGAAACTATGTTGCGTGCAATGGTATTCCTGATAAAGAGCCCTACCCTAGATTCTGCCCTTCCCTTTCTAACACCCGTCAAGTACACTTTATAATCTCCTATCTCTTCCTCATTATCTCCCCTTACCCGAATATCACTTACTCCTAGCACATCCAGATGCATCATCTTTGCTGACTCAGCCAGTTCTACTTTCTTTCTTCCATAAGCCCCATTAATATTGATAGCTCCCCATCGAATTCCAATTCGTTCGCCAAGTTGTTTCCAAGGAGTCCCTCGCCTGTCAAATGGGAGTGGGACTCCGTTACTCCCATAGGTCCGAGGCTTGCTTTAAATGTTTTGAGCTCGGTCGATTCATGAAGCAGGATGCTACCCTACTTGCACATAGTCCAAGTGAGGATCTCTCCTCTAACGGGTTATGGACCACCGGTGGATTGTATAGTCCTAGCCGCCTGAGCACAAGGTGGGCCAGGACTCAGAATAAGTCCGAGATGGCCACTCCAATTCCATAGCAACTGGTATCCCGACTCTCAGGACCACTTACTAGGCCACTCAGCCGTTGCCCATGGTTCACGAACTAGGACGTGACTACAGTAACCCACAAACATGAACCATGGTCAATAATCTGATGGTGAAATTTATTCCACCAAATGGATTCGAACCAGCTAACCACTGTGTAAGACTTACCAAATAAATATTATGTAAATGTAAGATTAGTAACATTATAGTTTGAATTTTTCAAGATTTAGTTTTTAATCATATTAAATACTGTATATTCATTTAATTCATTTAAAATGAAATTTTATGACAATTTAAATTTCGGTTAAATTACATTTTACGTTCTTTAAATTATATTTTTCTTCTTCTTTATCTGTTTACCCTCCAGGGTCGGTTTTTCCCTCGGACTCAGCGAGGGATCCCACCTCTACCGCCTCAAGGGCAGTGTCCTGGAGCTTCAGACTCTCGGTCGGGGATACAACTGGGGAGGATGACCAGTACTTCGCCCAGGCGGCCTCATCTGCTAAGCTGAAGAGCGGCCTTGCGGGGGATGGGACGATTGGAAGGGATAGACAAGGAAGAGGGAAGGAAGCGGTTGTGGCCTTAAGTTAGGTACCATCCCGTTATTTGCCTGGAGGAGAAGTGGGAAGCCACGGAAAACCACTTCCAGGATGACTTAGGGGGGAATCGAACCCACCTCTATTCAGTTGACCTCCCGAGGCTGAGTGGACTTCGTCCCAGCCCTCGTGCCACTTTTCAAATTTCGTGGCAGAGCCGAGAATCGAACCCCGGCCTCGAGAGGTGGCAGCTAATCACATTAACCACTACACCACAGAGGCGGACTAAATTATAATCAACTTACTTTTAATGTTGAGTTTTTATAATGCTCAATATGTTATGTTTATGCAGATGGATAATTATATGGTTTGCCGGGCTGAGTGGCTCAGACGGTTGAGGCGCTGGCTTTCTAACCCCAACTTGGCAGGTTCGATCCTGGCTCAGTCCGGTGGTATTTGAAGGTGCTCAAATACGTCAGCCTCGTGTCGGTTAATTTACTGGCACGAAAAAAGAACTCCTGCAAGACTAAATTCCGGCACCTCGGCGTCTCCGAAATCCGTAAAAGTAGCTAGTGGGACGTAAAGCAAATAACATTAAATTATATGGTTTGGCTTAATAGCAGGCTACATAGCCTGACACCAGCCATGTACAGAAAGGCATAAATAAATAAATAAATAAATAAATAAATAAATAAATAAATAAATAAATAAATAAATAAATAAATAAATAAATAAATAAATAAATAAATAAATAAATAAACTTGACACGTTTATGATCATGACCGACAGGTGGGCTGTTAATTACGAGGTTAAAAATAATGGAATACTTTAGCTTTTACTCGTCCAGATGCATTCATGACCTTGATATAGAACAAAAGTGTAAGGACATGCAGGTTGTTACTCACCGATCGTCCTCGCCTTGCGGTGCAGCGTACAGGTGACCAGTGACTGACCGACAATGACTTCGGACTCGGAAGCATCACTTCCGATCCTTGACCTCTTGGCCTGAGCACGAGAAAAGTGACAAGCATTATGCAATTTACTAATGAATATGAAATATTTACATCACTTCATGCGCTCGAATGCTTTATCCTAGAAAAGTTACTGGTTAATAGGTAATTCTATGACAAACAAGTCTGTCCTACATTCTCAAAGTAGCATAGTTACGTACACTTTCATACATAATAAAATATCATTGCATTAGATTCATATACTTCACAGCTTGTTGATCAGCCTCGTGTACATTGCGAAGTTTTGTCTGAAAACCTGTTTGGAGTAAGTAATAACTAGACCTGGGATTTTAGGCTCTAAAAAATTTAGTTTTAGGCGCCTAAAATAGGCTTTTAAGACAAGTAAATAGGATTTTAAAAGAGAAAATAGGCACTTAAAATATGTTTTAAAATGTGTGGATAGGCAGGAAATAGAGTTTAAAATATTACAATATACACTTAAACTGTAACGTGATACTTTTTTTACTTTAACAAACGTGGTATCCCTATTCTTAATCAAAATAACTGCAAAATTAAGACAAAATAAAAAAGACATTTATCAAAAACAATACAAAAATTTCATGTGTCAAAAAAAGTTATGGATTATATGATACACCATTATCAGTACTGATCTAGAACCTTAATACTAAAATCACTGTACACAATTACAGCACTATAGGCATCCAATAACGAGTAAACGCGAATGGAGTATGTGTTTATTATTTGTGAGGAACATTCCTACAGTACTTTCATTCGTAGTTTGCTTTACAGTATATAACAATAATCTTCTCCAAATTTTCCACAGTCAGGCTGTGTCTTTTATCTGTTAAAATCATTTTGAAAGCAGAAAAAGAGCGCCCCACACTCACAGATGTTAGAGGGGCATAGGAAAATTTACCTACATTTTTCAATTCAATTTCACTTGGTAAGTCTACCTTTTCCCTATCCATTACCTGATGTACCCTTTTCAGCACTGAATGACCTGACTTCTTCTGCAGTACACTAGACCACTTGTCTCTTATTTTGTCCCCTACCTTGCCCCTAGCACTTTGTATGTTATTCTCAGCTTCCTCAAGTACAGAAAATTGCTGTTTGAGACTGCTTCCTTTTTCCTCCATTTTTGTAATGGTGACTGGAAGAAATGAAAAATTTGCCTGAATATACGCAATGTCTCTCTGAACACTGGAACAGTCATTTAACAGCTCTTTGACAGACGACACACATGCAGAGTTGTCCGTTAAAGGCAAATTGTCTATCACAGTCTTGATTTCCTCAAGATGTTCTGCATAATACAGGGCAGCTTCCATCCAGGAACCCCAACGGGTGATGATTGGCTGTGGTGGAAGGGGAATAGAGGGGAGTTTCTCTCGAAAGATGGCTATTCATGATGGAGCCTTACAGAACACTTTCTTCATTGTTGAAATGAGAGTATTTACTGCAGGAAACTCGGCCCTAACTGTTTCTGCGAGTCTATGCAAGGCATGGGCCATGCAAGTAACATGAATTAAAGAAGGATAGAAAGGTTTGAGGAGAGGTGCAGTGGCAATTATGTAGGAAGCAGCATCGGAGACAAGGAGGAGGACTTTAGAATCATCAACACTCCCGGGATACAACAATTGCAACCCCTTGTTGATGAAGTATGCAATGCTTTGACTATTGACTTTCTCAAGCTGTTTAGAGCAAAGAAGGTGAGCGGTAGATGCCTGATTGGGTTCCAGTTTTCCTACTATAAGGTTAGCAATGTACCTGCCCACAGAGTCGGTGGTTTCGTCCACACACAACCATATGCAAGACTCCCCAGTATCCTCCCCGATTGACAAAATGACCTCATTGTAACAAATATCTAAGTAGTTCTTCTTTAATGTAGATGCTGATGGGATGTGCTGTTTGGTGTATTTCTCTAAAAAATCTCTGAAAACTGGATTATGCACAGCATTCCAGAGGATATTTGCTGTAACTAGGGCTCTACACATATCAGCATAGAAACCATTATGGGTAGTAGGAGATATAGTTTGTGTGAGCAGAGTCTGTCTAATGTTACTTTTCATGGCTGCTTTCACTTTGAGACTGGCAGTATCTGCATGCTGCTGAAGGTGGCATTTTTTCTCATGTGAAATCTAAAACACAATAAAGTGATGTCAATTAGAGACTAAGATGAGGAATAGAAAAGGTGAGCTATTGAATAAAATTTGTAATTTTGAACTATTTAAATTAAGCCATCATTACTCTAAAGTTAATTAAGAACAAGAACACTAGAGTCCCCGGAGGGCCTTGGCTTTCAATAACGGCTGCTGCCCAGCTCATGGCCTGCAGATATTGGGTGGCGTGTGGTCAGCACGATACATCCCTCAGCCGTATTGCCTTGCCTCCGTGACCCCTGCCCACTGTAGCTTCTCAATTGTCCTCAGGATGGTGAGTCAACACCGTTCCAGATCTCATAGATTTCTAAATTACTGCCGGTACTAGAAATCGAACCCAGGTTGTCTGGACTAGGTCTCTACAATTAATTAGAGGAGCCAATATAAAAACCTTAGATTAATATGAAATTTAAGATATATGCACATACCTGTTTATTGCAGTACTGGCAGAAAATAATCTTGCAATCAAAAGTCATCCCTGGAAATTGTACAAGCCATTGTTTTATAAGCGCACTCTTAGATGATTTCGTTTTAGGCATGATGAACTATATTCACTTAAACAAATGTTCTTTCACTGGCGACTTGACACAGAATGTCTCTTCTTACTATCTGCTCCTTGTTCTTCCTAGACAATCCCCCCCTCCCCCTCACCCTGTCACTCGACACAGTACGTCCTTTACTACCTGCTCGTTGTTCTTTTGAGCTAATCCTCCACCTCCACCCTTCACTCAGCATTCCTTTGGTGACAGTTGTCTGGGAAGAGCACATTTCTGTGAAAAACCAACCCTCTGCTGTTCTGCTCATTCCAGGGATGTCCATTGTGTGATTGTAAAACTTACAGAAGTTGGATTTTATTTTAAATGTAGAAAATAGGCATTTTTAGGCGCTAAAATAGTAAAATATGCTCTAAAGGTCCAAATAGGAATTTTAGGGCGCTATAAAACTCTGTTGATGTAAGGTATTTATCATGAAACGTCAACATATTTAAAAAAATCATGTTATTTCATAACGAACGAAATAGGCATTTGCCTTAAAATCCCAGGTCTAGTAATAACTAACGACAGGTACGATTGGCAAGGAAGCTACTCTAGATTGTATGTTAGACACTAAAACAACATTCGCATGGAGTTGAAGGGAAAATCAATAATAATAATAATAATAATAATAATAATAATAATAATAATAATAATAATAATAATTTCGTGTGGATATTTCTAGCCGAGTGCAGCCCTTGTAAGGCAGACCCTCCGATGAGGGTGGGCGGCATCTGCCACG